>NC_086097.1:193570109-193908859 GCF_963921235.1 Mobula hypostoma
ACTTCTAACTTGGAATTCAGGACCTGGACATGGAACTTGGAACTCAGGACGCTGATTTGGAACCTAGAACTCGGAACAGTGATTTGGAACTTGGAACTCTAGACCCAGAATTGGACTTGGTACTTGGATCTCGGAACCCAGACTTGTAACTTGGAACTTGGAACTTGGAACTTGGGACCCCAACTTGGACATGGAACTTGCAACTTGGGACCGGACCTGGAAATTGGAAAATCAGTACCTGGACTTGTAACTGGGAACTTCAGAGCCTGGATTTAGAACTCTGAACATCAGAGCCTGGACATGGAACTCGGGTCCCGGACCTGGAACTCTGAACTTGGAACTCTGGGCCAGGACTTGGAACACGGACGTTGGAACTATGGGACCCAGACCGTACTCGGATCTTGGAATTCCAGACCTGGACTTGGAACTCAAGACCCCGACTTGGAACTCAGGACCCCGACCTGGAATTGGGAACCTGGAACTCGGGACCCGGACCTGGAATTCGGAACTTGGAACTCAGGACCCGGACCTGGAACTGGGAACATGGAACTCGGGACCGGGACTTGGAACTCGGGACTCGGACTTGGAACTCCGGACCCGGACATGCAGACCGGAACATGGAACTCGGGACCGGGACTTGGAACTCGGGGTCCGGACATGGAGCTCGGAACGTGGAACTCGGGACCTGGACCTGCAACTCGGTACATGGAACTTGGGACCCAGACATGGAACTCGGAACATGAAACTCATGGCACAGTCTCGGAACTCGGAAATTCGAACTTGGAACTTGGAATTCGGAACCCGACTTGGAACTCGCAACTTGGAACTCAGGACCTGGAGCTGGAACTTGGAACTTGGAACTCGGGACCCCGGACACAGAACTCAGAACTTGGAAATCGGTACCCGGACTTGGAAATTGGAACTGGGAACATCAGAGCCTGGACATGGAACTCAGAACAACAGAGGCTGGACTTGGAACTTGAAATATCAGAGCCTCTACTTTTCTAGACACAGGAAATGGAAAACTGAGCTGGGCCTCCTCATTTTGTACAGAACATAGAGCCTGGACTCTTCTTAGACACAGTACATGGGCTAACAACAAATTGACCTTCTGTAACTGCTGTAATTGCGCAATTTTTTTCCTGTGAAACTGATACCTTCGAACTTCGAGCCACTTTCTTGAATTCTGTGAGATGCATTTGGGGCAGGATTCCAGTAGCGGATTCTGACTAGCGAGAGTTCGGGAAACAGTGTTTGTGTCTGCTGGTTCTATGTATTGCCTAGATCATTCTTTCACAAGTGTGCAGCACAGGAGGACCCAAAAGCAGGACACAAACACGTTTTGTAGCGTTAGCAATAATAGAGTTTATTAATCGTTACCAGTAGAGTGGTGAAGCCAGGATTGTTCAGAGGGAGATCAAGGAGTGAGCAAAGCAGAAGCAGGAATAAGTATGGCTAGACTCAGACTTGGACTTGGAACCTGGAACTCGGAACTCGGGACCCGGACATGGAACTTGGAACTCGGGACCCGGACTTGGAACTTTGAATTTGGGACCTGGACTTGCAACTTGGAACTCGGGATGCGGATTTGGAACATGGAACTCGGGACCCAGACTTGAAACTTGGAACTCGAGATCTGGAATTGGACTTGGAACTCGGAACTCGGGACCCGGACTTGGACTCAGAACTTGGAACTGGAAAGTTGGAATTCAGGACCCGACTTGGAACTCGGAACGTGGAACTCAGGACCCGGACCTGGAACTTGATATGTGGAACCTGGGACTCCGGACACGGAACTCGGAACTTGGAAGTCGGTACTGAAACTTGGAAATTGGAACTGGGAACATCAGAGCCTGGACATGGAACTCGTAACATCAGAGCCTGTACTCTTATAGACACAGGATACGCAAAAATGAGCTCGGCCTCCTCCTCTGGTGCAGAACATAGAGCCGGTACTCTTTTTAGACATGGTGTGTGGGCTAACAACAAATTGAACTTCTGTCACTGTTGTAATTGCGCAATTTATTTTTTCTGAAACTGATATCTTCGAACATGGAGCCACTTTCTTGAATTCTGTGAGATGCATTCTGGGCAGGATTCCCGTAGCGGATTCTGACTAGCGAGAGTTCGGGAAACTGTGTTTGTGTCTGCTGGCTCCATGTTTGACTAGATCGTTCTGTCACAAGTGCGGAGCACGGGTGGACCCAAAAGCAGGACACAACACATTTTGTAGCATTAACCAGAATAGAGTTTATTAATCAGTACGAGGAAAGCAGGGAAGCAAGGATTGTTCAGAGGGCGATCAAGGAGTGAGAAAAGCAGAAGCAGGAATAGGCATGGCTGGACTTGGACTTGGACTTGGACTTGGACTTGGAACTTGGAATTCGGAACTCAGGACCCGGACTTGGAACTCAGAACTTGGAACTTGGGACCCAAACTTGGACTTTGAACTTGGGACCCGAACTTGGACTTCGAACTTGGAACTTGGGACCCGGACTTGGAACTCGGAACTTGGAACCTGGGATCCGAACTTGGGCTCGAACTTGAATCTCAGGACCCGGACTTGGAACTCGGAACTTGGAACTTGCGACCCAGACATGGAACTCAGAACATGGAATTCGGAACCTGGATTCAGAACTTGAAACTTAGGACCCGGATTGGAACTCGGAATTTGGAACTCTGGACCCGGACATGGAACTCGGAACATGGAACTTGCGACACAGTCTTGGAACTCGGGACCCGGACTTGGAACTTGGAACTCGGGAGCTGGACTTGCAACTTGGAACTCGGGACATGGATTTGGAACATGGAACTCGGGACCCAGACTTGAAACTTGGAACTCGAGATCCGGAATTGGTCTTGGAACTCGGAAGTCGGGACCCGGACCTGGAACTCGGAAACTGGAACTTGGGATCCGGACTTGGACTCGGAACATGGAATTGGAAAGTTGGAATTCGGGACCCAGACTTGGAACTCGGGACCCGGACTTGGACTCGGAACTTGGAACTTGGAACTTGGAAGTCGGAACCTGGCTTGGAACTCGCAACTTGGAACTCAGGACCTGGACCTGGAACTTGGAACGTGGAACTCGGGACCCCGGACACGGAACTCCGAACTTGGAAGTTAGTACCCAGACTTGGAAATTGGAACTGGGGACATCAGAGCCTGGACATGGAACTCAGAACAACGGAGGCTGGACTTGGAACTCGGAATATCAGAGCCTCTACTTTTCTTAGACACAGGAAATGGAAAATTGAGCTGGGCCTCCTCCTTTGGTACAGAACTTAGAGACTGGAGTCTTCTTAGACACAGCATATGGGCTAACAACAAATTGACCTTTTGTAACTGTTGTAATTGCACAATTTTTTTCCCTGTGAAAGTGATACCATCAAACTTCGAGCCACTTCCTTGAATTCTGTGAGATGCATTCGGGGCAGGATTCCAGTAGCAGATTTTGACTAGTGAGAGTTCGGGAAACAGTGTTTGTGTCTGCTGGTTCTATGTTTGTCTAGATCGTTCTGTCAATTGGGGAGCACAGGTGGACCCAAAAGCAAGACACAAACGCATTTTGTAGCGTTAGCGATAATAGAGTTTATTAATCGTTACCAGTAGAGCGGTGAAGCCAGGATTGTTCAGAGGGAGATCAAGGAGTGAGCAAAGCAGAAGCAGGAATAAGTATGGCTAGACTCAGACTTGGAATTGGAACCTGGAACTCGGAACTCGGGACCCGGACATGGAACTTGGAACTTGCGACCTGGACTTGGAACTTGGAACTCCGTGCCCTGACTTGTAATTTGGAATTCGGGACCTGGACATGGAACTTGGAACTCGCGACGCTGATTTGGAACCTAGAACACGGAACAGTGACTTCGAACTTGGAACTCTAGACCCAGAATTGGACTTGGTACTTGGATCTCGGGATCCGGACTTGTAACTTGTAACTTGGAACTTGGGACCCCGACTTGGACATGGAACTTGCAACTTGGGACCGGACCTGGAAATTGGAAAATCAGTACCTGGACTTGTAACTGGGAACTTCAGAGCCTGGATTTAGAACTCTGAACATCAGAG
The DNA here is from genome assembly GCF_963921235.1 of Mobula hypostoma. NCBI lineage: Eukaryota > Metazoa > Chordata > Chondrichthyes > Myliobatiformes > Myliobatidae > Mobula > Mobula hypostoma. The sequence continues at coordinate 193,574,181 of NC_086097.1, forward strand.
CCTGGACATGGAACTCGGGTCCCGGACCTGGAACTCAGACCTTGGAACTCTGGGCCAGGACTTGGAACACGGACGTTGGAACTCGGGACCCAGACTTCGTACTCGGATCATGGAATTCTGGACCCGGACTTGGAACTCAAGACCCCGACCTGGAATTTGGAACCTGGAACTCGGGACCCCGACCTGGAATTCGGAACTTGGAACTCAGGACCCGGACCTGGAACTGGGAACATGGAACTCGGGACCCGGACATGGAACTCAGGATCGAAACTTGGAACTTGGAACTCAGGACCCAGACTTGCAACTTGGAACTCAAGACTCGAAATTAGAGTTGGAGCTCGGAACTCGGAACTTGGAACTTGGATCTTGGAATTCGGGACCAGCACTTGGAACTCGGGACCTAGACCTGGAACTCCGATCTTGGAATTCGGGACCCGGACTTCTAAATCGGGACCCAACTTGGAACTCAGAACTTGGAAGTCGGTACCTGTACTTGAGACTTGGAACCGGGAACATCAGAGCCTGGACATGGACCTCAGAACATCAGAGGCTGGAATTGGAGCTTGGAACATCAGAGCTTGTACTTTTATAGACACAGGATATGCAAAACTGAGCTGGGCCTCCTCGTTTGGTGCAGAACATAGAGCTGGTACTCTTCTTAGACACAGTACATGGGCTAACAACAAATTGAACTTCTGTAACTGTTGTAATTGCGCAATTTGTTTTTTCTGAAACTGATATCTTCGAACACAGAGCCACTTTCTTGAATTCTGGAGATGCATTCTTGGCAGGATTCCCGTAGCGGATTCTGACTAGCGAGAGTTCGGGAACCAGTCTTTGTGTCTGCTGGTTCAATGTTTGACTAGATCGTTCTGTCACAAGTGCGGAGCACGGGTGGACCCAAAAGCAGGACACAACACATTTGTAGCATTAACCAGAATACAGTTTATTAATTAGTACTAGGAAAGCATGGAAGCAAGGATTGTTCAGAGGGCGATCAAGGAGTGAGCAAACCAGAAGCAGGAATAGGCGTGGCTAGACTTGGACTTAGACTTGGAACCTGGAATTTGGAACTCAGGACCCGGACTTGGAACTCAGAACTTGGAACTTGGGACGCAAACTTGGAACTCGAGACCCGGACTTGGAACTCGGAACTTGGAACTTGGGACCCGAACTTGGGCTTCGAACTTGGAATTCGGGACCCGGACTTGGAACTCGGAACATGGAACTCGGGACCAGGACTTGGAACTCGGGACTCGGACTTGGAACTCGGGACCCGGACATGGAACTCCGAACATGTAACTCAGGAACCGGACATGCAGCTTGGAACATGGAACTCGGGAAGGCGTTTTGGAACTCAGGACCCAGAGTGGAACTCCGGATCAAGACTTGGAACTCAGAACATGGAACTCGGGACCTGGAACTGGAACTTGGTACATGGAACGCAGGACCCAGACATGGAACTCGGAACACAGTCTTGGAACTCGGGACCCGGACTTGGAACATGGAACTCGGCATCTGGACTTGGAACATGGAACTCGGGACCCAGACTTGAAACTTGGAACTCAAGATCCGGAATTGGACTTGGAACTCGGAACTCGGGACCCGGACCTGGAAATTGGAAAATCAGTACCTGAACTTGTAACTGGGAACTTCAGAGCCTGGATTTGGAACTCTGAACATCAGAGCCTGGACATTGAACTCGGGTCCCAGACTGGATCATCAGACCTTGGAACTCTGGACTAGGACATGGAACTCGGTATCCAGACTTCATACTCGGAACTTGGAATTCGGGACCCGGACTTGGAACTCAAGACCCCGACTTGGAACTCAGGACCCCGACCTGGAATTGGGTACATCTAACTCGGAACCCGGACCTGGAACTCGGAACTTGGAACTCAGGACCCGGACCTGGAACTTGGGACCCAGATTTGGAACTTGGAACTCAGACCCTGGACTTGCAACTTGGAACTCGGGACGTGAATTTGGAACATGGAGCTCAGGACCCAGACTTGAAACTTGGAACTCGAGACCAGGAATTAGACTTGGAACTCGGAAACTGGAACTCACGACCTGGACCTCGCCTCGGAACTTGGAACTCGGGACCCGGACCTGGAACTCGGATCTTGGAATTCAGGTCCCAGACTTGTAAATCAGGACGCGACTTGGAACTCGGAACTTGGAACTCAGGACCCGGACCTGGAACTTGGAACGTGGAATTTGGGACCCCGGACACAGAACTTGGAACTTGGAAGTTGGAACTGGGAACATCAGAGCCTGAACATGGACTCAGAGCATCAGAGGCTGGAATTGGAACTCGGAACATCAGAGCCGGTACTTTTTCTAGACACGGGATATGCAAAACTGAGCTGGGCCTCCTCCTTTGCTGCAGAATACAGAGCCGGTAGTCTTCTTAGACACAGTACATGGTCTAACAACAAACTGAACTTTTGTAACTGTTGTAATTGCGCAATTATTTTTTTCTGAAACTGATATCTGCGAACTTCGAGCCACTTTCTTGAATTCTGTGAGATGCATTCCGGGCAGGATTCCTGTAGCGGATTCTGACTAGCGAGAGTTCGGGAAACAGTGTTTGTGTCTGCTGGTTCCATGTTTGGCTAGGTCATTCCGCCACAAGTGCGGAGCACGGGTGGAACGAAAAGCAGGACACAACACATTTGTAGCATTAACCAGAATACAGTTTATTACTAGGAAGGCAAGGAAGCAAGGATTGTTCAGAGGGAGATCAAGGAGTGAGCAAAGCAGAAACAGGAATAAGCATGGCTAGACTTGGACTTGGACTTGGAACCTGGAATTCAGATCTCAGGACCCGGACTTGGAACTCAGCAGTTGGAACTTGGGACCCGGACTTGGAACACGGAACTTGGAACATGCGACCTGGACATGGAACTCAGAACATGAAACTCGGGGACCGGACTTGGAACTTGGGACCCGGATTTAGAATTCAGAACTTGGGACCCGGATTGGAACTCGGAACTTGGAACTCGGGACCCAGACTTGGAACTCGGAACGTGGAACTCGGGACGCTGACCTGGATCTGGGAACATGGAACACGGGACCGGGACTTGGAACTCGGGATTCGGACTTGGAACTCGAGACCCGGACATGGACCTCGGGAGCCGGATGTAGAACTCGGAACATGGAACTCAGGAACTGGACTTGGAAATCAGGGTCCAGATATGGAGCTCGGAACGTGGAAGTCGGGACCTGGACCTGGAACTCGGTACATTGAACTCAGGACCCGGACATGGAAGTCGGGACCCTGACTTGGAACTCGGATCTTGGGACCTGGACATGGAACTTGGAACTCAGGACGCGGATTTGGAATCTGGAATTCGGAACACTGACTTGGAACTTGGAACTTGGAACTAGAGACCTGGAATTGGACTTAGAACCTGGATATCGGAACACTGACTTAGAACTTGGATCTCAGAACTTGGAACTCGGGACCCAGACTTGGAACTCGGATCTTGGAAATGGGGACCCGCACATGGAACATGGAACTTGGAATTCGGTACCCCACTTGGTACTCGGAACTTGGAATTCCGGACCCCGCTTGGAACTCAGAACATGGAACTCAGGACCCGGACCTGGAACTTGGAATGTGGAACTCAGGACCCCGGACACGGAACTCGGAACTTGGAAGTCAGTACCCGGACTTGGAACGTGGAACTGGGAAGATCAGAGCATGGACATGGAACTCAGAAGAACAGAGGCTGGACTTGGAACTCGGAACATCAGAGCCTGTACTTTTCTTAGACACAGGAGATGGAAAACTGAGCTGAGCCTCCTCAGTTGTTAGAGAACATAGAGCCGGGACTCTTCTTTGACACAGAGCATGGGCTAACAACAAGTTGCTCTTTTGTAACTGTTGTTGTAATTGCGCAATTTTTTTTCTGAAACTGATATCTTCGAACTTCGAGCCACTTGCTTGAATTCTGAGCGATGCGTTCTGGGCAGGATTCCGGTAGTGGATTCTGACTAGCGTGAGTTCGGGAAACAGTATTTGTGTCTGCTGGTTCCATGTTTGGCCAGATCGTTCTGTCACATGTGAAGAGCATGGGTGGACCCAGAAGCAGGGCACAACACGTTTTGTAGCATTAACCAGAATAGAGTTTATCATTCATTACTAGGAAAGCAGGGAAGCAAGGATTGTTCAGAGGGAGAACAAGGAGTGAGCAAAGCAGAAGCAGAAATAAGCGTGTCTAGACTTGGACTCGGACCTGGAACCTGGAACTCGGAACTCGGGACCCGGACTTGAAACTTGGAACTTGGGACCTGGACTTGGATCTTGGAACTCGGGACCTGGACATGGAACTTTGAACTCGGGACATGGATTTGGAACCTGAAACTCGGAACACTGACTTGGAACTTAGAACTCGAGACCCGGAATTCGATTTGGAACCTGGAAATCAGAACAATGACTTGGAACTTGGATCTCAGAACTTGGAACTTGGGACCCAGGTTTGGACTTGGAACTTGGAACTCGGGACCCGGACATGAAACTCAGACCTGGAACTCGGAACACTGACTTAGAACTTGGATCTAGGAACATGGATCTCAGGACCAGGACTTGGAACACGGAACTTGGAACTTGCAACCTGGGCTTGGACTTGGAACTTGGAACTCTGGACCCGGACTTGGAACTCGGGACCCAGACATGGAACTCGGTCCAGGAACTCGGAACTTGGAATTCGGGACCCCACTTGGTACAGGGAACTTGGAATTCCGGACCCCCCTTGGAACTCGGGACCCGGTCTTGGAACTCGGAACATGGAACTCGGGAACTGGACTTGGAACAGGGGACCCGGATTTAGAAATCAGAACTTGGAACTCGGAACTCGGGACCTGGATTGGAACTTGCAACTTGGAACTCGGGACCCAAACTTGGAACCCGGAACGTAGAGCTCAGGACCCAGACCTGGAACTGGGATCATGGAACTCGGGACCCGGACATGGAACTCGGCACATGGAAGTCGGGACCCTGACTTGGAACTCAGAACATGGAACACGGGACCGGGACTTGGAACTCGGGACCCGGTCTTGGAACTCGGATCTCGGGACCTGGACATGGAACTCGGAACTCGGGACGCGGATTTGGAACCTGGAACTCGGAAAACTGACTTGGAACTTGTAACTAGAGACCCGGAATTGGAACTCGGACCTGGAACTCAGAACATTGACTTGGAACTTGGATCTCGGAACATGGATCTCGGGACCCAGACTTGGAACCCGGAATGTAGAACTCAGGACCCCGACTTGTAACTGGGAACATGAAACTTGGCACCCGGACATGGAACTCGGAACATTGAAGTCGGGACCCTGACTTGGAACTCGGAACATGGAACACGAGACCGGGACTTGGAACTCGGGACCCGGATTTAGAATTCTGGTCCCGGATGTGGAACTCGGAAGTTGGAATTCAGAAACCAACTTGGAGCTCGGAAAATGGAACTCCGGACCCGGATCTGGAACTTGGAACGTGGAACTCGGGACCCCGGCCACGAAACTCGGAACTTGGAAGTCGGTACCCGGACTTGGAACGTGGAACTTGGAACATCAGAGCCTGGACATGGAACTCAGAAGAACAGAGGCTGGACTTGGAACTCGGAACATCAGAGCCTGTACTTTTCTTAGACACAGCAGATGGAAAACTGAGCTGAGCTTCCTCAATTGTTAAGAAGCATAGAGCCAGGACTCTTCTTAGACACAGGGCATGGGCTAACAACAAGTTGATCTTTTGTAACTGTTGTTGTAATTGCGCAATTGTTTTTTCTGAAACTGATATCTTCGAACTTCGAGCCACTTGCTTGTATTCTGAGAGATGCATTCTGGGCAGGATTCCGGTAGCGGATTCTGACTGGCGTGACTTCGGGAAACAGTGTTTGTGTCTGCTGGTTCCATGTTTGGCCAGATCGTTCTGTCACATGTGCGGAGCATGGGTGGACCCAAAAGCAGGACACAACACATTTAGTAGCATTAACCAGAATAGAGTTTATTAATCATTACTAGGAAAGCATAGAAGCAAAGATTGTTCAGAGGGAGATCAAGGAGTGAGCAAAGCAAAAGCAGGAATAAGCGTGGCTAGACTTGGACTTGGACCTGGAACCTGGAACTCGGAACTCGGGACCCGTACATGGAAATTGGGACCTGGACATGGAACTTAGAACTCGGGACGCGAATTTGGAACCTGGAACTCGGAACACTGACTTGGAACTTGGAACTCGAGACCCGGAATTGGATTTGGAACCTGGAAATCGGAACACTGACTTGGAAATTGGATCACTGGACTTGGAACTTGGGACCCGGGCTTGGAGTTGGAACTTGGAACTCGGGACCCGGACTTGGAAATCGGAACTTGGAACTCGGTACCCAGACATGGAACTCGGAGCTGGAACTCGGAATACTGACTTGGAACTTGGTTCTCGGGACCAGGGCTTGGAACTCAGAACTTGGAACTTAGGACCTGGGCTTGGACTTGGAACTCGGGACCCTGATATGGAACTCGGACCGGAAACTTGGAACTTGGAATTAGAGACATGGATTTAGAACTCGGAACTTGGAACTCGAAACTCGGGAACCGGACTTGGAACCCAGAACATAGAACTCAGGACTCCAACCTGGAACTGGGAACATGGAACTCGGGACCTGGACATGGAACTCGGAACATGGAAGTCGGGACCTTGATATGGAACTCGGAACATGGAACACGAGACCGGGACTTGGAACTCGGATCTTGGGACCTGGATATGGAACGTGAAACTCGGGACGCGGATTTGGAACCTGGAACTCGGAACACTGACTTGGAACTAGAAACCAGGAATGGACTTAGAATCTGGATATCGGAACACTGACTTGGAACTTGGGTCTCGGAACTTGGAACTCGGGACTTGGACTTGGAACTCGGAACTTGGAACTCAGGACCTGGACATGGAACTCGGACTGGGAACTCGGAACTTGGAATTCGGGACCCCACTTTGTACTCGGAACTTGGAATTCCGGACCCCACTTGGAGCATCGGAACATGGAACTCGGGAACCGGACTTGGAACACGGGACCCAGATTTGGAACTCGGAACTTGGAACTTGAAACTCGGGACCTGGATTGGAACTCGGAACTTGGAACTCGGGACCCAGACTTGGAACCCGAAACGTGGAACTCACGACCCGGACCTGGAACTGAGAACATAGAACTCAGAAAATGGAAATCGGGACCCTGACATGGAACTCGGAACATGGAACACAGGACTGGGATTTGGAACTCTGGTCCCGGACATGCAACTCGGAACATGGAACACAGGACCGGGATATGGAACTCGGGATCCGGACTTGGAACTCGGGATTTGGATCTCAGGACCTGGACATGGAACTTGGGAACCGGACTTGGAACTCGGGACCCGGATTTAGAACTCGGAAATTGGAATTCGGGTCCCGGACTTGGAACTCGGAAGTTGCAATTTAGAACCCGACTTGGAACTCAGAACTTGGAACTCAGGACCCGGACCTGGAACTTGAAATGTGGAACTCGGGACCCCGGACACGAAACTCGGAACTTGGAAGTCGGTACCCGGACTTGGAACGTGGAACTGGGAACATCAGAGCCTGGACATGGAACTCAGAAGAACAGAAGCTGGACTTCGAACTCAGAACATCAGAGCCTGTTCTTTTCTTAGACACAAGAGATGGAAACAGAACATAGAGCCTTTGGTACAGAACATAGAGCCTGGACTCTTCTTAGACACAGGACATGGGCTAACAACAAATTGATCTTTTGTAACTGTTGTTGTAATTGCACAATATATTTTTTCTGAAACTGATATCTTCGAACATGGAGCCACTTTCTTGAATTCTGAGAGATGCATTCTGGGCAGGATTCTGGTAGCGGATTCTGACTAGCGTGAGTTCGGGAAACAGTGCTTGTGTCTGCTGGTTCCATGTTTGGCCAGATCGTTCTGTCACATGTGCGGAGCATGGGTGGACCCAAAAGCAGGACACAACACATTTTGGTCATTAACCAGAACAGAGTTTATTAATCATTACTGGGAAAGCAGGAAAGCAGGGAAGCAAGGATTGTTCAGAGGGAGATCAAGGAGTGAGCAAAGCAAAAGCAGGAATAAGCATGGCTAGACTTGGACTTGGACCTGGAACCTGGAACTCGGAACTCGGAACCCGTACATGGAACTCGGGACCCGGACTTGAAACTTGAAACTAGGGACCCGGACTTGGAACCCGGAACATAGAACTCAGGACTCCGACCTGGAAATGGGAACATGGAACTCGGGACCCGGACATGGAACTCGGAACATGGAAGTTGGGATCCTGATATGGAACTCGGAACATGGAACACGGGACCGGGACTTGGAAATCGGATCTTGGGACCTGGATATGGAACGTGAAACTCGGGACACGGATTTGGAACCTGGAACTCGGAACACTGACTTGGAACTGGAAACCAGGAATGGACTTAGAACCTGGATATCGGAACACTGACTTGGAACTTGGGTCTCGGAACTTGGAACTCGGGACTTGGACTTGGAACTCGGAACTTGTAACTCAGGACCCGGACATGGAACTTGGAATTCAGGACCTCACTTCATACTCGGAACTTGGAATTCCGGACCCCACTTGGAACATCGGAACATGGAACTCGGGAACCGGTCTTGGAACACGGGACCTAGATTTAGAACTCAGAACTTGGAACTTGAAACTCGGGACCTGGATTGGAACTCGGAACTCGGAACTGGGGACCCAGACTTGGAACACGGAACGTGGAACTCAGGACCCGGACCTGGAACTGGGAACATAGAACTCAGAAAATGGAAATCGGGATCCTGACATGGAATTCGGAACATGGAACACAGGACTGGGACTTGGAACTCGGGATCCGGACTTGGAACACGGAATTTGGATCTCAGGACCTGGACATGGAACTTGGGAACCGGACTTGGAACTCAGGACCCGGATTTAGAACTCGGAAATTGGAATTCGGGTCCCGGACTTGGAACTCGGAAGTTGGAATTTAGAACCCGACTTGGAACTCGAAACTTGGAACTCAGGACCCGGACCTGGAACTTGGAATGTAGAACTCCGGACCCCGGACACGAAACTCGGAACGTGGAAGTCGGTACCCAGACTTGGAACGTGGAACTGGGAACATCAGAACCTGAACATGGAACTCAGAAGAACAGAGGCTGGACTTGGAACTCGGAACATGAGAGCCTGTACTTTTCTTAGACACAGGAGATGGAAACAGAACATAGAGCCTATGGTACAGAACATAGAGCCTGGACTCTTCTTAGACACAGTACATGGGCTAACAACAAATTGATCTTTTGTAACTGTTGTTGTAATTGCGCAATATATTTTTTCTGAAACTGATATCTTCGAACATGGAGCCACTTTCTTGAATTCTGTGAGATGCATTCTGGGCAGGATTCCTGTAGCGGATTCTGAGTAGCAAGAGTTCGGGAAACAGTGTTTGTGTCTGCTGGTTCCATGTTTGGCTAGATCATTCTGTCACAAGTACGGAGCACGGGTGGACCCAAAAGCAGGACACAACACATTTTGTAGCATTAACCAGAATACAGTTTATTCATCGTTACTAGGAAAGCAGGGAAGCAAGGATTGTTCAGAGGGAGATCAAGGATTGAGCAAAGCAGAAGCAGGAATAAGCGTGGCTAGACTCGGCCTTGGATGTGGAACCTGGAACTCGAAACTCGGGACCCATACATGGAACTCAGGACACGGACTTGAAAGTTGGAACTTGGGACCCGGACTTGGAACTTGGAACTCGGGACCTAGACATGGAACTTGGAACTCAGGACGCGGATTTGGAACCTGGAACTCAGAACACTGACTTGGAACTTGGAACTAGAGACCCGGAATTGGTCTTGGAACCTGGATATCGGAACACTGACTTGGAACTTGGATCTCGGGACCCTGACTTGGAACTCAGGACCTGGACATGGAACTTGGACCTGGAACTCGGAACACTGACTTGGAACTTGGATCTCGGGACCAGGACTTGGAACTCGGAACTTGTAATTCGGAACCCCACTTGGTACTCGGAAGTTGGAATTCCGGACCCCACTTGGAACTCGGGACCCAGTCTTGGAACTCGGAACTTGAAACTTGGGAGCCAGACTTGGAACTCGGTATTTGCAACTCGGAATCCAGACCTGGGACCCGGTCTTAGAACTCGGAACTTGAAACTCGGGACCCGGACTTGGAACTCAGTATTTGCAACTCGGGACCCAGACCTGGAACTCTGAACTTGGAACTCAGTACCCGGACTTGGAACTCAGGACCCGAACCTGGTACTCGGGACCCAGACTTGGAACTTGGAACTCGGAACCTGGACTTGCAACTTGGAAATAGGGACGCGGATCTGGAACATGGAACTCAGGTCCCAGACTTGCAACTTGGAACACGAGACCCGGAATTAGACTTGGAACTCGGAACTCGAGACCTGCACCTGGAACTCACGACCCGGACTTTGACTCGGAACTTGGAATTAGGGACCCGGACTTGGAACTTGGGACCCGGACCTGGAACTCGGATCTTGTAATTTGGGACCCGGACTTGTAAATCGAGTCCCAACTTGGAACTTGGAACTTGGAACTCAGGACCCGGACCTGGAACTCAGAACTTGGAACCTGGGACCCCGGACACGGAACTTGGAACTTGGAAGTCGGTAGCTGGACTTGGAACTTGGAACTGGGACCACCAGAGCCTGGACATGGAACTCAGAACATCAGAGGCTGGAATTGGAACTCGGAACATTAGAACCTGTACTTTTATAGACACAGGATATGCAAAACTGAGCTGGGCCTCCTCCTTTGGTGCAGAACATAGAGCCGGTACTCTTCTTAGACACAGTACATGGGCTAACAACAAATTGACCTTTTGTAACCGTTGTTGTAAGTGCATAATTTTTTTTTCTGTGAAACTGATATCTTCGAACTTCAAGCCACTTTCTTGAATTCTGTGAGATGCATTCGGGGCAGAATTCTAGTAGCGGATTCTGACTAGCGAGAGTTCGGAAAAAGTGTTTGTGTCTGCTGGTTCTATGTTTGGCTAGATCATTCTGGCACAAGTGTGGAGCACAGGTGGACCCGAAAGCAGGACACAAACACGTTTTGTAGTGTTAACGATAATAGAGTATATTAATCGTTACTAGGAAAGCAGGGAAACAAGAATTGTTCAGAGGGAGATCAAGGAGTGAGCAAAGCAGAAGCAGGATTAAGCGTGGCTAGACTTGGACTTGGACTTGGAACCTGGAAATCGAAACTCAGGACCCGGACGTCAATCTCGGGACCCGGACTTGGAACTCAGAACTTGGAATTTGGGACCCGAACTTGGACTTCGAATTTGGAACTCGGGACCCGGACTTGTAACTCGGAAAGTTGTACTCAGAACCCACCCCTGAAACTGGGAACATGGAACTCAGTACCCAGAACTGGAACTCGGAACTTGGGACCCAGATTTGGAACTTGGAGCTCGGGACGCAGATTTGTAACATGGAACTCGTGACCCGAACTTGGAACTCGAGACCTGGAACTGGACTTGGAACTCAGAACTTGGGACCCGGACCTGGAACTCGGAACGTGGAACTCGGGACCCCGGACCCGGAACTCGGAACTTGGAGATCGGGATCCAGACTTGCAACTTGGAACTGGGAACATCAGAGCCTCGACATGGAACTCAGAACATCAGAGGCTGGACTTGGAAATTGGAACATCAGAGCCAGTAATTTTCTCAGACAAGGGAGATGGAAAACTGAGCTGGGCCTCCTCCTTTGGTACAGAACATAAAGCCGAGACTCTTCTTAGACACAGTACATGGGCTAACAATAAATTGACCTTTTGTAGCTGTTGTTGTAATTGCACCATTTGGTTTTCCTAAACTGATAGCTTCGAACTTCGAGTGACTTTCTTGAATTCTGTGACATGCATTCTGGGCAGAATACCAGTGGGGGATCCTGACTAGCAAGAGTTTGGGAAAAAGTGTTTGTGTCTGCTAGTTCCATGTTTGTCTGGATCATTCTGTCACAAGTGCGGAGCACGGGTGGACCCAAAAGCAGGACACAACACATTTTGTAGCATTAACCAGAATACAGTTTATTAATCGTTACTAGGAAAGCAGGGAAGCAAGGATTGTTCAGAGGGAGATCAAGGATTGAGCAAAGCAGAAGCAGGAATAAGCGTGGCTAGACTCGGCCTTGGACGTGGAACCTGGAACTCGAAACTCGGGACCCATACATGGAACTCGGGACACGGACTTGAAAGTTGGAACTTGTGACCCGGACTTGGAACTTGGAACTCGGGACCTAGACATGGAACTTGGAACTCAGGACGCGGATTTGGAACCTGGAACTCAGAACACTGACTTGGAACTTGGAACTAGAGACCCGGAATTGGTCTTGGAACCTGGATATCGGAACACTGACTTGGAACTTGGATCTCGGGACCCGGACTTGGAACTCAGGACCTGGACATGGAACTCGGACCTGGAACTCGGAACACTGACTTGGAACTTGGATCTCGGGACCAGGACTTGGAACTCGGAACTTGTAATTCGGAACCCCACTTGGTACTTGGAAGTTGGAATTCCGGACCCCACTTGGAACTCGGAACTTGAAACTTGGGACCCAGACTTGGAACTCGGTATTTGCAACTCGGAACCCAGACCTGGGACCCGGTCTTAGAACTCAGAACTTGAAACTCGGGACCCGGACTTGGAACTCAGTATTTGCAACTCAGGACCCAGACCTGGAACTCTGAACTTGGAACTCAGTACCCGGACTTGGAACTCAGGACCCGAACCTGGTACTCGGGACCCAGACTTGGAACTTGGAACTCGGAACCTGGACTTGCAACTTGGAAATCGGGACGCGGATTTGGAACATGGAACTCAGGTCCCAGACTTGCAACTTGGAACACGAGACCCGGAATTAGACTTGGAACTCGGAACTTGAGACCTGCACCTGGAACTCACGACCCGGACTTTGACTCGGAACTTGGAATTAGGGACCCGGACTTGGAACTTGGGACCCGGACCTGGAACTCGGATCTTGTAATTCGGGACTCGGACTTGTAAATCGAGTCCCAATTTGGAACTCGGAACTTGGAACTCAGGACCCGGACCTGGAACTTAGAACTTGGAACCTGGGACCCCGGACACGGAACTTGGAACTTAGAAGTCGGTAGCTGGACTTGGAACTTGGAACTGGGACCACCAGAGCCTGGACATGGAACTCAGAACATCAGAGGCTGGAATTGGAACTCGGAACATTAGAACCTGTACTTTTATAGACACAGGATATGCAAAACTGAGCTGGGCCTCCTCCTTTGGTGCAGAACATAGAGCCGGTACTCTTCTTAGACACAGTACATGGGCTAACAACAAATTCCCCTTTTGTAACTGTTGTTGTAATTGCACAATTTTTTTTTTCTGTGAAACTGATATCTTCGAACTTCGAGCCACTTTCTGGAATTCTGTGAGATGCATTCGGGGCAGAATTCTAGTAGCGGATTCTGACTAGCGAGAGTTCGGGAAAAAGTGTTTGTGTCTGCTGGTTCTATCTTTGGCTAGATCATTCTGGCACAAGTGTGGAGCACAGGTGGACCCGAAAGCAGGACACAAACACGTTTTGTAGTGTTAACGATAACAGAGTATATCAATCGTTACTAGGAAAGCAGGGAAACAAGAATTGTTCAGAGGGAGATCAAGGAGTGAGTAAAGCAGAAGCAGGAATAAGCGTGGCTAGACTTGGACTTGGACTTGGAACCTGGAAATCGAAACTCAGGACCCGGACGTCAATCTGGGGACCCGGACTTGGAACTCAGAACTTGGAACTTGGGACCCGAACTTGGACTTCGAACATGGAACTCAGGACCCGGACTTGGAACGCAGAATCTGGAATTTGGGACCTGACTTGGAACTCGGGACCCGGACTTGGAACTCGGGACCTGGACCTGGAACTCGGAACCTGGAACTCGATACCCAGACTTGGAACTCAGAACTTCGAACCCGGGACCCGGAATTGGAACTCGGCTCCCGGACCTGGAATTTGGAACTCGTTACCCGGACTTGGAACCCGGAACTTGGAATTTGGGACCCGGTCTTGGAACTCGCCACTTGCAACTCGGAACCTGGAACTCAGGATCTGGAATTGGAGCTTGGAACTTGGATCTCGGGACCGAGACTTGGAACTCGGGGCCCGGATTTGGAACTTGGAACTCGGGACACGGATTTGGAACATGGAACTCGTGACCCGAACTTGGAACTCGAGACCCGGAACTGGACTTGGAACTCAGAACTCGGTACCCGGACCTGGAACTCGGAAAATGGAACTCGGGACCCTGACTTGGACTCGGAACTTGGAAGTTGAGACCTGGACTTGGAACTCGAGACCTAGACCTGGAACTCAGTCTGGGAATTCCAGACTTGGAACTCGGAACTTGGAACTCAGTACCCGGACTTGGAACTCAGGACCTGGAACTCGGGACCCAGACTTGGAACTTGGAACTCAGGATGCAGATTTGGAACGTGGAACTCAGGACCCAGACTTGCAACTTGGAACTCGAGACCCGGAATTAGATTTGGAACTCGGAACTCGGGACCTGGACCTGGAACTCAGAAACTGGAACTCACAACCCAGAGTTCAACTCTGAACTTGGAACTCGGAACTTGGAATTCGGGACCCGGATTTGGAACTCGGGACCCAGACCTGGAACTCGGATACTGGAATTCAGGACCCGGACTTGTGAATCGAGACCTGGACCTTGATATAGAACGTGGAACTTGGGATCCTGAACACGGAACTCGGAACTTGGAAGTCAGTACCTGCACTTGGAACTTGGAACTGGGAACATCAGAGCCTAGATATGGAACTCAGAAAATCAGAGGCTGGAATTGGAACTCGGAACATCAGAGCCTGTACTTTTATAGACACAAGATATGCAAAACTGAGCTGGGCCTCCTCATTTGGTGCAGAACATAGAGCCGGTACACTTCGTTGACACAGTACATGGGCTAACAACAAATTGACCTTTTGTAACTGCTGTTGTAAGTGAACAATTTTTTTTTCTCTGTGAAACTGATATCTTTGAACTTCGAGTCACTTTCTTGAATTCTGTGAGATGCCTTCGGGGCAGGATTCTAGTAGCGGATTCTGACTAGCGAGAGTTCAGGAAACAGTGTTTGTGTCTGCTGGTTCTATGTTTGGCTAGATCATTCTGTCACAAGTGCGGAGCACAGGTGGACCTGAAAGCAGGACACAAACACGTTTTGTAGCGTTAACAATAACAGAGTTTATCAATCATTACTAGGAAAGCAGGGAAGCAAGGATTGTTCAGAGGGAGATCAAGGAGTGAGCAAAGCAGAAGCAGGAATAAGCGTGGCTAGACTTGGACTTGGACCTGGAACCTGGGACTCGGAACTCGGGACCTGTACATGGAACTCGGAGCACTGACTTGGAACTTGGAACTCAAGACCCGGAATTGGATTTAGAACCTGGAAATCAGAACACTGAATTGGAACTTGGATCACGGAACTTGGAACTCGGGACCTGGGCTTGGAACTCGGGACCCAGACATGGAACTCGGACGTGGAACTCAGAACACTGACTTGGATCTTGGATCTCGGGACCAGGACTTGGAATTTGGAACTTGGTACTTGGGACCTGGGCTTGGAACTCAGGACCCAGACTTGGAACTCGGGACCTGGACATGGAACTTGGACCAGAAACTTAGAACTTGGAATTCGAGACACGGATTTAGAACTTGGAACTTGGAACTCGGAACTCGGGACCCAGACTTGGAACCCGGAACATAGAACTCAGGACTCCGACCTGGAACTGGGAACAAGGAACTCGGGACCCGGACATGGAACTCGGAACATGGAAGTTGGGACCCTGACATGGAACTCGGAACATGGAACACGGGACCGGGACTTGGAACTCGGATCTCGGTACCTGGATATGGAATGTGAAACTCGGGACGCGGATTTGGAACCTGAAACTCGGAACACTGACTGGGAACTTGGAACTTGGAACGAGAAACCAGGAATGGACTTAGAACCTGGATATCGGAACACTGACTTGGAGCTTGGGTCTCGGAACTTGGAACTCGGGACCTGGACTTGGAACTCAGGACCCGGACATGGAACTCAGAACTTGGAATACGGGACCCCACTTCATACTTGGTTCTTGGAATTCCGGACCCCACTTGGAACTCGGAACATGGAACTCGGGAACCGGACTTGGAACACGGGACCAAGATTTAGAACTTGGAACTCGGAACTCGGGACCTGGGACCCGGATTGGAACTCGGAACTCGGAACTTGGGACCCGGGCTTGGAACCCGGAACGTGGAACTCAGGACCCGGACGTGGAACTGGGAACATGGAACTCAGAAAATGGAACTCGGGACCCTGACATGGAACTCGGAACATAGAACACTGGACCGGGATATGGAACTCGGGACTCGGACTTGGAACTTGGAATTTGGAACTCAGGACCTGGACATGGAACTCGGGAACCGGACTCGGAACTCGGGACCCGGATTTAGAACTCGGAAATTGGAATTCAGGTCCCGGACTTGGAACTCTGAAGTTGGAATTTAGAATCTGACTCAGAACTCGGAATTTGGAACTCAGGACCCGGACCTGGAACTTGGAATGTGGAACTCGGGACCCCGGACTCGAAACTCGGAACTTGGAAGTCGGTACCCGGACTTGGAACGTGGAACTGGGAACATAAGAACCTGGACATGGAACTCAGAAGAACAGAGGCTGGACTTGGAACTCGGAACATCAGAGCCTGTACTTTTCTTAGACACAGGAGATGGAAACAGAATATAGAGCCTTTGGTACAGAACATAGAGCCTTGACTCTTCTTAGACACAGGACATGGGCTAACAACAAATTGACCTTTTGTAACTGTTGTTGTCATTGTGCAATTTTCTTTTCTGTGAAACTGATTATCTTCGAACTTCGAGCCACTTTCTTGAATTCTGAGAAATGCATTCTGGGCAGGATTCTAGTAGCGGATTCTGACTAGCGAGAGTTCGGGAAACAGTGTTTGTGTCTGCTGGTTCCATGTTTGGCTAGATCGTTCTGCCACAAGTGCGGAGCATGGGTGGACCCAAAAGCAGGACACAAACACGTTTTGTAGCGTTAACAATAATAGAGTATATTAATCATTACTAGGAAAGCAGGGAAGCAAGAATTGTTCAGAGGGAGATCAAGGAGTGAGCAAAGCAGAAGCAGGAATAAGCGTGGCTAGACTTAGACTTGGACTTGGACTTGGAACCTGGAATTCGAAACAAAGGACCCGGACGTCAATCTTGGGACCCGGACTTGGAATTCAGAACTTGGAACTTGGGATCCGAACTTGGAACTTGGAACTCGGGACCTGGACATGGAACTTGGAACTCAGGATGCGGATTTGGAACCTGGATCTCAGAACACTGATTTGGAACTTGGAACTAGAGACCTGGAATTGGTCTTGGAACCTGGATATCGGAACACTGACTTGGAGCTTGGATCTCGGGACCTGGACTTGGAACTCGGAACACTGACTTGGAACTTGGATCTCAGAACTTGGACCTCGGGACCAGGACTTGGAACTTGGAACTTGGTACCTGGGCTTGGACTTGGATCTTGGAACTCGGGACCTGGACTTGGAATTGGGAACTTGGAACTCAGGACCCGGACATGGAACTCGGAACTTGGAATTCGGGACCCGGACCTGGTACTTAGAACGTGGTACTTGGGACCCTGGACACGGAACTCAGAACTTGGAAGTCGGTACCTCAACTTGGAACTTGGAACTGGGAACACCAGAGCCTGGACATGGAACTCGGAACATCAGAGGCTGGAATTGGAACTCAGAGCATCAGAGCCTGTACTTTTATAGACACAGGATATGCAAAACTGAGCTGGGCCTCCTCCTTTGGTGCAGAACATAGAGCTGGTACTCTTCTTAGACACAGTACATGGGCTAACAACAAATTCACCTTTTGTAACTGTTGTTGTAATTGCACAATTTTTTTTTCTGTGAAACTGATATCTTCAAACTTCAAGCCACTTTCTTGAATTCTATGAGATGCATTCGGGGCAGGATTCTAGTAGCGGATTCTGACTAGCGAGAGTTCGGGAAACAGTGTTTGTGCCTGCTGGTTCTATGTTTGGCTAGATCATTCTGTCACAAGTGTGGAGCACAGGTGGACCCGAAAGCAGGACACAAACACACATTGTAGCGTTAACAATAATAGAGTATATTAATCGTTATTAGGAAAGCAGGGAAGCAAGAATTGTTCAGAGGGAGATCAAGGAGTGAGCAAAGCAGAAGCAGGAATAGGATTGGCTAGACTTAGACTTGGACTTGGAACCTAGAATTCGAAACTCAGGACCCGGACGTCAATCTCGGGACCCGGACCTGGAATTCAGAACTTGGAACTTGGGACCCAAACTTGGACTTCGAACGTGGAACTCTGGACTCGGACTTGGAACTCAGAACTTGAAACACGGAACTTTGGACCCGGATTGGAACTCGGAACTTGGACCCCAGGACCCGGACTTGGAAGTCGGAACATTGTACTTGGGACCTGGACCTGGAACTGGGAACATGGAACTCGGTACCTGGACTTGGAACTCAGAACCTGGAATTTGGGACCTGACTTGTAACTCGGGACCCAGACTTGGAACTCGGGACCTGGACCCGGAACTCGGAACCTGGAAATCGATACCCAGGCTTGGAACTCAGAACTTCGAACTCGGGACCCGGAATTGGAACTCGGCTCCCGGACCTGGAACTTGGAACTCGGTACCCGGACTTGGAACCCGGAACCTGGAATTTGGGACCCAGTCTTGGAACTCGCCACTTGCAACTCGGAACTTGGAACTCAGGATCTGGAATTGGAGCTTGGAATTTGGAACTCGGGGCCCGGAATTAGAACTCGGTAAGTGGAACTCGGAACTCTGACCTGGATTGGAACTCGGAACTCAGAACACCGGATCCGGACATGGAACTTGGGACCCGGACCTGGAACTTGGAACCCAGACTTGGAACTCGGGACCCAGACTTGGAACTTGGAACTCGGGACACGGATTTGGAACATGGAACTCGTGACCCGAACTTGGAACTCGAGACCTGGAACTGGACTTGGAACTCCGAACTTGGGACCCGGACCTGGAGCTCGGAACATGAAACTCGGGACCCTTACTTGGACTCGGAATTTGGAAGTCGGGACTCCGGGCACGGAACTCGGAACTTGGAGGTCGGGACCCAGACTTGCAACTTGGAACTGGGAACATCAGGGCCTGGACATGGAACTCAGAACATCAGAGGCTGGACTTGGAAATCGGAACATCAGAGCCAGTAATTTTCTCAGACAAGGGAGATGGAAAACTGAGCTGGGCCTCCTCCTTTGTTACAGAACATAGAGCCGAGACTCTTCATAGACACAGTACATGGGCTATCAATAAATTGACATTTTGTAGCTGTTGCTGTAATTGCGCCATTTGTTTTTCCTAAATGGATAGCTTCGAACTTCGAGTCACTTTCTTGAATTCTGTGAGATGCATTTGGGGCAGGATTCTAGTCGCGGATTCTGACTAGCGAGAGTTCGGGAAACAGTGTTTGTGTCTGCTGGTTCTATGTTTGGCTAGATCATTCTGTCACAAGTGCGGAACACAGGGGTACCTGAAAGCAGAACACAAACACGTTTTGTAGTGTTAACAATAATAGAGTTTATTAATCATTACTAGGAAAGCAGGGAAGCAAGGATTGTTCAGAGGGAGATCAAGGAGTGAGCAAAGCAGAAGCAGGAATAGGCATGGCTAGACTTGGACTTGGACTTGGAACCTGGAAATCGAAACTCAGGACACGGACGTCAATCTCGGACCCGGACTTGGAACTCAGAACTTGGAACTTGGGACCCGAACTTGGACTTCGAATTTGGAACTCGGGACCCGGACTTGTAACTTGGAACTTGGAACACAGAACTTGGGACCCGGATTTAGAACTCGGAACTTGGAACACAGAACTTGGGACCCGGATTGGAACTCGGAACTTGGATTTCGGGACCCGGGACCTGGACTTGGAACTCGGAACGTTGTACTCGGAACCCGGACCTGAATGTGGTAACATGGAACTCGGTACCTGGACTTGGAACTCGGAACCTGGAATTCGGGACCTGACGTGGAACTCGAGACCCGGACTTGGAACTCAGGACCCGGACCTGGAACTCGGTACCCAGACTTGGAACTCGGAACTTCGAATTCGGGACCCGGAATTGGAACTCTGGTCCCGGACCTGGAACTTGGAACTTGGGACCCAGATTTGGAACTTGGAGCTCGGGACGCGGATTTGGAACATGGAACTCGTGACTCGAACGTGGAACTTGAGACCCGGAACTGGACTTGGAACTCAGAACTCGGGACCCGGACCTGGAACTCGGAACTTGGAAGTCGGGACCCGGACTTGGAACTCGAGACCTGGACCTGGAACTCAGTCTGGGAATTCCAGACTTGGAATTCGGGTCCCGGACTTGGAACTTGGAATTTGGAATTGAAAAACTGACTTGGAGCTCAGAACGTGGATCTCAAACCCGGATCTGGAACTCGGATCGTGGAACTCGGGACCCCGGACAAGGAACTCGGAACTTGGAGATCGGGACCCAGACTTGCAACTTGGAACTGGGAACATCAGAACCTGGACATGGAACTCAGAACATCAGAGGCTGGACTTGGAACTCGGAACATCAGAGCCTGTACTTTTATAGACACAGGATATGCAAAACTGAGCTGGGCCTCTTGCTTTGGTGCAGAACATAGAGCCGGTACTCTTCTTAGACACAGTACATGGGCTAACAACAAATTGACCTTTTGTAACCGTTGTTGTAAGTGCGTAATTTTTTTTCTGTGAAACTGATATCTTCGAACGTCGAGCCACTTTCTTGAATTCTGTGAGATGCATTTGGGGCAGGATTCTGACTAGCGTAAGTTCGGGAAACAGTGTTTGTGTCTGCTGGTTCTATGGTTGGCTAGATCATTCTGTCACAAGTGCGGAGCACAGGTGGACCTGAAAGCAGGACACAAACATGTTTTGTAGCGTTAATAATAATAGAGTATATTAATCGTTACTAGGAAAGCAGGGAAGCAAGAATTGTTCAGAGGGAGATCAAGGAGTGAGCAAAGCAGAAGCAGGAATAAGCGTGGCTAGACTTGGACTTGGACTTGGAACCTGGAAATCGAAACTCAGGACCCGGACTTGGAACTCAGAACTTGGAACTTGGGACCCGAACTTGAACTTCGAACTTGGAACTCAGAACTTGGAACTCGCGACCCGGACATGCAACTCAGAACATGGAACTCGGGAACCGGACTTGGAACTCGGGACCCGGATTTAGAACTCGGAACTCGGAACTTGGAACACAGAACTTGGGACCCGGATTGGAACTCGGAACTTGGATCTCAGGACCTGGGACCCGGACCTGGAACTCGGAACGTTGTACTCGGAACCCGGACCTGAATGTGGTAACATGGAACTCAATACCTGGACTTGGAACTCGGAAACTGGAATTCGGGACCTGACGTGGAACTCGAGACCCGGACTTGGAACTCAGGACCCGGACCTGGAACTCGGTACCCAGACTTGGAACTCAGAACTTCGAACTCGGGACCCGGAATTGGAACTCTGGTCCCGGACCTGGAACTTGGAACTTGGGACCCAGATTTGGAACTTGGAGCTCGGGATGCGGATTTGGAACATGGAACTCGTGACCCGAACGTGGAACTCGAGACCTGGAACTGGACTTGGAACTCAGAACTCGGGACCCAGACCTGGAACTCGGAAAATGGAACTTGGGACCCTGACTTGGACTCGGAACTTGGAACTTGGAACTTGGAAGTCGGGACCTGGACTTGGAACTCGAGACCTGGACCTGGAAATCAGTCTGGGAATTCCAGACTTGGAACTCGGGTCCCGGACTTGGAACTTGGAATTTGGAATTGAAAAACTGACTTGGAGCTCAGAACGTGCATCTCAAACCCGGATCTGGAACTCGGATCGTGGAACTCAAGACCCTGGACATGGAACTCGGAACTTGGTGATCGGGACCCAGACGTGGAACTTGGAACTGGGAACATCAGAGCCTGGACATGGAACTCAGAACATCAGAGGCTGGACTTGGAACTCGGAACATCAGAACCAGTAATTTTATCAGACAAGGGAGATGGAAAACTGAGCTGGGCCTCCTCCTCTGGTACAGAACATAGAGCCGAGACTCTTCTTAGACACAGTACATGGGCTAACAATAAATTGACCTTTTGTAGCTGTTGTTGTAATTGCGCCATTTGGTTTTCCTGAACTGATAGCTTCAAACTTCGAGTCACTTTCTTGAATTCTGTGAGATGCATTCTGGGCAGAATTCCAGTGGGGGATCCTGACTAGCAAGAGTTCGGGAAAAAGTGTTTGTGTCTGCTAGTTCCATGTTTGGTTGGATCGTTCTGTCACAAGTGCGGAGCACGGGTGGACCCAAAAGCAGGACACAAACATGTTTTGTAGCATTAACAAGAATAGAGTCTACTGATCATTAATAGGAAAGCAGGGAAGCAAGGATTGTTCAGAGGGAGATCAAGGTGTGAGCAAAGCAAAAGCAGTAATAAGCGTGGCTAGATTCGGACTTGGACTTGGAACATGGAACTCGGAACTAGGGACCGGGACTTGGAACTTGGAACTCGGGAGTCAGATCTGGAAATTGGAAAATCAGTGCCTGGACTTGGAACTGGGAACTTCAGTTCCTGGATTTGGAACTCTGAACATCCGAGCCCGGACATGGAAGTCGGATGTTGGAACTTGGGACCCAGACTTCGTACTCGGAACTTGGAATTCGGGACCTGGACTTAGATCTCAGGACCCAGACTTGGAACTCAGGACGAGGACTTGGAACTTGGAATGTGGAACTCGGGATGCGGATCTGAAACTTGGGACCCGGACATGGAATTTGGAACATGGAACTCGAGGCCCAGAATTGGAACTTGGAACTTGTAATTTTGGACCCAGTTTTGGAACTTGGAACTCGGGACGTGGATTTGGAACATGGAACTCGTGACCCGAATTTGGAACTCGAGACCCGGAACTGGACTTGGAACTCAGAACTTGACACCCGGACCTGGAATTCAGAAAATGAAACTCGGGACCCTGACTTGGACTTGGAACTTGGAAGTTGGGACCCGGACTTGGAACTCGAGACCTGGACCTGGAACTCAGAAAATGAAACTCGGGACCCTGACTTGGACTCGGAACTTGGAGCTCAGGTCCCGGACTTGGAACTTGGAACTTGGAATTCAAAAACTGACTTGGAACTGGGAACGTGGATCTCAAACCCGGATCTGGAACTCGGAACGTGGAACTCGGGACCCCGGACACGGAACTCGGAACTTGGAGATCGGGACCCAGACTTGCAACTTGGAACTGGGAACATCAGAGCCTGGACATGGAACTCAGAACATCAGAGGCTGGACTTGGAACTCAGAACATCAGAGCCTGTACTTTTATAGACACAGGATATGCAAAACTGAGCTGGGTCTCCTGCTTTGGTGCAGAACATAGAGCCGGTACTCTTCTTAGACACAGTACATGGGCTAACAACAAATTGACCTTTTGTAACCGTTGTTGTAACTGCATAATTTTTTTTTCTGTGAAACTGATATCTTCGAACTTCGAGCCACTTTCTTGAATTCTG
This sequence comes from Mobula hypostoma, assembly GCF_963921235.1. Lineage (NCBI taxonomy): Eukaryota > Metazoa > Chordata > Chondrichthyes > Myliobatiformes > Myliobatidae > Mobula > Mobula hypostoma. The sequence goes on from NC_086097.1 coordinate 193,597,954, forward strand.
TGAGATGCATTCGGGGCAGGATTCTAGTAGTGGATTCTGACTAGCGAAAGTTCGGGAAACAGTGTTTATGTCTGCTGGTTCTATGTTTAGCTAGATTATTCTGTCACAATTGCGGAGCACAGATGGACCCAAAAGCAGAACACAAACACGTTTTGTAGCGTTAACAAAAATAGAGTATATTAATCGTTACTAGGATGGCAGGGAAGCAAGGATTGTTCAGAGGGAGATCAAGGAGTGAGCAAAGCAGAAGCAGGAATAAGCGTGGCTAGACTTGGACTTGGACTTGGAACCTGGAAGTCGAAACTCAGGACCCGGACGTCAATCTCGGACCTGGACTTGGAACTCAGAACTTGGAACTTGGGACCCGAACTTGGTCTTCGAACTTGGAACTTGGAACTTGGAACTCGCGACCCGGACATGGAACTCAGAACATGGAACTCGGGAACCGGACTTGGAACTCGGGACCCGGATTTAGAACTCGGAACTTGGAACACAGAACTTGGGACCCAGATTGGAACTCGGGACCCGGACTTGGAACTCGGAACGTTGTACTCGGAATCCGGACCTGAAACTGGTAACATGGAACTCGGTACCTGGACTTGGAACTCGGAACCTGGAATTCGGGACCTGACTTGGAACTCAGGACCCGGACCTGGAACTCGGTACCCAGACTTGGAACTTGGAACTTCGAACTCGGGACCCAGAATTGGAACTCTGGTTCCGGACTTGGAACTTGGAACTTGGGACCCAGATTTAGAACTTGGAACTCGGGATGCGGATTTCGAACATGGAACTCGTGACCCGAACTTGGAACTCGAGACCCGGAACTGGACTTGGAACTCAGAACTCAGGACCCGAACCTGGAACTCGGAAAATGGAACTCGGGACCCTGACTTGGACTCGGAACTTGGAAGTCGGGACCCGGACTTAGAACTCGAGACCTGGACCTGGAACTCAGTCTAGGAATTCCAGACTTGGAACTCGGGTCCCGGACTTGGAACTTGGAACTTGGAATTCAAAAACTTACTTGGAGCTCAGAACGTGGATCTCAAACCCGGATCTGGAACTCGGAACGTGGAACTCGGGACCCCGGACATGGAACTCGGAATTTGGTGATCGGGACCCAGACTTGGAACTTGGAACTGGGAACATCAGAGCCTGGACATGGAACTCAGAACATCAGAGGCTGGACTTGGAACTCGGAACATCGTAGCCAGTAATTTTGTCAGACAAGGGAGATGGAAAACTGAGCTGGACCTCCTCCTTTGGTACAGAACATAGAACCGAGACTCAGACACAGTACATGGGCTAACAATAAATTGACCTTTTTGTACCTGTTGTTGTGTTGACTTGGAACTCGAGACCCAGACTTGAAACTAGTAACTCGGGACCCGGACTTGGAACTTGGAACTTGGAATTCAGGACCCCACTTGGAACTCGGGACACGGTCTTGGAACTCGGAACCTGGACTTGGAACTCCGGACCTGGAACTGGAACTCGGAATTCAGGACCCCACTTGGAACTTGGAACTTGGAACTCGGTACCCGGACTTGGAACTCGGAACTTGGAATTGGGGACATGACTTGGAACTCTGGACCCGGTTTTGGAACTCATGACCAGGACATGCAACTCGAAATTGGAACTCAGGACCCGGACGTGGGACTGGGAACTTGGAACCCGGGACCCAGACCTGGAACTCAGAACATGGAACTCAGGACCCGGACATGGAACTCGGAGCATGGAACTCAGATCTTGGAATTCGGGACCGGGACTTGGAAACCGGGACCTAGACTTGGAACTTGGAACTTGAAACTCAGGTCCCAGACTTGGAACTCGGAACTTGGAATTCGGAACCAGACTTGGAACTCGGAACGTGGAACTCAGGACCCGGACACGTAACTCGGAACGTAGAACTCGGAACCCGAACTTGGAACTTGGAACTGGGAACATTAGAGCCTGGACATGGAACTCAGAACATCAGAGGCTGGACTTGGTACTCAGATTTTCAGAGCCTGCACTTTACTTAGACGAAGGACATGAATCACTGAGCTGGGCCTCCTCCTTGGGTACAGGACATAGAGCTGGGTCTCTTCTGAGACACAGGACATGGGCTAACAACAAGTTGACCTTTTGTAACTGTGGTTGTAATTGCGCAATTTTTTTTTCTGGAACTGATACCTTCAAACTTCGAGACACTTTCCTGAATTCTGTGAGATGCATTCTGGGCAGGATTTCAGTGGGGGATTCTGACTAGCGAGAGTTTGGAAGAAACAGTGTTTGTTTCTGCCGGTTCCATGTTTGACTAGATCGTTCTGTCACAAGTGCGGAGCGTGGATGGACCTAAAAGAAGGCCAAAAACACGTTTTGTAGCATTAACAAAAATGGAGTTTACTGATCATTAGTAGGAAAGCAGGGAAGCAAAGATTGTTCAGAGGGAGATCAAGGTGTGAGCAAAGCAGAAGCAGTAATAAGCGTGGCTGGTCTTGGACTTGGACTTGGAAAGTGGAACTGGGAACTCGGGACAGGGACTTGCATCTTGAGACTCGCACATGGAACTTGGAACCTGACCCGGACTTGGAACTTGGAACTCGGGACCCCGACCTGGAAGTGAGAAAATCAGTGCCTGGACTTTGAACTGGGATCTTCAGAGCCTGGATTCGAAACTCTGAACATCAAAACCTGGACATGGAACTCGGGACCCACAGTTGGAACTTGGGACCCAGACTTAGTAATTGGAAATTGAAATTTGGGACCTGGACTTGGAACTCAGGACCGAGACTTGTAACTCAGGATGAGGACTTGGAACACGTAACGTGGAACTCAGGATGCGGGCCTGGAACTCGGGACCCGGACCTGGAACTCGGAACATGGAACTCGATACCCAGACTTGGAACTTGGAACACAAGACCCGGAACTGGACTTGGAACTCAGTACTCGGGACCCGGACCTGGAACTCGGAAATTGGAACTTGGGACCCGGACTTCGAACTTGGAACTGGGAACATCAGAGCATGGACATGGAACTCAGAATGTCACAGGCTGGATTTGGAACTCAGAAATTCAGAGCCTGGACTTTACTTAGACGAAAGACATGAATCACTGAGCTGGGCCTCCTCCTTGGGTACAGGACATACAGCCGGGTCTATTCTCAGATACGGGACATGGGTAACAACAAATTGACCTTTTCTAACTGTTATTGTAATTGCACAATTATTTTTTCTTAAACTGATACCTTCAACTTTCGCGTCACTTTCTTGAATTCTGTGAGATGCATTCTGGGCAGGATCCCAGTGCAGGATTCTGACTAGCAAGATTTCGGGATACAGTGTTTGTGTCTGCTGGTTCTATGTTTGGCTGGATCGTTCTGTCACAAGTGCGTAGTACGGGTGGACCCTAAAGAAGGCCAAAAACACGTTTTGTAGCATTAACAAGGAATAGAGTTTTCTAATCATTAGTAGGAAAGCAGGGAAGCAAGGATTATTCAAAGGGAGATCAAGGTGTGAACAAAGCAGAATCAGTAATAAGCGTGGCTCGACTCGTACTTGGACTTGGAACGTGGACATCGGAACTCGGGACCGGGACTTGGAACTTAGAACTCGCACATGGAACTTGGAACACGGGACCCAGACCTAGAAAATGGAAAATCAGTGCCTGAACTTGGAACTGGGAACCAGAGCCTGGACATGGAACTCGGGACCCGGACATGGAACTCGGAACATGGAACTCGAGACCTGGACTTGGAACTCGGGACCCAAACTTGGAACTTGGAACTTGGGACCTGGACTTGCAAGTTGGAACTAGGGACGCAGATTTGGAACATGAAACTCGAGACCCAGACTTGGAACTTGGAACTTGAGACCTGGAACTGGACTTGGAACTCGGAACTCAGGACCCGGACATGGACTCAGAACTTGGAACTTGGAACTCGAAATTCAGGATCCAGACTTGGAACTCGGGACCCAGACCTGGAACTCAGATCTTGGAATTCGGGACCAGGACTTGGAAATCGGGGTCCAGACTTGGAACTCGGTTCCCGGACTTGGAACTTGGAACTTGGAATTTGGAACCCGACTTGGAACTCAGAACGTAGAACTCAGACCCGGACATGGTAATCGGAACGTGGAACTCGGGCCCCGGACTTGGAACTTGGAACTGGGAACATCAGAACCTGGACATGGAACTCTGAACGTCAGAGGCTGGATTTGGAACTCAGAAATTCAGAGTCTGGACTTTACTTAGATGAAAGACATGAATCACTGAGCTGGGCCTCCTCCTTGGGTACAGGACATAGAGCCGGGTCTGTTCTCAGATACGGGACATGGGTAACAACAAATTGACCTTTTGTAACTGTTGTAATTGCACAATTTTTTTTTCTGTAAAACTGATATCTTTGAACTTGGAGCCACTTTCTTGAATTCTATGAGATGCATTCAGGGCAGGATTCTAGTAGCGAATTCTGACTAGCGAGAGTTCGGGAAACAGTGTTTGTGTCTGCTGGTCCTATGTTTGGCTGGATCATTCTGTCACAAGTGCGAAGCACGGGTGGACCCAAAAGAAGTCCAAAAACACGTTTTGTACATCAAGAAGAATACAGTTTACTAATCATTAGTAGGAAAGCAGGGAAGCAAGGATTGTTCAGAGGGAGATCAGGGTGTGAACAAAGCAGAAGCAGTAATAAGCGTGGCTCGACTCGTGCTTGGACTTGGACGTGCGTGGACGTTGGAACTCGGGACCGGGACTTGGAACTTAGGACTCGCACATGGAACTTGGAACACGGGACCCGGACCTGGAAAATGGAAAATCAGTGCCTGGACTTGGAACTGGGAACTTCAGAGCCTGGAAATGGAACTCGGGACCCGGACATGGAACTCTGGGCCCGGACTTGGAACTTGGATGTTGGGACCTGGAACTGGACTTGGAACTCGGAACTCAGGACCCGGACATGGACTCAGAACTTGGAACTCAGAACTTGGAATTCAGGATCCAGACTTGGAACTCGGGACACGGACCTGGAACTCTGATCTTGGAATTCGGGACCGGGACTTGGAAATCGGGATCCAGACTTGGAACTCGGTTCCCGGACTTGGAACTTGGAACTTGGAATTTGGAACTCGACTTGGGACTCGGAATGTGGAACTCAGGACCCAGATAGGGAACTCCCAACGTGGAACTCGGGACCTGGACATGGACTCAGAACTTGGAACTTGGAACTTGGAATTCGGGACCCGGACTTCGAACTCGGAACTTGGAATTCGGAACCCGACTTGGAACTCAGAACGTGGAACTCAGACCCAGACATGGAACTCGGAACGTGGAACTCGGGCCCCGGACTTGGAACTTGGAACTGGGAACATCAGAACCTGGACATGGAACTCAGAATGTCGGAGGCTGGATTTGGAACTCAGAAATTCAGAGTCTGGACTTTACTTAGACGAAAGACATGAATCACTGAGCTGGGCCTCCTTCTTCGGTACAGGACATAGAGCCGGGTCTCTTCTCAGACACGGGACATGGGCTAACAGCAAATTGACCTTTTGTAACTGTTGTTGTAATTGCGCAATTTTTTTTTCTTAAACTGATACCTTCAAACTTTGAATCACTTTCTTGAATTCTGTGAGATGCATTCTGGGCAGGATTCCCGTGCAGGATTCTGACTAGCAGGATTTCGGGATACAGTGTTTGTGTCTGCTGGTTCTATGTTTGGCTGGATCATTCTGTCACAAGTGCGGAGCATGGGTGGACCCAAAAGAAGGCCAAAAACACGTTTTGTACGTTAAGAAGAATAGAGTTTACTAATCATTAGTAGGAAAGCAGGGAAACAAGGATTGTTCAGAGGGAGATCAGGGGGTGAACAAAGCAGAAGCAGTAATAATCGTGGCTCGACTCTTGCTTGGACTTGTAACGTGGACGTTGGAACTCGGGACCGGGACTTGGAACTTAGGACTCGCACATGGAACTTGGAACATGGGACCCGGACCCAGTAAATGGAAAATCAGTGCCTGGACTTGGAACTGGGAACCAGAGCCTGGAAATGGAACTCGGGACCCAGACTTGGATCTCAGAACATGGAACTCGGGACCCGGACATGGAACTCGAGACCTGGACTTGGAACTCGGGACCCAAACTTGGAACTTGGAACTCGGGACCTGGACTTGCAAGTTGGAACTAGGGAGGCGGATTTGGAACATGAAACTCGAGACCCAGACTTGGAACTCGGAACTCAGGACCCGGACATGGACTCAGAACTTGGAACTCGGAACTTGGAATTCAAGATCCAGACTTGGAACTCGGGACCCGGACCTGGAACTCAGATCTTGGAATTCGGGACCGGGACTTGGAAATCAGGATCCAGACTTGGAACTTGGAACTTGGAACTCGGAAGTTGGAATTCGGAACCCGACTTGGAACTCAGAACGTGGAACTCAGACCCAGACATGGAACTCGGAACGTGGAACTCGGGCCCCGGACTTGGAACTTGGAACTGGGAACATCAGAACCTGGACATGGAACTCAGAACGTCAGAGGCTGGATTTGGAACTCAGAAATTCAGAGCCTGGACTTTACTTAGATGAAAGACATGAATCACTGAGCTGGGCCTCCTCCTTGGGTACAGGACATAGAGCCGGGTCTCTTCTCAGACACGGGACGTGGGCTAACAGAAAATTGACCTTTTGTAACTGATTGTTGTAATTGCACAATTTTTTTTTCTTAAACTGATACCTTCAAACTTCGAATCACTTTCTTGAATTCTGTGAGATGCATTCTGGGCAGGATTCCCGTGCAGGATTCTGACTAGCAGGATTTTGGGATACAGTGTTTGTGTCTGCTGGTTCTATGTTTGGCTGGATCATTCTGTCACAAGTGCGGAGCACGGGTGGACCCAAAAGAAGGCCAAAAACTCGTTTTGTACGTTAAGAAGAATAGAGTTTACTAATCATTAGTAGGAAAGCAGGGAAGCAAGGATTGTTCAGAGGGAGATCAGGGTGTGAACAAAGCAGAAGCAGTAATAAGCATGGCTCGACTCGTGCTTGGACTTGTAATGTGGATGTCGGAACTCGGGACCGGGACTTGGAACTTAGGAGTCGCACATGGAACTTGGAACACGGGACCCTGACCTGGAAAATGGAAAATCAGTGCCCGGACTTGGAACTGGGAACTTCAGAGCCTGGAAACGGAACTCGGGACCCGGACATGGAACTCTGGGCCCGGACTTGGAACTTGGATGTTGGAACTCGGGACCCAGACTTCCTACTTGGAATTTGGAATTCGGGACCCAGACTTGGAACATGGGACTCGGCTTGGAACTTCGAACGTGGACCCGGACATGGAACTCCGAACATGGAACTCGAGACCTGGACTTCGAACTCGGGACCCAGAAATGGAACTTGGAACTCAGGACCTGGACTTGGAACTTGGAATTTGAGACCTGGAACTGGACTTGGAACTCGGAACTCAGGACCCGGACTTGGACTCAGATCTTGGAACTCGGAACTTGGAACTCGGGACCCAGACTTGGAACTCGGGACCCGGACCAGTTACTCGGATCTTCGAATTCAGAACCAGGACTTGGAAATTGGGATCCAGACTTGGAATACGGATTCCGGACTTGGAACTCGGAACATGGAACTCAGGACCCGGACAGGGAACTTGGAACGTGGAGCTCGGGACCTGGACATGGACTCGGAACCTGGAATTCGGGACCCGAACTTGGAACTCGGAATGTGGAACTCAGGACCCGGACACGGAACTCGGAACGTGGAACTCGGGACCCGGACTTGGAACTTGGAACTAGGAAAATCAGAACCTGGACATGGAACTCAGAACATCAGAGGCTGGACTTGGTACTCAGAAATTCAGAGCCTGGACTTTACTTGGATGAAGGACATGAACCACTGAGCTCGGCCTCCTCCTTGGGTACAGGACATAGAGCCGGGTTTCTTCTGAGACACAGGACATGGGCTACCAACAAATTGACCTTTTGTAACTGTCGTAACTGCGCAATTTTTTTTTCTGGAACTGATACCTTCGAACTCGAGTCACTTTCTTGAATACTGTGAGATGCATTCTGAGCAGGATTCCAGTGAGGAATTCTGACTAGCAAGAGTTCAGGATACAGTGTTTGTTTCTGCTGGTTCTATGTTTGGCTAGATCCTATTGTCACAAGTGCAGAGCACAGGTGGACCCAAAAGAAGGCTAAATATATGTTTTGTAGCATTAACAAGAATAGAGTTGACTAGTCATTGGTAGGAAGGCAGGGAAGCAAGGATTGTTCAGAGGGTGATCAAGTTTTGAGCAAAGCAGAAGCAGGAATAAGCGTGGCTAGACTCGTACTTGGACTTGGAACGTGGAACTCGGAACTCCGGACAAGGGCTTGGAACTCGGGACCCGTACATGGAACTTGGAACACGGGACCCGAACCTGGAAAATGGAAAATCAGTGCCTGGACTTGGAACTGGGAACTTCAGAGCCTGGACATGGAACTCAGGACCTGGACTTGGAACTCTGGGCCAGGACTTGGAACTCGGATGTTGGAACTCAGGACCCAGAATTCCTACTCGGAACATGGAAGTCGGGACCCAGACTTGGAATTCGGAACCCGACGTGGAACTCGGAACATGGAACTCAGGACCCGGACACGGAATTAGGAACGTGGAACGTGGGACCCGGATGTGGAACTTGGAACATCAGAACCTGGACATGGAACTCAGAACATCAGAGGCTGGACTCGGATCTCAGACTTTACTTAGACAAAGGACATGAATCACGAAGCTGGGCCTCCTCCTTGGGTACAGGACATAGAGCCGGGTCTTTTCTGAGACACAGGACATGGGCTAACAACAAACTGACCTTTTGTAACTGTTGTATTTGCGCAACTTTTTTTTCTGGACCTCATACCTTCGAACTTCGAGTCAATATCTTGAATTCTGTGAGATGCATTCTGGGCAGGATTCCAGTGGGGGATTCTGACCAGCGAGAGTTCGGGAAACAGTGTTTGTTTCTGCTGGTTCCATGTTTGGCTGGATCGTTCTGTCACAAGTGCGGAGCACGGGTGGACCCAAAAGCAGGACACAAACACGTTTTGTAGCATTAACAAGAATAGAGTATACTGATCATTAATAGGAAAGCAGGGAATCGAGGTTTGTTCAGAGGGAGATCAAGGTGTGAGCAAAGCAAAAGCAGTAATAGGCGTGGCTAGACTCGGACTTGGACTTGGAACGTGGAGCTCAGAACTAGGGACCGGGACTTGGAACTTGGAACTCGGGAGCCAGACCTGGAAATTGAAAAATCAGTGCCTGGACTTGGAACTGGGAACTGCAGTGCCTGGATTTGGAACTCTGGACATCAGAGCCTGGACATGGAGGTCGGGACCCGGACTTGGAACTCGGATGTTGGAACTTGGGACCCAGACTTCGTACTCGGAACTTGGAATTCGGGACCTGGACTTAGATCTCAGGACCCCGACTTGGAACTCAGGACGAGGACTTGGAACTTGGAATGTGGAACTTGGGATGCAGATCTGGAACTTGGGACCAGGACATGGAATTCGGAACACAGAACTCGAGGTTCAGAATTGGAACTTGGAACTTGGATCTTGGGACCCAGATTTGGAAATTGGAACTCGGAACTCGGGACGCGGATTTGGAACATGGAACTCATGACCCGAACTTGGAACTCGAGACCCGGAACTGGACTTGGAACTCAGAACTTGGGACCCGGACCTGGAACTCGGAAAATGGAACTCGGGACCCTGACTTGGACTCGGAACTTGGAACTCGGAACTTGGAAGTTGGGACCCAGACTTGGAACTCGAGACCTGGACCTGGAACACAGTCTGGGAATTCCAGACTTGGAACTCGGGACCTGGACTTGGAACTTGGAACTTGGAATTCAAAAACTGTCTTGGAACTGGGAACATGGATCCCAAACCCGGATCTGAAACTCGGAACATGGAACTCGGGACCCCGGACACGGAACTCGGGACCTGGAACTCGGAACCTGGAACTCGATACCCAGACTTGCAACTCAGAACTTCGAACTTGGGACCCGGACCTGGAACTCGGGACCCAGACTTGGAACTCGAGACCCAGACTTGGAACTTGGAACTTGGAATTCAAAAACTGTCTTGGAACTGGGAACATGGATCCCAAACCCGGATCTGAAACTTGGAACATGGAACTCGGGACCCCGGACACGGAACTCGGGACCTGGAACTCGGAACCTGGAACTCGATACCCAGACTTGCAACTCAGAACTTCGAACTTGGGACCCGGACCTGGAACTCGGGACCCAGACTTGGAACTCGGGACCCAGACTTGGAATTTGGAACTCGGGACGCGGATTTGGAACATGGAATTCGTGACCCGGAACTGGACTTGGAACTCCGAACTTGGGACCCGGACCTGGAGCTCTGAACGTGGAACTCGGGACCCTTACTTGGACTCGGAACTTGGAAGTCAGGACTCCGGGCACGGAACTCGGAACTTGGAGGTCGGGACCCAGACTTGCAACTTGGGACTGTGAACATCAGAGCCTGGACATGGAACTCAGAACATCAGAGGCTGGACTTGGAAATCGGAACATCAGAGCCAGTAATTTTTTCAGACAAGGGAGATGGAAAACTGAGCTGGGCCTCCTCCTTTGTTACAGAACATAGAGCTGAGACTCTTCTTAGACACAGTACAAGGGTTAACAATAAATTGACTTTTTGTAGCTGTTGTAATTGCGCTATTTGTTTTTCCTAAACTGATAGCTTCGAACTTCGAGTCACTTTCTTGAATTCTGTGCGATGCATTCCGGGCAGGATTCCTGTAGCGGATACTGACTAGCGAGAGTTTGGGAAACAGTGTTTGTGTCTGCTGGTTCTATGTTTGGCTAGATCATTCCGTCACAAGTGCGGAGCACAGGTGTACCTGAAAGCAGGACAGAAACACATTTTGTAGCGTTAACAGTAATAGAGTTTATTAATCATTACTAGGAAAGCAGGGAAGCAAGGATTGTTCAGAGGGAGATCAAGGAGTGAGCAAAGCAGAAGCAGGAATAGGTGTGGCTAGACTTGGACTTGGACTTGGAACCTGGAAATCGAAACTCAGGACCCGGACGTCAATCTCGGACCCAGACTTGGAACTCAGAACTTGGAACTTGGACCCGGACTTGGATTTCGAACTTGGAACTCGGGACCCGGGACCCGGACTTCGAACTTGCGACCCGGACGTGGAACTCGGGAACCGGACTTGGAACTCGGGACCTGGATTTAGAACTCGGAACTTGGAACACATAACTTGGGACCCGGATTGGAACTCGGAACTTGGAACTCGGGACCCGGACTTGGAACTCGGAATGTTGTACTCGGAACCCGGACCTGAAACTGGGAACATGGAACTCGGAACCTGGAATTCAGGACCTGACTTGGAACTCGAGACCCGGACTTGGAACTCATGACCCGGACCTGGAACTCAGAACCTGGAACTTGGTACCCAGACTTGGAACTCGGAACTTCGAACTCGGGACCCGGACCTGGAACTTGGAACTTGGGACCCAGATTTGGAACTTGGAGCTCAGGACGTGGATTTGGAACATGGAACTCATGACCTGAACTTGGAACTTGGGACCCAGATTTGGAACTTGGAGCCCGGGAAGCGGATTTGGAACATGGAACTCATGACCCAAACTTGGAACTCGAGACCCAGAACTGGACTTGGAACTCAGAACTCGGGACCCGGACCTGGAACTCGGAATTTGGAAGTCGGGACCTGGACTTGGAACTCGAGACCTGGAAGTGGAACTCAGTCTGGGAATTCCAGACTTGGAACTCGTGTCCCGGACTTGGAAGTTGGAACTTGGAATTCAAAAACTGTCTTGGAACTGGGAACATGGATCCCAAACCTGGATCTGAAACTCGGAACATGGAACTCGGGACCCCGGACACGGAACTCGGAACTTGGAGATCGGGACCCAGACTTGCAACTTGGAACTGGGAACATCAGAGCCTGGACATGGAACTCAGAACATCAGAGGCTGGACTTGGAACTCAGAACATCAGAGCCAGTAATTTTCTCAGACAAGGGAGATGGAAAACTGAGCTGGGCCTCCTCCTTTGGTACAGAACATAGAGCCGAGACTCTTCTCAGACACCGTGCATGGGCTTACAATAAATTGACCTTTTGTAGCTGTTGTTGTAATTGCGCCATTTGGTTTTCCTAAACTGATAGCTTTGAACTTCGAGTCACTTTCTTGAATTCTCTGAGATGCATTCTGGGCAGAATTCCAGTGGGGGACCCTGACTAGCAAGAGTTCGGGAAAAAGTGTTTGTGTCTGCTAGTTCCATGTTTGTCTGGATCGTTCTGTCACAAGTGCGGAGCATGGGTGGACCCAAAAGCAGGACACAAACACATTTTGTAACGTTAACAATAATAGAGTTTACTAATCATTAGTAGGAAAGCAGGGAAGCAAGGATTGTTCAGAGGAAGATAATGGAGTGAGGAAAGCAAAAGTAGTAATAAGCGTGGCTAGACTCGGACTTGGACTTGGAACGTGGACTCGGAACTCGTGACCGGAACTTGAACTCGGGACCCGCACATGGAACTTGGAACTCGGGTCTCGGACTTGGAACTCAGAACTCGGGACCCAGACCTGGAAATTGGAAAATCAGTGCCTGGACTTGGAACTGGGAAATTCAGAGCCTGGGTTTGGAAATCTGAACATCAGAGCCTGGACATGAAACTCGGGACCCGGACTTGGAATTCGGATGTTGGAACTTGGGACCCAGACTTCATACTCGGAACTTGGAATTCGGGACCTGGGCTTGGAATACAGGACCCAGACTTGGAACTCAGGACGCGGACTTGGAACTCAGAACTCAGGACCTGGACCCGGAACTCGGGACCCAGACTTGGAACTTGGAACTCGGTACCCAGACTTGGAACTTAGAACTCGGAACCAGGACTTGCAACTTGGAACTCAGAATGCGGATTTGGAACATGGAACTCAGGACCCAGACTTGCAAATTGGAACTCGAGACCCGGAATTAGATTTGGAACTCGGAACTCGGGACCCGGACCTGGAACTCAGAAACTGGAACTCACAACCCAGACTTCAACTCTGAACTTGGAACTCGGAACTTGGAATTCGGGACCCGGATTTGGAACTCGGGACCCGGACCTGGAACTCGGATATTGGAATTCAGGACCCGGACTTGTGAATCGAGACCCGGACCTGGAACTTGGAACATGGAACTTAGGACCCTGAACACGGAACTCGGAACTTGGAAGTCAGTACCTGCACTTGGAACTTGGAACTGGGAACATCAGAGCCTGGATATGGAACTCAGAAAATCAGAGGCTGGAATTGGAACTCGGAACATCAGAGCCTGTACTTTTATAGATACAGGATATGCAAAACTGAGCTGGGCCTCCTGCTTTGGTGCAGAACATAGAGCCGGTACTCTTCATAGACACAGTACATGGGCTAACAACAAATTGACCTTTTGTAGCCGTTGTTGTAAGTGCACAATTTTTTTTTTCTGTGAAACTGATATCTTCGAACTTCAAGCCACTTTCTTGAATTCTGTGAGATGCATTCGGGGCAGGATTCTAGTAGCGGATTCTGACTAGCGAGAGTTCGGGAAACAGTGTTTGTGTCTGCTGGTTCTATGTTTGGCTAGATCATTCTGTCACAAGTGCGGACACAGGTGGACCTGAAAGCAGAACACAAACACGTTTTGTAGCATTAACAATAATAGAGTTTATTAATCAGTACTAGGAAAGCAGGGAAGCAAGGATTGTTCAGAGGGAGATCAAGGAGTGAGCAAAGCAGAAGCAGGAATAAGTGTGGCTAGACTTGGACTTGGACTTGGAACTTGGAAATCAAAACTCAGGACCCAGACGTCAATCTTGGACACGGACTTGGAGCTCTGAATATGGAACTCGGGACCCTTACTTGGACTCAGAACTTGGAAGTCGGGACTCCGGGCACGGAACTCGGAACTTGGAGGTCGGGACCCAGACTTGCAACTTGGAACTGGGAACATCAGAGCCTGGACATGGAACTCAAAACATCAGAGGCTGGACTTGGAAATCGGAACATCAGAGCCAGTAATTTTCTCAGACAAGGGAGATGGAAAACTGAGCTGGGCCTCCTCCTTTGGTACAGAACATAGAACCGAGACTCTTCTTAGACACAGTACATGGGCTAACAATAAAATGACCTTTTTGTAGCTGTTGTGTTGACTTGGAACTCGAGACCCAGACTTGGAACTTGTAACTCGGGACCCGGACTTGGAACTTGGAACTTGGAATTCTGGACCCCACTTGGAACTCGGGACACGGTCTTGGAACTCGGAACCTGGACTTGGAACTCCGGACCTGGAACTGGAACTCGGAATTCAGGACCCCACTTGGAACTCGGAACTTGGAACTCGGTACCCGGACTTGGAACTCGGAACTTGGAATTAGGGACATGACTTGGAACTCGGGACCCGGTTTTGGAACTCATGACCAGGACATGCAACTCGGAATTGGAACTCGGGACCCGGACGTGGGACTGGGAGCTTGGAACCCGGGACCCAGACCTGGAACTCGGAACATGGAACTCGGGACCCGGACATGGGACTCGGAGCATGTAACTCAGAACTTGGAAGTCGGGACCCGTACTTGGAACTTGGAACTGGGAACATCAGAGCCTGGACATGGAACTCAAAACATCAGAGGCTGGACTTGGAAATCGGAACATCAGAGCCAGTAATTTTCTCAGACAAGGGAGATGGAAAACTGAGCTGGGCCTCCTCCTTTGGTACAGAACATAGAACCGAGACTCTTCTTAGACACAGTACATGGGCTAACAATAAAATGACCTTTTTGTAGCTGTTGTGTTGACTTGGAACTCGAGACCCAGACTTGGAACTTGTAACTCGGGACCCGGACTTGGAACTTGGAACTTGGAATTCAGGACCCCACTTGGAACTCGGAACTTGGAACTCGGTACCCGGACTTGGAACTCGGAACTTGGAATTAGGGACATGACTTGGAACTCGGGACCCGGTTTTGGAACTCATGACCAGGACATGCAACTCGGAATTGGAACTCGGGACCCGGACGTGGGACTGGGAGCTTGGAACCCGGGACCCAGACCTGGAACTCGGAACATGGAACTCGGGACCCGGACATGGGACTCGGAGCATGTAACTCAGAACTTGGAAGTCGGGACCCGTACTTGGAACTTGGAACTGGGAACATCAGAGCCTGGACATGGAACTCAGAGCGTCAGAGACTGGACTTGAAACTCAGAAATTCAGAGCTTGGAATTTACTTAGACGAAGAACATGAATCACTGAGTTGGGCCTCCTCCTTGGGTACAGGACATAGAGCCGGGTCTCTTCTTAGACACAGGATATGGGCTAACAGCAAATTGACCATTTGTAACTATTGTTGTAAATGTGCAAATTTTTTTTCTGGAACTGATACCTTCGAACTTCAAGGCACTTGCTTGAATTCTGTGAGATGCATTCTGGACAGGATTCCAGTGCAGGATTCTGACTAGCAAGACTTTGGGAAACAGTGTTTGTGTCTGCTGGTTCTATGTTTGACTGGATCGTTCTATCACAAGTGCGGAGCACGGTTGGACCCAAAAGCAGGACACAAACACGGTTTGTAGCATTAACAAGAATGTAGTTTACTGCCGGGAAAGCCGGGAAGGAAGGATTGTTCAGAGGGATTTCAAGGTGTGAGCAAAGCAGAAGCAATAATAAGCGTGGCTAGACTTGGACTTGGACTTGGAACTTGGGATCCGCATATGGAACCTGGAACTCGGGACCCGGACTTGGACCTTGGAACACGGGACTGGGACCTGGAATTTGGAAAATCAGTGCCTGGACTTCGAACTGTGAACTTCAGAGCCTGAACATGGAACTAGGGACCCGGACTTGGAACTCACAACTTGGAACTCTGGACCAGGACTTAGAACTTGGATGTTGGAACTCAGGACTCAGACTTCATACTCGGAACTTGGAATTCGGAACCCAGACTTGGAACTCAGGATCCAGACTTGGAACACGGGACTCGGACTTGGGACTCGGAATATCGAACTCGGGAGCCGGACTTGGAACTCGGAACATGGAACTCAGAACCCGGACATGGAACTCGGAACATGGAATTCAAGACCTGAACTTGAAACCTGGACCCAGACTTGAAACTTGGAACTCGGGACCTGGACTTGCAACTTGGAACTCGGGACACTGATTTGGAACATGGAACTTGGGACCCAGACTTGGAACTTGGAACTCGAACCCGGACCTGCAATTTTGGACCCGAACTTGGAATTCGGGACTCGGACCTGGAACTCAGATCTTGGAATTCGGGACCGGGACTTGGAAACCGGGACCTAGACTTGGAACTTGGTACTTGAAACTCAGGTCCCAGACTTGGAACTCGGAACTTGGAATTCGGAACCCGGTTTGGAACTCGGAACATGGAACTCAGGACCCGGACACGTAACTCGGAACGTGGAACTCGGAACCTGAACTTGGAACTTGGAACTGGGAATATCAGAGCCTGGACATGGAACTCAGAACATCAGAGCCTGGACTTGGTACTCAGAAATTCAGGGCCTGGACTTTACTTAGACGAAGGACACGAATCGCTGAGCTGGGCCTCCTCCTTGGGTACAGGACATAGAGCTGGGTCTCTTCTGAGACACAGGACATGGGCTAACAACAAATTGACCTTTAGTAACTGTGGTTGTAATTGCGCAATTTTTTTTTTTCTGGAACTGTTACCTTCAAACTTCGAGACACTTTCTTGAATTCTGTGAGATGCATTCTGGGCAGGATCCCAGTGGGGGATTCTGACTAGCGAGAGTTCGGGAAACAGTGTTTGTTTCTGCTGGTTCCATGTTTGTCTAGATCGTTCTGTCACAAGTGCGGAGCATGCATGGACCCTAAAGAAGGCCAAAAACACGTTTTGTAGAATTAACAAAAATAGAGTTTACTGATCATTAGTAGGAAAGCAGGGAAGCAAGGATTGTTCAGAGGGAGATCAAGCTGTGAGCAAAGCAGAAGCAGTAATAAACGTGGCTAGACTTGGACTTGGAATGGGGAACTGGGAACTCGGGACAGGGACTTGCATCTTGAGACACGCACATGGAACTTGGAACCTGACCCGGACTTGGAACTTGGAACTCGGGACCCCGACCTGGAAGTGAGAAAATCAGTGCCTGGACTTGGAACTGGGATCTTCAGAGCCTGGATTCGAAACTCTGAACATCAAAACCTGGACATGGAACTCGGGACCCACAGTTGGAACTTGGGACCCAGAATTTGTAATTGGAAATTGGAATTTGAGACCTGGACTTGCAACGTGGAACTCGGGACGTGGATTTGGAACATGGAACTCGCGACCCAGATTTGGAACTTGGAACTCAAGAGCCGGAACTGGACTTGGAACTCGGTACTCAGGACCCAGACCTGGAACTCGGAAACTGGAACTTGGGACCCGGACTTCGAACTTGGAACTGGGAACATCAGAGCCTGGACATGGAACTCAGAATGTCAGAGGTTGGATTTGGAACTCAGAAATTCAGAGCCTGGACTAAGTAAACTTAGTAAACTTAGACGAAAGACATGAGTCACTGAGCTGGGCCTCCTCCTTGGGTACAGGACTATAGCCGGGTCTGTTCTCAGATACGGGACATGGGTAACAACAAATTGACCTTTTCTAACTGTTATTGTAATTGCACAATTTTTTTTTCTTAAACTGATACCTTCAACTTTCGCGTCACTTTCTTGAATTCTGTGAGATGCATTCTGGGCAGGATCCCAGTGCAGGATTCTGACTAGCAAGATTTTGGGATACAGTGTTTGTGTTTGCTGGTTCTATGTTTGGCTGGATCGTTCTGTCATAAGTGCGGAGCATGGGTGGACCCTAAAGAAGGCCAAAAACACGTTTTGTAGCATTAATTAGGAATAGAGTTTTCTAATCATTAGTAGGAAAGCAGGGAAGCAAGGATTGTTCAGAGGGAGATCAAGGTGTGAACAAACAGAATCAGTAATAAGCGTGGCTCGACTCGTACTTGGACTTGGAACGTGGACATCGGAACTTGGGACCGGGACTTGGAACTTAGGACTCGCACATGGAACTTGGAACACGGGACCCGGACCCAGAAAATGGAAAATCAGTGCCTGGACTTGGAACTGGGAACCAGAGCCTGGACATGGAACTCGGGACCCGGACTTGCAACTCCGAACATGTAACTCAGGACCCGGATATGGAACTCGAGACCTGGACTTGGCAATCGGGACCCAAACTTGGAACTTGGAACTCGGGACCTGGACTTGCAAGTTGGAACTAGGGACGTGGATTTGGAACATGAAACCCGAGACCCAGACTTGGAACTTGCAACTTGAGACCTGGAACTGGACTTGGAACTCGGAACTCAGGACCCGGACATGGACTCAGAACTTGGAACTCGGAACTTGAAATTCAGGATCCAGACTTGGAACTCGGGACCCGGACCTGGAACTCAGATCTTGGAATTCGGGACCGGGACTTGGAACTCGGAACCCGGACTTGGAACTTGGAACTGGGAACATCAGAGCCTGGACATGGAACTCATAACGTCGGAGGCAGGATTTGGAACTCAGAAATTCAGAGCCTGGACTTTACTTAGATGAAAGACATGAATCACTGAGCTGGGCCTCCTCCTTGGGTACAGGACATAGAGCCGGGTCTGTTCTCAGATACAGGACATGGGTAACAACAAATTGACCTTTTGTAACTGTTGTTGTAATTGCACAATTTTTTTTTTCTGTAAAACTGATATCTTTGAACTTGGAGCCACTTTCTTGAATTCTATTAGATGCATTCAGTGCAGGATTCTAGTAGCGGATTCTGACTAGCGAGAGTTCGGGAAACAGTGTTTGTGTCTGCTGGTCCTATGTTTGGCTGGATCATTCTGTCACAAGTGCGAAGCACGGGTGGACCCAAAAGAAGGCCAAAAACACGTTTTGTACGTCAAGAAGAATACAGTTTACTAATCATTAGTAGGAAAGCAGGGAAGCAAGGATTGTTCAGAGGGAGATCAGGGTGTGAACAAAGCAGAAGCAGTAATAAGCGTGGCTCGACTCGTGCTTGGACTTGTAACATGGACGTCGGAACTCGGGACCGGGATTTGGAACTTGGGACCGGGACTTGGAACTTAGGACTCGCACATGGAACTTGGAACACGGGACCCGGACCTGGAAAATGGAAAATCAGTGCCTGGACTTGGAACTGGGAACTTCAGAGCCTGGAAATGAAACTCGGGACCCGGACATGGAACTCTGGTCCCGGACTTGGAACTTGGATGTTGGGACCTGGAACGGGACTTGGAACTCGGAACTCAGGACCCGGACATGGACTCAGAACTTGGAACTCGGAACTTGGAATTCAGGATCCAGACTTGGAACTCGGGACCTGAACTTGGAACTCCGAACGTTGTACTTGGAACCCGGACCTGAAACTGGGAACATGGAACTCGGTACCTGGACTTGGAAATCGGAACCTGGAATTCGGGACCTGACTTGGAACTCGAGACCCGGACTTGGAACTCACGACCCGGACCTGGAACTCGGAACCTGGAACTCGGTACCCAGACTTGGAACTCGGAACTTCGAACTCGGGACCCGGAATTGGAACTCGGGTCCCGGACCTGGAACTTGGAACTTGGGACCCAGATTTGGAACTTGGAGCTCGGGACGCGGATTTGGAACATGGAACTCGTGACCCGAACTTGGAACTCGAGACCCGGAACTGGACTTGGAACTCAGAGCTCGGGACCCGGACCTGGAACTCGGAAAATGGAACTCGGGACCCTGACTTGGACTTGGAACTTGGAAGTCGGGACCCGGACTTGGAACTCGAGACCTGGAAGTGGAACTCAGTCTGGGAATTCCAGACTTGGAACTCGTGTCCCGGACTTGGAAGTTGGAACTTGGAATTCAAAAACTGACTTGGAACTGGGAACGTGGATCTCAAACCCGGATCTGGAACTCGGAGCGTGGAACTCGGGACCCCGCACACGGAACTCGGAACTTGGAGACCGGGACCCAGACTTGCAACTTGGAACCTGGAACATCAGAGCCTGGACATGGAACTCAGAACATCAGAGGCTGGACTTGGAACTCGGAACATCAGAGCCAGTAATTTTCTCAGACAAGGGAGATGGAAAACTGAGCTGGGCCTCCTCCTTTGGTACAGAACATAGAACCGAGACTCTTCTTAGACACAGTACATGGGCTAACAATAAATTGACCTTTTGTAGCTGTTGTTATGTTGATTTGGAACTCGAGACCCAGCCTTGGAACTTGTAACTCGGGACCCGGACTTGGAACTTGGAACTTGGAATTCAGGACCCAACTTGGAACTCGGGACCGGGTCTTGGAACTCAGAACCTGGACTTGGAACTCCGGACCTGGAACTGGAACTCGGAATTCAGGACCCCACTTGGAACTCGGAAATTGGAACTCGGTACCCGGACTTGGAACTCGGAACTTGGAATTGGGGACCTGACTTGGAACTCGGGACCCGGTTTTGGAACTCGTGACCAGGACATGCAACTCGGACTTGGAACTCGGGACCCGGACGTGGAACTGGGAACTTGGAACTCGAGACCCGGACCTGGAACTCGGAAAATGGAACTCGGGACCCGGTCATGGAACTCGGAGCATGGAACTCAGAACTTGGAAGTCGGGACCCGTACTTGGAACTTGGAACTGGGAACATCAGAGCCTGGACATGAAACTCAGAGCATCAGGGTCAGGATTTGAAACTCAGAAATTCAGAGCTTGGAATTTACTTAGACGAAGGACATGAATCGCTGAGCTGGGCCTCCTCCTTGGGTACAGGACATAGAGCCGGGTCTCTTCTTAGACACAGGATATGGGCTTTCTTTCTTTTTCAATCTTTTTAATAATTTCAAAATATAGAAACAAAACATAGCAATAATACAAATAGTAGGAGATATATTGTTACACTTAAGAAAAGTAATTGTAAAATCAAATAGTGTAAATTAACAAAGCTCCCAATCATGTAAAACTAACAACGGATAATACATAGCAAAAAAAACTGTAAAAAAAATCATGAAAAAGAAAAAAAAAACAAAAAAAAGCAAACCCCATCCCCAAAGAAAAACAAAATTAATCAACTAAATTAAAAGACTTGGGCAAAACTAACAACTTAAAAATGGAAAAGAAGAAAACCTTAGTGTCGACGACTCCATTCCCCTCCAACAACAGTACAGAGAGATAAAACAAGTTTGGAAATGATCAAATTACATCAAATGAAAATGCTGAATGAATGGCCTCCAAGTTTTTTCAAACTTAATGGAAGGGTCATAAACTGCACTTCTAATTTTCTCTAAATTCAAACACACCATAGTTTGTGAAAACCAATGAAATACATTAGGAGGGTTAATCTCTTTCCAGTTCAACAAAATGGATCTTCTAGCCATTAAAGTAAGAAATGCAATCATCCTTTATGATGAAGAGGTTAAGTTATTTAAGTCTATCATTGGTAGTCCAAAGATAGCAATAATTGGATGAGGTTGTAAGTCTGTATTTAGGACCGTTGAAATAATATCAAAAATATCTTTCCAAAATTTCTCCAACAAGGGACATGACCAAAATATGTGGGTTAAAGAAGCTATCTCGGAATGACATCTGTCACATATTAGATTAATATAAGAGTAATAATGAGATAGTTTATCTTTGGACATATGAGCCCTGTAAACTACTTTAAACTGTATCAACCTATGCTTAGCACATACAGAGGATGAATTAACCAACTGAAGAATTTTTTCCCATTTTTCAGTTGGTATATTAATCTCAAGTTCTCTTTCCCAGTCAGCTATAATTTTATTAGAAGCATCAGGACATAAGTTCATAATTATATTATATATAATTGCTACTACACTTTTCTGATACAGATTTAAATCTAAGATTTTTTCTGAAGTGTCCATTGGATATGGGTGTGGAAAATTAGGGGAGACAGCAATTAAAAAGTTTCTAATCTGTAGATATCTAAAAAAGTGAGATCTGGGTAAGTTATATTTATTAGAGAGTTGATCAAAAGACATAAAACAATTATTCAAAAATAAATCGCGAAAAGATATTATACCTTTGGTTTTCCAATCAAAGTAAGCTTGATCCATCATGGAAGGTTGAAAAAGAAAACTTGATATAATGGGACTTGCTAGAATAAATTGATTAAACCCAAAAAATCTTCGAAATTGAAACCATATACGTAAAGTATGCTTAACTATTGGGTTGTTCATTTGTTTATATGATTTAAAAGAAGTAAAAGGAAGTAAAGTTCCTAAAACCGAACCCAAGGAAAACCCTTGTAATGAATTAGATTCAAGATTTACCCAATGAGGGTTTAAAGATACGTCCAAATCTCGTAACCAAAATTTAAAATATCGAATATTAATTGCCCAGTAATAGAATCTAAAATTCGGGAGGGCGAGCCCCCCGTCCTTTTTAGATTTCTGTAGATACCTTTTACCTAACCTAGGATTTTTATTCTGCCAAATATATGAGGAAATTTTTGAATCTACGTTATCAAAAAAAGATTTTGGGATAAAAATTGGAACCGATTGGAATATATACAAAAATTTGGGCAAAATGATCATCTTAATAGCATTAATCCGACCAATCAAAGACAAAGAGATTGGCGACCATTTGGTAAATAAAAGTTTAATCTGATCAATTAAAGGTAAAAAATTAGCTTTAAATAAATCTTTATATTTTTTCGTAATTGTTATCCCTAAATATATAAATGAATCAGTAACCAATTTAAATGGTAAACATCCATAAATAGGTACATGCTTATTTAAAGGAAATAATTCACTCTTATTAAGATTCAATTTGTAACCAGAGAAGTTACTAAATTGAGCCAACAGACCTAGGATAGCAGGAATTGACTTCTCCAGGTTAGAGATGTATAACAACAAATCATCTGCATATAATGATAATTTATGTATTTTGTTTCCACGGGTAATACCAACAATATTTGGTGAGTCACGAATAGCAATTGCTAAAGGTTCAAGAGCGATATTGAATAGTAAAGGACTAAGAGGGCAACCTTGCCTAGTACCACGAAAAAGACGAAAAAAAGGAGATCTATAATAATTTGTACAAACCGAGGCTACCGGGGAGTAATATAACAATTTAATCCAAGGTATAAATGTCAAATTAAAATTAAATTTCTCAAGAACATTAAATAAATAAGGCCATTCAACTCTGTCAAAGGCTTTCTCAGCACTTATTCCGGGGTAGTAAGTGAGGGGGTATAAACAATAGTCATTAACCTCCTAATATTAAAGGATGAATAGCGATTTTTAATAAATCCGGTTTGATCCATGGAAATAATTTGAGGTAACACCTTCTCCAACCTAGTTGCTAGAATTTTTGAAAAAATTTTAGAGTCTACATTCAGAAGAGATATCCGTCTGTATGATGCACAATCAGTAGGATCTTTATTCTTTTTAAGAATTAAGGAAATAGAGGCTTCATAAAACGATTGTGGTAATTTACCTAAACTGATTGCTTCCTTAAATATTCTAGACAACTTAGAAGAAAGAATGGAGGAAAAAAATTTTAAAAGTTCCACTGTAAACCCATCCGGACTGGGTGCTTTACCGGAATTCAATGATGAGATTGCAGTTATTATTTCTTCCTCTGAAATGGAAGCTTCTAATGATAAGCAATCTTCGGGTGATAGTTTTGGAAAACTCAATTTACTTAAAAAGTCATGCATGAAATTAGAATCACGAGGAAAATCAGAGTGATATAAAGAGGTGTAAAATTTTTGAAAGGTTTGGTTTATCCCAGCATGATCAACTGTGAAAGTATCATCCTGTTTGCAAATCTTAGTAATTTGACGTTTAACCGAATCAAATTTCAGTTGGTTAGCCAGTAATTTACCCGATTTATCGCTATGAATATAAAAATCACTATTAGTTCTCATTAATTGATTTTCGATCGAGGATGTTAATAATAAGCTATGTTCCAATTGGAGTTCAACTCTGTGTTTGTACAGCTCCTTACTGGGAGAAATAACATATTTTTTATCGACTTCTTTAATTTTATCAACCAACAGAAGTATTTCATTGATAACACGTCTTTTCAAACCAGCCGAATAGGAAATAATCTGACCACGGATATAAGCTTTAAAGGCGTCCCAAACAGTTCCATTGGAAACTTCTTCCGTAGTATTAGTTGAAAAGAAGAAATCAATCTGCTCCTTTATAAATTTGACAAGGTCCTGATCTTGAAGCAAAATAGGGTTAAATCACCATTGTCTGCTAGTACAAGAGGTGTCCATTAACTTGATGGAAAGTTTCATTGGAGCATGATCTGAAATAGCAATAATGTCACAATTACAATCAACTACATATGGAATCAAACGAGAGTCAATCAAGAAATAATCAATTCGGGAAAAAGAACTATGAACATGTGAAAAAAAGGAGAATTCCTTATCATTTGGATGTAGAAATCTCCAAATTTCTGAAATCCCAGAATCCAACATAAAAGAGTTAATAATAGTAGCCGACTTATTCGGTAAAGCCGGACTACCTATGGATCTGTCCAACATGGGATTCAAACATAAATTAAAATCACTGCCCATTATCAACATATACTCGTTTAAGTTAGGAAAGGAAGTGAATAAGTGTTTAAAAAATTCAGGGTAATCCACATTCGGAGCGTAAACATTAACCATAGCAACCTTTTTATTAAAAAGTACCCCAGTAATTAACAGAAATCTGCCATTAGGATCTGAAATAATGTCTTGATGAATAAATGTAATTGAGGGATCAATAAAAATTGAAATGCCTTTAATTTTGGCTTGAGCATTTGAATGGTATTGTTGTTCTTTCCAAAACTTAAAGAAGCGTTGATTGTCCTCTTTCCTTACATGAGTCTCTTGTGCAAAAATAATATGAGCATTCAGTCTTTGGAACACTTTGAAAACCTTTTCCGTTTTATTGGATGATTTAAACCATTTGTATTCCAAGAGACAAAATTAATAGTATGAGCCATAATTGAAAATTAACCCTTTGGTGAGTAAGGGGTTAACCATAATGTGAGCTCATGAAATCGGAAGAGGAATACATGATTAGAGAGGAACCAGAAATCTCGACACTGCGGACATCTTTGTAGTTCTCAATCAGCCCAATAGAAAAAATTAGAAAAGAAAAAGACTACCCCATCCCCCAACCCCAAGAACCCCGAACTAAGCCAAAGAAGGCTGAAGAAAGCACTAACTAAAACTAACTCTAACCCCATTTCTGCAGGGGGCAACTCCAAAAATATATGTTAAATAGGTGACCTCCCGGAGACTAATATATGTAAAAAATAAACAGTATAGTAAATTAGTCTACACAGTAAAAATTACTAAAATATATAAAATTTAAAAAAATTAGTGTCAATACGTATAATTAGTTAATCATAAACGAGTAAATAAAAAATCGCTTCCAGAAGGAGAAAGAAGGATTATGGAAAGAAGAAGCATAAGAACATGGCATCCCAAAAAAAAAACAAAGGTGGTATACAAAAAGAAAGACAAGTCGCTATTTTAATTATGCGGAAACCAAAAATAGGAAACACATAACTAAAAATGATCGTCGGATCAAATCATTAATAATAACAAAAAAGGTAAAGTTAAAACAAAAGGTTAACTAAAGGAAAATGATGTTATTCACAGGAGATAAGTATTCTATATAAGTTATAGAATAACAACTATAGTAATAAACAAAGAACAAAAATCTTGGACTTATAAAAAACCTTCATCGCACGGTAGTAAAAGGTTTATTTTTAAAAAAACACCAGAGAGAAAAAAAATTGGTGCTGGAAGCACCAGACACAGATTAAGAGAGGGTGTCTGTATCAGATGGGAAATTATCATCCAAAAAGCTTCGAGCGGCAGTTGTAGAATGGAAGACATGACGATTTCCATCGGGAAGAGAGATTCTGAGACGTGCAGGATACAATAGTGCCGGTTTGAGATTTTTTTGATAGCATTCCGACATTAGAGGTTTAAAAGTCAGTCATTCCTTCATCACTTCAGGACTATAATCTTAGACTATCCTGAAGGAATGCTGGCGATAGTTGATCATCCCTTGTCGACGAGCAGTCTGGAGAAGCTGTTCTTTAACATTGAAATAATGGAAACGAAGAATAACTGGTCTGGGTTTGGAAACAGCCGCTGCCAACTTTATCCACGGTATACGATGGGCGCGGTCGAGCAATGGAGGATCGTTGGGAAAAACTGAACCGAACGAATCCTTTAAAAGTTGAGCAAAGAATATTGCAGGGTCTCCAACCTCAACATCCTCAGGTAAGCCAATTAAACGTAAGTTTTGTCTTCTCGATCGATTCTCAATCAATAACTTTGGATTTAAGTTGTTGGAGTTGTTTAGTAGTCGAAGCTAGATTCTTCTCTAAGATCTCAACTTTTGTATCCATCTTCTGAGATTTAGTATCCAGTTCAGAAATTTTAGCATCGTGTTTTTGAACATCAGAATTCAGGGATTTCAAAGAATCCGTGATTGATTTTAAATCTTCATTGAGGCTTTGGCGATGTTGTTCAAATTGGGCAGTTAAACTTTCAGATAATTTTATCCGATGCTGCTCAAACATTTCCTCCAAACACTTCATCATAACTTCGTAAGTTAATTCCGTTTGTTTAGAATCACCTTTCTTCTTTCCTCCGTTCCCATCAGCGTCTTTCCCATCTTTGGTTTTAGATCTCGTACTCATTTCTTTAAGCTCGAGAGTTACAGTTTACAAAAGGAAATCAATTAATCAGTAAATCAGGAAGATAAAGTAAATCTTCTGGTGTGCTTAAAGTTGACTAGATCAAGGAGATCATAGGTTAAAAAGGATAATGGGAATGGAGCAAAGCCAGAGAGACAACCTCACTCCATGAGCGCTCCCTGCAGAATCAGGATATGGGCTAACAGCAAATTGACCATTTGTAACTGTTGTTGTAAATGTGCAAATTTTTTTTCTGGAACTGATACCTTCGAACTTCAAGGCACTTGCTTGAATTCTGTGAGATGCATTCTGGACAGGATTCCAGTGCAGGATTCTGATTAGCAAGACTTCGGGAAACAGTGTTTGTGTCTGCTGGTTCTATGTTTGGCTGGATCGTTCTATCCAGTTGGACCCAAAAGCAGGACACAAACAAGGTTTGTAGCATTAACAAGAATGTAGTTTACTGATCATTAGTGGGAAAGTCGGGAAGGAAGGATTGTTCAGAGGGAGATCAAGGTGTGAGCAAAGCAGAAGCAATAATAAGCGTGGCTAGACTTGGACTTGGACTTGGAACGTGGAACACGGAACTCGGGACCGGGACTTGGAACTTGGGATTCGCACATGGAACTTGGAACTCGGGATCCGGACTTGGACCTTGAAACACGGGACTGGGACCTGGAAGTTGGAAAATCGGTGCCTGGACCTGGAACTACGAACTTCAGAGCCTGGACATGGAACTAGGGACCCAGACTTGGAACTCTGGACCAGGACTTAGAACTTGGATGTTGGAACTCGGGACTCAGACTTCATACTCGGAACTTGGAATTCGGGACCCGGACTTGGAACTCAGGACCCAGACTTGGAACACGGGACTCAGACTTGGAACTCAGAATGTCGAACTCGGGACCCGGACTTGGAACTCGGAACATGGAACTCAGAAGCCGGACATGGAACTCGGAACATGGAATTCAAGACCTGAACTTGAAACTCGGACCCAGACTTGGAACTTGGAACTCGGGACGCTGATTT
The DNA here is from genome assembly GCF_963921235.1 of Mobula hypostoma. NCBI lineage: Eukaryota > Metazoa > Chordata > Chondrichthyes > Myliobatiformes > Myliobatidae > Mobula > Mobula hypostoma. The sequence goes on from NC_086097.1 coordinate 193,625,764, forward strand.
GGAACATGGAACTCGGGAACCAGACTTGGAACTTGGAACTTGAGACCCTGAACTTGACTTGGAACTCGGAACTCGAACCCGGACCTGGCATTTGGGACCCGATCTTGGAACTCGGGACTCGGACCTGGAACTCAGATCTTGGAATTCGGGACCGGGACTTGGAAACCGGGACCTAGACTTGGAACTTGGAACTTGAAACTCAGGTCCCAGACTTGGAACTCGGAAACCGGACTTAGAACTTGGAACTCAGAACGTCAGAGCCTGGATATGGAACTCAGAACATCAGAGCCTGGATTCGAAACTCTGAAAATCAAAACCTGGACATGGAACTCGGGACCCGCAGTCGGAAATTGGGACCCAGACTTTGTAATTGGAAGTTGGAATTTGGGACCTGGACCTGGAACTCAGGACCCAGATTTGTAACTCAGGATGAGGACTTGGAACACGGAACGTGGAACTCAGGATGCGGGCCTGGAACTCGGGACCCGGACATGGAACTCAGAACATGGAACTCGAGACCCAGACTTGGAACTTGAAACTCGGGAGCTGGACATGCAACTTGGAACTCGGGACGCGGATTTGGAACATGGAACTCATGACCCAGACTTGGAACTTGGAACTCAAGACCCAGAACTGGACTTGGAATTCGGTACTCGGGACCCGGACCTGGAACTCGGAAATTGGAACTCGGGACCCGGGCTTGGAACTTGGAACTGGGAACATCAGAGCCTGGACATGGAACTCAGAACGTCAGAGGCAGGGTTTGGAACTCAGAAATTCAGAGTCTGGACTTTACTTAGACGAAAGACATGAATCACTGAGCTGGGCCTCCTTCTTCGGTACAGGACATAGAGCCGGGTCTCTTCTCAGACACGGGACATGGGCTAACAGCAAATTGACCTTTTGTAACTGTTGTTGTAATTGCGCAATTTTTTTTTCTTAAACTGATACCTTCAAACTTCGAATCACTTTCTTGAATTCTGTGAAATGCATTCTGGGCAGGATTCCCTTGCAGGATTCTGACTAGCAGGATTTCGGGATACAGTGTTTGTGTCTGCTGGTTCTATGTTTGGCTGGATCGTTCTGTCACAAGTGCGGAGCACGGGTGGACCCAAAAGAAGGCCAAAAACACGTTTTGTACATTAAGAAGAATACAGTTTACTAATCATTAGTAGGAAAGCAGGGAAGCAAGGATTGTTCAGAGGGAGATCAAGGTGTGAACAAAGCAGAAGCAGTAATAAGCGTGGCTCGACTCGTGCTTGGACTTGTAACGTGGACGTCGGAACTCGGGACCGGGACTTGGAACTTGGGACTCGCACATGGAACTTGGAACACGGGACCCGGACCTGGAAAATGGAAAATCAGTGCCTGGACTTGGAACTGGGAACTTCAGAGCCTGGAAATGGAACTCGGGACCCGGACATGGAACTCTGGGCCAGGACTTGGAACTTGGATGTTGGAACTCGGGACCCAGACTTCCTACTTGGAACTTGGAATTCAGGACCCAGACTTGGAACTCAGGACCCAGACTTGGAACACGGGAATCGGACTTGGAACATGGAACTCGGGACCCGGACATGGACCTCGGAACATGGAACTCGAGACCTGGACTTCAAACTCAGGACCCAGAAATGGAACTTGGAACTCGGGACCTGGACTTCCAACTTGGAACTAGGGAAGCAGATTTGGAACTTGGAACTCGGGACCTGGACTTGGAACTTGGAAGTTGAGATCTGGAACTGGACTTGGAACTCGGAACTCAGGACCCGGACTTGGACTCAGATCTTGGAACTCGGAACTTGGAACTCGGGACCCAGACCTGGAACTCAGATCTTCGAATTCGGAACCGGGACTTGGAAATCGGGATCCAGACTTGGAACTCGGATCCCGGACTTGGAACTCAGAACTTGGAATATGGAACCTGACTTGGAACTCAGAACATGGAACTCAGGACCCGGACAGGGAACTCAGAACGTGGAGCTGGGGACCTGGACATGGACTCAGAACTTGGAACTTGGAACTTGGAATTCGGGACTCAGACTTGGAACTCGGAATGTGGAACTCAGGACCCGGACACGGAACTCGGAACGTGGAACTCGGAACCCGGACTTGGAACTTGGAACTGGGAAAATCAGAGCCTGGACATAGAACTCAGAACATCAGAGGGTGGACTTGGTACTCAGAAATTCAGAGCCTGGACTTTACTTAGATGAAGGACATGAACCACTGAGCTGGGCCTCCTCCTTGGGTACAAGACATAGAGCTGGGTCTCTTCTGAGACACAGGACATGGGCTAACAACAAATTGACCTTTTGTAACTGTTGTTGTAATTGCGCAATTTTTTTTTCAGGAACTGATACATTTGAACTTCGAGTCACTTTCTTGAATTCTGTGAGATGCATTCTGGGCGGGATTCCAGTGGGGGATTCTGACTAGCAAGAGTTCGGGATACAGTGTTTGTTTCTGCTGGTTCTATGTTTGGCTAGATTGTACTGTCACAAGTGCAGAGCACGGGTGGACCCAAAAGAAGGCCAAATACATGTTTTGTAGCATTAACAAGAATAGAGTTGACTAGTCATTGGTAGGAAAGCAGGGAAGCAAGGATTGTTCAGAGGGTGATCAAGTTTTGAGCAAAGCAGAAGCAGGAATAAGCGTGGCTAGACTCGTACTTGGACTTGGAACGTGGAACTCGGGACAAGGGCTTGGAATTCGGGAGCCATACATGGAACTTGGAACACGGGACCCGAACCTGGAAAATGGAAAATCAGTGCCTGGACTTGGAACTGGGAACTTCAGAGCCTGGACATGGAACTCAGGACCCGGACTTAGAACTCTGGGCCAGGACTTGGAACTCGGATGTTGGAACTCGGGACCCAGACTTCCTACTCGGAACTTGGAAGTCGGGACCCAGACTTGGAATTTGGAACCCGACTTGGAACTCAGAACATGGAACTCAGGACCCGGACACGGAACTCGGAACGTGGAATGTGGGACCCGGACTTGGAACTTGGAGCATCAGAACCTGGACATGGAATTCAGAACATCAGAGTCTGGACTTGGTTCTCAGAAATTCAGAGCCTGGACTTCACTTAGACGAAGGACATGAACCACTGAGCTGGGCCTCCTCCTTGGGTACAAGACATAGAGCCGGGTCTTTTCTGAGACATAGGACATGGGCTAACAACAAATTGACCTTTTGTAACTGTTGTTGTAATTGCGCAATTTTTTTTTCTGGAACTCATACCTTCGAACTTCGAGTCACTTTCTTGAATTCTGTGAGATGCATTCTGGGCAGGATTCCAGTGGGGGATTCTGACCAGCGAGAGTTCAGGAAACAGTGTTGTTTCTGCTGGTTCCATGTTTGGCTAGATTGTTTTGTCACAAGTGCGGAGCACGGGTGAACCCAAAAGAAGTCCAAAAACACATTTTGTAGCATTACCAAGAATAGAGTTGACTAATCATTGGTACGAAAGCAGGGAAGCAAGGATTGTTCAGAGGGTGATCAAGTTTTGAGCAAAGCAGAAGCAGGAATAGGCGTGGCTAGACTCGGACTTGGACTTGGAACGTGGAACTCGGAACTCAGGACCGGGACCTGGATCTCGGGACCCGCACATGGAACTCGGGACCCGGACTTGGAACTTGGAACTTGGGACCCGTACCTGGAAATTGGAAAATCTGTGCCTGGACCTGGAACTGGGAGCTTTAGAGCCTGGAATTGGAACTCTAAACATCAGAGCCTGCTATGGAACTCGGGACTCGGACCTGGTACTTGAACTTGGAACTCGGGACCATGCCGTGCAACTCAGGACCCGGATTTAGAACTCGGAACTTGGAACTTGGAACTCGGGACCCGGACATAGAACTCGGAACATGGAACTCGAGACCCAGACTTGGGACATTGACCTGGACTTGGAACTCGGGACCCAGACTTGGAACTTGGATCTTGGGACCTGGACTTGCAACTTGGAACCCGGGATGCGGATTTGGAACATGGAACTTGGGTCCCAGACTTCTAATTTGGAACTCAAGAACTGGAATTGGTCTTGGAACTCGGAGCTTGGGACCCAGACCTGGATCTTGGAAATTGGAACTCGGTTCCCAGACATGAACTCGGAACCTGGAACTTGGAACTTGGAATTCGGGATCCAGACTTGGAACTCGGGACCCAGACCCGGAACTTAGATATTGGAATTCAGACCCGGACTTGGAAATCGGTACCCCGACTTGGAACTCGGAACTTGGAACTCGGGTCCTGGACTTGGAATTCGGAACCAGACTTGGAACTCGGAACTTGGAACTCAGGATTCAGACCTAGAACTCGGAATGTGGAACTCGGGAACCCGGACAAGGAACTCGTAACTTGGAAGTCGGGACCCGGCCTTGGAACTTGGAATTGGGAACATCAGAGCCTGGAAATGGAACTCAGAACATCAGAGGCTGGACTTGGAACTGGGAACATCACTGCCTGTAATTTTCTTGCACACAGGAAATGGAAAACTGAGCTGGGCTTCCTCCTTTGGTACAGAACATAGAGCCTGGACTCTTCTTAGACACAGGACATGGGCTAACAACAAATTGACCTTTTGTAACTGTTGTTGTAATGGAGCAATTATTTTTTTTCTGAACCTGATACTTTCGATCTTCGAGCCACTTTCTTGAATTCTGTGAGATGCATTCTGGGCAGGATTCCAGTAGCAGGTTTTGACTAGCGAGAGTTCGGGAAACAGTGTTTGTGTCTGCTGGTTCTATGTTTGGCTGGATCGTTCTGTCACAAGTGCGTAGCACGGGTGGACCCAAAAGAAGGGCAAAAATACGTTTTGTAGCATTAACAAGAATAGAGTTTACTAATCATTAGTAGGAAAGCAGGGAAGCAAAGATTGTTCAGAGAGAGATCAAGGTGTGAGCAAAGCAGAAGCAGTAATAAGTGTAGCTCGACTCGTACTTGGACTTGGAACGTGGACCTCGGAACTCGGGGCCGGGACTTGGAACTCGGGACCCAGACTTGGAACTCGGGACTCGGGACCTGGACATGGAACTTGGAACTCGGGATGTGGATTTGGAACCTGGAACTCAGAACACTGACTTGAAACTTGGAACTCAAGACCCGGACTTGGAACTTGGGACCCCGACTTGTACTTGAAACATGGAACTCAGGACCCGAACTTGGAACTCGTGACCTGGACATTGAACTCGGACCTGGAACTCGGAACTTGGAATTTGGGACCCCACTTGGAACTCGGGACCTGGTCTTGGAACTCGGGACCCGGACTTGGAACTTGGGACCTGAATTTGCACTTGGAACTTGGAACTCAGGACCCAAACTCGGAACTCGGAACTTGGAACTTGGGACTTGGACATGGAATTCGGACCTGGAACTTGGAACTTGGAATTCAGGACCCGACTTGGAACTCGGGACCCGGTGTTGGAGCTCAGAACCTGGAACTTGGGACTCGGACTTGGAACTCGGGACCCGAACATGGAACTCGGACCTGGAACTCGGAACCTGGAATTCAGGACCCAACTTGGAACTCGGGACCCGGTGTTGGAGCTCAGAACCTGGAACTTGGGACCCGGACTTGGAACTCGGGACCCAGACCTGTAACCCCGAACATGGAACTCGGAACACGGAACTCGGGACTCAAACATGGAACTCGGGACCCGGACCTGGAACTTGGCTCTTGGAATTCGGAACCCGACTTGGAACTCGAAACGTGGAACTCAAACCAGGACCTGGAACTCGGAAAGTGGAACTCGGGACCCCGGACACGTAACTCGGAACTTGGAGGTCGGGACCCGGACTTGGAACTTGGAACTGGGATCATCAGAACCTGTAATTTTCTTAGGCACAGGAGATGGAAAACTGAGCTGGGTGTCCTCCTTTGGTACAGAACATAGAGCCGGGACTCTTATTAGACACAGTACATGGGCTAACAACAAATTGTTCTGAGGGATCTCAAGGTGTGTGCATAGCAGAAGCAGGAATAAGAGTAGCTAGACTTGTACTTGGACTTGGAACGTGGAACTCGGAACTCGGGACCCGCACATGGAACTTGGAACTCGGGACCCGGACGTGGAATTTGGAACTTGGGACCCGGACCTGGAAATTGGAAAATCAGTGCCTGGACTTGGAACTGGGAACTTCAGGGTCTGGAAGTGGAACTCTGAATATCAGAGCCTGGACATGGAACTCGGGAGCCGGACTTGGAAATCGGAACTTGGAACTCAGGACCAGGTCTTGGAACTGGGGACCCAGACTTGGTACTCGGAACTTGGAATTCGGGACCAGGTCTTGGAACTCGGGACCCGGACTTGGAACTCGAAACTTCGAACTCGGGACCTGGACTTGGAACACAGAACTTGGAATTCCGGACCTGGACTACGAACTCGGGACCCAGACTTGGTACTCAGAACTTGGAATTCGGGACCCGGACTTGGAACTCAGGACCCAGACTTGGAACTCGGGACCCCGACTTGGAAATCGGAACTTGGAACTCGGGACCCAGACTTGGTACTCGGAACTTGGAACTCAGGACCAGGTCTTGGAACTCGGGACCCAGACTTGGTACTCGGAACTTGGAATTCGGGACCCGGACTTGGAACTCGAAACTTCGAACTCGGGACCTGGACTTGGAACACAGAACTTGGAATTCCGGACCTGGACTACGAACTCGGGATCCAGACTTGGTACTCAGAACTTGGAATTCGGGACCCGGACTTGGAACTCAGGACCCAGACTTGGAACTCGGGACCCCGACTTGGAACTCAGGACCCGGACTTGGAACTTGGGACACGGACCTGGAACTCGGATCTTGGAATTCAGGTCACGGAAGTGGAAAAATGGAAATCAGGACACGGACTTGGAACTCGGAACTTGGAACTCGGGACCCAGACTCGGGTCCTGGTGTTATGTTTGGCTAGATTGTTCTGTCGCAAGTGCGGAGCACGGGTGGACCCAAATCAGGACACAACACGTTTTGTAACGTTAACAAAAATAGAGTTTATTAATTGTTACTAGGAAAGCAGGGAAGCAAGGATTGTTCAGAGGGAGCTCAAGGAGTGATCAAAGCATAAGTAGGAATAAGTGTGGCTAGACTCGGACTTGGACCTGGAACCTAGAACTCGGAACTTGGAACCCGGACGTGGAACTCGGGACCCGGACTTGAAACTTGGAACTCGGAACCCGGACATGGAACTTGGAATTCGGGACGCGGATTTGGAACCTGGAACTCAGAGCACTGACTTGGAACTTGGAACTCAAGACCCGGAATTGGATCTCGGAACTTGGACCTCAGGACCTAGACTTGGAACTTGGAACTTGGAACTTGGGACCCAGACTTGGACTTGGAACTTGGAACTCGGGACCCGGACTTGGAACTCAGGACCCTGACATGGAACTCGGACCTGGAACTCGGAACTTGGAATTCAGGACCCCACTTGGAACTCGGGACTCGGACTTGGAACTCAGAATATGGAACTCAGGACCTGGAACTGGAACTTGGAATTCAGGACCCCACTTGGAACTTGGAACTTGGAACTCGGTACTTGGACCTGGAACTCGAAACTTGGAATTGGGGACCCCACTTCTAACTCGTGACCAGGACATGCAACTCAGAATTGGAACTCGGGACCTGGACTTGGAACTGGGAACATGGAACTTGGGATACGTACATGGAACTCGGGACCCGGACTTGGAACTCGGAACTTGGAACTCGGGACCCGGACCTGGAATTCGGAACATGGAACTTGGGACACGGACATGGAACTCGGGACCTGGACATGGAACTCAGAACATGGAAGTCGGGACCTGTGCTTGGAACTGGGAACATCAGGGCCTGCACATGGAACTCAGAACGTAAGAAGCTGGATTTGGAACTCAGAAATTCAGAGCCTGGACTTTACTTAGACAAAAGACATGAATCACTGAGCTGGGCCTCCTCCTTGGGTACAGGACATAGAGCCGGGTCTCTTCTTAGACACAGGACATGGGCTACCAACAAATTGACCTTTTGTAACTGTTGTTGTAATTGCGCAATTTTTTTTTCTGGAACTGATACCTTCGAATTTCAAATCACTTTCTTGAATTCTGTGAGATGCATTCTGGACAGAATTCCAGTGGGGGATTCTGCCTAGCGAGAGTTTGGGAAATAGTGTTTGTGTCTGCTGGTTCCATGTTTGGCTGGATCGTTCTGTCACAAGTGTGGAGCATGGGTGGACCCAAAAGAAGGCCAAAAACACGTTGTGTAGCATTAACAAGAATAGAGTTTACTAATCATTAGTAGGAAATCAGGGAAGCAAGAAGTGTTCAGAGGGAGATCAAGGTGTGAGCAAAGCAAAAGCAGTAATAAGTGTGGCTTGATTTGGACTTGGAACGTGGAACTCGGAACTCAGGACCGGGACCCGGAACTTGGGACCCGCACATGGAACTCAGAACTCGGGACCAGGACTTGGAACTTGGGACCCGCACATGGAACTTGGAACTCGGAACCCGGACTTGGAACTTGGAACACGGGACCCGGACCTGGAAAATGGAAAATCAGTGCCTGGACTTGGAACTGGGAACTTCAGAGCCTGGACATGGAACTCGGGATCCAGACTTGGAACTCAGAACTTGGAACTCTGGGCCAGGACTTGGAACTCGGATGTTGGAACTCGGGACCCAGACTTCGTACTCGGAACCTGGATTTTGGGACCCAGACTTGGAACACGGGACTCGGAACGTGGAACTCGTGACGCGGACCTGGAACTCGTAACATGGAAATTGTGACCCGGCCTTGAAACGCGGGACCCAGACTTGGAAGTTGGAAATCCGGACCTGGACTTGCAACTTGGAACTCGGGACGCAGATTTGGAACATGGAATTCGGGACCCAGACTTGGAACTTGGAACTTGAGACCGGGAACTGGACTTGGAACTCGGAACTCAGGACCCGGACTTGGACTCAGAACTTGGAACTCGGAACTCGGAATTTGGGACCCGGACTTGGAACTCGGGACCCGGACCTGGAACTCAGATCTTGGAATTCAGGACCGGGACTTGGAAATCGGGATCCAGACTTGGAACTCAGGTCCCGGACTTGGAACTCGGAACTTGGAATTCGGAACCCGACTTGGAACTCAGAACGTGGAACTCAGGACCTGCACACGGAACTCGGAACGTGGAACTCGGGACCCGGACGTAGACTCAGAACTTGGAATTTGGAACTTGGAATTTGGGACCCAGACATGGAACTCGGAACCCGAACCTGGAACTCGGATCTTGTAATTCGGACCCGGACTTGGAACTTGGAACTTGGAATTCTGAACCCGACTTGGAACTTGTAATGTGGATCTCAGGACCCAGACACGGAACTCAGAATGTGGAACTCGGGAACCGGACTTGGAACTTGGAATTGGGAACATCAGAGCCTGGACATGGAACTCTGAAATTCAGAGCCTGGACTTTACTTAGACGAAGGACATGAATCACTGAGCTGGGCCTCCTCCATGGGTACAGGACATAGAGCCGAGTCTCTTCTGAGACACAGGACATGGGCGAACAACAAATTGACCTTTTGTAACTGTTGTTGTAATTGCGCAATTTTTTTTTCTTAAACTGACAGCTTTGAACTTCAAGTCATCTTCTTGATTTCTGTGAGACGCATTCTGGGCAGGATTCCAGTGGGGGATTCTGACTGGCAAGAGTTTGGGAAACAATGTTTGTGTCTGCTGGTTCCATGTTTGGCTGGATCGTTCTGTCACAAGTGTGGAGCATGGGTGGACCCAAAAGAAGGCCAAAAACACGTTTTGTAGCATTAACGAATAGAGTTGACTAATCACTGTTAAAAAAGCAGGGAAGCAAGGATTGTTCAGAGGGACATTAAGGACTGAGCAAAGCAGAAGGAGAAATAAGCGTGGCTAGCCTCATACTTGGACTTGGAACGTGGAACTCAGAATTCGGACCAGGACTTGGAACTCGGGACATGCACATGGAACTTGGAACTCAGGACCCGGACTTGGAAATTGGAAAATCAGTGCCTGGACCTGGAACTGGGAACTGTAGAGCCTGGAATTGGAACTCTAAACATCAGACCCTGCCATGGAATTTGGGACCCAGACTTGGAACTCGGAACTTGGAACTCGGGACCAGGACGTGGAACTCAGGACCCGGATTTAGAAATCGGAACTTGGAATTCGGGACCCGGATTGGAACTTGGGACCCAGACATGGAACTGGGAACATGGAACTCGGGACCTGGACTTGGAACTCGGAACCCAGACTCTGAACTTGGAACACAAGACCCAGTCTTGGAACTTCAAACTCGGGAACTGGACTTGCAACTTGGAACTTGGGACGTAGATTTGGAACATGGAACTTGGGACCCAGACTTGGAACTTGGAACTTTGGACCTGGACATGGAACTTGGAACTCGGGACGCGAATTTGGAACCTGGAACTCAGAACACTGACTTGGAACTTGGAACTCGAGACCCGGAATTGGACTTGGAACTTGGACCTCGGAACTTGGATCGCGGGACCCGGATTTGGAACTCGGAACTTGGAACTTGGGACCCGGACTTGGACTTGGAACATGGAACTCGGGACCCGGACTTGGAACTTGGACCTGCAACTCAGAACTTGGAATTCAGGACCGCACTTGGAACTCAGGACCCGGACTTAGAACTCGTAATTTAGAGCTCGGGACCTGGAACTGGAACTCGGAATTCAGGACGCCACTTGGAACTCGATACCCGGACTTCGAACTCGGAACTTGGAATTGGGTACCCGACTTGGAACGTGTGACCAGGACATGCAACTCAGAATTGGAACTCAGGACCCGGACTTGGAACTCGGAGCTTAGAACTCGGGACTCGGACCTGGAACTCAGAACATGGAACTCGGGACCCGGATTGGAACTTGGGACCCAGACATGGAACTGGAAACATGGAACTCGGGACCCAGACTCTGAACTTGGAACTCGGGACCCAGTCTTGGAACATTAAACTCAGGACCTGGACTTGCAACTTGGAACATGGAACTTGGGACCAGGACATGGAACTCAGAACTTGGAAGTCAGGACCCATACTTGGAACTTGGAACTGGGAACATCAGAGCCCGGACATGGAACTCAGAATGTCAGAGGCTGGATTTGGTTCTCAGAAATTCAGAGCCTGGACTTTTCTTAGATAAAAGACATGCATCATTGACCTGGGCCTCCTCCTTGGGTACAGGACATAGAGCCAGGTCTCTTCTTAGACACAGGACATGGGCTAACAACAAATTGACCTTTTGTAACTGTTGTTGTAATTGCGCAATTTTTTTTTCTTAAACTGATACCTTCAACCTTCGAGTCACTTTCTTGAATTCTGTGAGATACATTCTGGGCAGGATTCCAGTGCAGGATTCTGACTAGCAAGATTTCGGGATACAGTGTTTGTGTCTACTGGTTCCATGTTTGGCTAGATCATTCTCTCACAAGTGCGGAGCACAGGTGGACCCAAAAGAAGGCCAAAAACTCGTTTGGTAGTATTAACAAGAATAGCGGTTACTAATCAATAGTAGGAAATCAGGGAAGCAAGGAATGTTCAGAATGAGATCAAGGTGTGAGCAAAGCAGAAGCAGTAATAAGTGTGGCTTGACTTAGACTTGGACTTGGAACATGGAACTCAGAACTCGGGAAAGGTATTTGGAACTTGGGACCCGCACATGGAACTTGGAACTCGGGACCCGGACTTGGAACTTGGAACACGGGACCCGGACCTGGAAAATGGAAAATTAGTGCCTGGACTTGGAACTGGGAACTTCAGAGCCTGGACATGGAACTCGGGACCCGGACTTGGAACTCAGAACTTGGAACTCTGGGCCAAGACTTGGAACTCGGGACCCGGACTTAGAACTTGGAACACGGGACCCGGACCTGGAAAATGGAAAATTAGTGCCTGGACTTGGAACTGGGAACTTCAGAGCCTGGACATGGAACTCGGGACCCGGGCTTGGAACTCAGAACTTGGAACTCTGGGCCAGGACTTGGAACTCGGGACGCAGACTTGGAACTCAGGACCCAGACTTGGAACACGGGATTCGGACTTGGAACTCAGAACGTGGAACTCAGGACCCGGACTTGGAACTCGGGACCCAGACCTGGAACTTGGAGATCGGGACCTGGTCTTTCAACTTGGAACTCGGGACACCGATTTGGAACATGGAATTCGGGACCCAGACTTGGAACTCGGGACCCGGACTTGGAACTTGGAACTTGGAACGTCAAAGCCTGTACTTTCCTTGACGCAGGAAATGGAAAATGAGCTGGGCCTCCTCCTTTGGTACAGAGCATAGAGCTGGGACTCTTCTTAGACACAGGACATGGAGTAACAACAAATTGACCTTTTGTAACTGTTGTTGTAATTGCGCAATTTTTTTTTCTGAAACTGATACCTTTGAACTTCGAGTCACTTTCTTGAATTCTGTGAGATACATTCTGGGCAGGATTCTGAATAGCGAGATTTCGGGATACAGTGTTTGTGTCTGCTGGTTCCATCTTTGGCTAGATCGTTCTGTCACAAGTGCAGAGCACGGGTGGACCCAAAGTCAGGACACAACACGTTTTGTAGCATTAACAAGAATAGAGTTTATTAATCGTTACTAGGATAGAAAGGAAGCAAGGATTGTTCAGAGGGAGATCAAGGAGGGAGCAAAGCAGAAGCAGGAATAAGCGTGGCTAGACTCGGACTTGGACTTGGAACCTCGAATTCGGAACTCAGGTCCCGGACTCGGAACTCGGTACTTGGAACTCGGGACCCGTACTTGGAACACGGAACCTGGAATTCACGACCCCACTTGGAACTTGGGACCCGGTCTTGGAACCCGGAACTGAGAACTCGCTATTTGGAGCTCGGGACCCGACTTGGAACTCAGAACTTGAAACTCGGGACCTGGAATGAGAACTCAGAACATGGAATTCAGGACCCGGACTAGGAACTCAGGACCAGGATTTGGAACTCGGAACTCGGGACCCGGACTTGGAACTCGGAACTTGGATTTCGGGACCCGGACTTGGAACTCAGGGCTTGGGACTTGGGACCCAGACATGGAACTCGGGACCTGGATGTAGAACTCGGAACTTGGAACTCAGAACTCTGACCCGGATTGGAACTTGGGACCCAGTCCTGGAATTGGGAACATGGAACTCGGGACCCGGACATGGAACTCGGGACCAGTTCTTGGATCTTGGAACTCAGGGCCTAGACTTGGAACTTGGAACTCGGGAGCTGGACGTGCAACTTGGAACTCAGGACGCGGATTTGGAACTTGGAACTCGAAATCTGGAATTATACTTGGAACTCGGAACCTGGGACCCGTACCTGGAACTCGGAAATTGGAACTGGGGACATGGACTTGGACTTGGTACTTGGAAATCAGGACCCAGACTTGGAACTCGGGACCCAGACCTGGAACTTGGAACTTGGAATTCGGGACCCGTTCTTGGAACTTGGAACTCAGGACCTAGAATTGGAACTTGGAACTGGGGACCTGGATGTGCAACTTGGAACTCGGGACGTGGATTTGGAACATGGAACTCGGGACCCTGACTTGGAACTAGGAACTCGAGACCTGGAATTGGACCTGGAACTCGGAACTCGGGACCCATACCTGGAACTCAGAAATTGAAACTCGGGACCCGGACCTGGAACTCGGAACTTGGAATTCCAGACCCGGTCTTGGAAATCGAGACCTGGTCTTGTAACTCGGAACTTGGAACTTGGGACCCGGACCTGGAACTCGGAACGTGGAACTCGGGACCCCAGACACAGAACTCGGAACTTGGAAGTCGGGACCCGGACTTGGAACTTGGAATTGGGAACCTCAGAGCCTGGACTTGGAGCTCGGAACATCAGAGCCTGTACTTTTCTTGATGCAGGAAATGGAAAACTGAGCTGGGCCTCCTCCTTTGGTACAGAACATAGAGCCGGGACTCTTCTTAGACACAGGACCTGGGCTAACAACAAATTCACCTTTTGTATATTGACTGTACCTCTTCCTAGAGATGTTGCCTGACCTGCTGCATTCACCAGCAACTTTGATGTATGTTGCTTGGACCTTTTGTAACTGTTGTTGTAATTGCACAATTTTTTTTCTGAAACTGATACCTTCGAACTTCGAGTCACTTTCTTGAGTTCTGTGAGATGCATTCTGGGCGGGATTCCCATGCAGGATTCTGACTAGCGTGATTTCGGGATGAAGTGTTTGTGTCTGCTGGTACCATGTTTGGCTAGATCATTCTGTCACAAGTGCGGAGCATGGGTGGACCCAAAATCAGGACACAAACGCATTTTGTAGCATTAACAAGAATAGAGTTTATTAATCGTTACTAGGAAGGCAAGGAAGCAAGGATTGTTCAGAGGGAGATCAAGGAGTGAGCAAAGCAGAAGCAGGAATAAGTGTGGCTAGACTCGGACTTGGATGTGGAACCTGGAACCCGGAACTGAAGAGCCTATTTATATGATTTTATGACTCTCATTTGCTCTTAAAATTGATTAAATGCATTCACACAAAGTAAAATAATTAAAAACTGAAATGACCATTTGGTTCCAAATCTTAAGGTCAGGAAAGCCAGTTTATACCAACAGGGATTAGCTGGATTATTATTGTAAGAGCAGCATAAATTTGGGATGTTCTGAGTGCACCCATCCTATGATATGACTGTAATGATATAATGGACGTAGAACAGAGATTGAATAAAATAATATGTTCTATTTTTGAAATTTAGAAGCTCACTTCTCTCAACGTATCATTCAATTTAATGTGTTTTCTCTTTTTAATAAATGAATTTACAAATCCTATCATGCATTCCCTTTAGATGTTTTACATTATGTCATTTTGTTTAAATACATAGATGATTTCAGGGGATAATAATGCTAAATTTAACCTTACATTTGAATAATTTGATGATTATTATTTTCATTAGTATCATTTTGCAGAATGTACTTAGAATGTAGTGAAAAGTTTACTCTCTAATGTTAGTGGACACTATTGATATAGCTAAACAATTAATCCAGATTTTTTTAAGAAAAAAGATTAAATGAGAGTTAATACTGGAGATCTCCCATGCCCCATCTTTCTGCTAAATATAGTTCAGTAAATTCCCACTAAGACTCCAGTTGTCACTTGTTTCCATTTGCCCTACTGCCATTCTTTGTGTCTGCAAATAAACATTCTATACTTAAACTGTGCTCTTGCCTGCAGTGGTATTGAAAAGATTAAAAACTGAATGGACCTTACATATTCCTTGCAGAATGAGTGAATAATTATGAACAAGAGCCGAGATACTGGAAACCATATACACGATAACACAAATGTGATAAAGCAACTTCCATTAGCAAAGGTTGAAATGGACAAAGATTTCAGCATGATTACTGTCCATTCATTAAAAGTATCTAACGAATGCAAAACACCAATCAGTAATAATATTCAAGTACTACCTTTGAATTCAATATGAAGCCATATTACCATGTCCAAATAACTTGTTTTAATTTTATGTTAATTTATTGCAGTTATTTTATGTCTAGAATACCAGCTCTCTGCAAAAGTGGTTTTCTGGAATGAATTCAGAGAACAACAGAGGTCTTTGGTTCTGTTCAGAAAGAGGTAAACAAAACTAACACCGCTGGAATAAATTAGATTAAGGGTTTTAAAATATTGAGACTTATGGAAAAGTTATATCTAAAAAGACAATTTAATTTGATCATAGAAGATGGATAACAAACTTGAAGCAAAGGATGAAATATTAAAGATTCCTTATAGATAGTAGTGGCTGGGCAGAATGAGTTTCCAGTTAATATTATGCTAAATAATACAGCTTATTTTTATAAAGATAGTTTTCATAAAAATAATTGGTGATCATTTATTAGATAAAAATGTAATGTGTTTACTGAAAAGAATATAACTTTAGATAAAAGTAAATAGTAAACAAAATGACAAGTTTTATGATGCTATATACAGTAAAGTATAAATAGAATGCAGGGTGGGTAAGACTAGGCTGGACAAACATGCTTGAAATCTATATTAAGTTATGAGATCATCTTCCACTGTGCAGTGAATGGCTATATTCCAGTCCTCCTCATTGGACTTCCTCTATTTAGAACAATGTGTAATACAAAGAAAGGTTAGCCATTGGATAATAGTTTGAGGAGTCTTTTGAGGTTTAAGGCAAAAACTTTATTAAAAGGGAGCAAAATGGAGTTCTGAGTAGGAGTTGTCAATGATACTGACTCAGATTGGCAGATGGAGAATGATTCGGAATTCAGATATCTTATTAAAGAGCTCGTTAGAGTTGGGGAGAAAAATTAATGAGGGTCTATTGTAACTAACTATAAAATGAGACAAATGCTTTTCTGTGGAGTCTTAACAAATACACAGCTGAGAAGGATGCTAATTATTCAGGTACACTTGTATAAATGAACTACAATTGTTCAAGTTGAAAAGTATAAATGATTGAGACCAGCCAATCAGGCAACTTACTCCAAACATCACAGGCATAATTGAAAACAAGACCAATAAATATTTATAGAGTCATAACTAATCAAGGGGACTTCATGAGCTAGACTCATTTGCCATGTTTAGCCCACATCCCTTTAGACCGGGACTTGGTTAATGGCAAGAGTCGTGGCATAAAAAAGTTTGGGATCCCCTGCCATAGACACTGCCTACTCACAAATCTGCCGTCGAGTAATATAGCACAGAGACAGACCCTCAGCCAATTGGCCCATGCTGATCAAAGTTCCTATCTAAGTAGTCCCATTTGCCTGTATTTGGCCCATATCCCTATCTGATGGCCAGAAAGAACTCAAATCTACAAATAACGAGAAGGAGTGAGGCAGGAGCAGTGGAAACAGACAAAGAAAAGGACATGTCATCACAGGGATAGAGGCTGCCATTTTGTGAGACTGTTCTTGCAGCCACCATTTTATGAACTGTTTGAATGAACTGATTCTTATTCTGGAAAGCTGCTTAGATGGCTGCAGAGTTACCTTCATGGATGGACCATCAAAGTTGTTATCTCTGGTCAGGCTTCTGATTCTTCAACCATCAATGCATCTGTACCACAGGGTTCAATACTTGGGCCACTTCTGGTTTTCCATCATTATTGACAATTTGGTTGATGCATGCAGTAACAAGCTATACCTGTACGCTGATGACTCCACACTATTTGCACCAATTAGAGCAGGAGAGAGTAATACAGTGGCAGCAGGCCTGAATAGGGATCTTGACAGGCTGAAAGCCTGGGCTAGGTGACTGGAATATCACCTTTGAGCCTACTAAGTGCAAGGCGATGGTAATGTCTAGGAAGAGTATTTTGGGCGCTGCAAGCTTGATTTAAAGGAGCTAGTAATCCTTGGTGTTAATATTGACAGCAAGTTGGTGTGGGGTAAACACCTTTCCACTATTTCAAACAAGGCTGGACAAAGGCTCGGAGCTCTGCGGAAAGTAGCATCCAAACTAGACAAAGAGGGCAGAGCCACGGTTTACAAAACCCAGATACAAAGTATCATGGAGTCTGCCTGCTTATCATGGATGAATGCCTCACAGAGTGTCCTCAGCCAGCTTGATTCCATTCAAAGAAAGGCTCTCAGGATTATAGGTGAAGATGAAGCCATAGCTCATGAGAAGATAGCCATCAGTAGCTTACACCACAGATGACAGGTTGCTGCAGCTACTGTGCTATACAAAGTGCACACCAGCCACAGCCCTGCAGACCTTCGCGCCATGCTGCCTTCATCTTATGAGAGACAGCGCACCATACGATCAAGTTTATCTATGTCTGCTCATGCTGTTTCCATGCCTGATGCAAGAACCTACATACTGGATAGAAGTTTCCTTCACTGTGCTATCAGAATTTGGAACAGCCTTCCAGATGCTGTGGTTGGAAACATCTGCGATGATGGGGTCCAAGCCTTCAAGAGTCAAGTGCACAAACACCTATCATCTCTGTGAGGAAAGTCACAGACTTCTTCATAAGTTATCATGAAGGGGACCAGGATAGCAATGCTTGGTTGTTGGTAGGTAGGGTTAATACCTGACTTTCAAGGGCACTTGTGAGTTACGTTCCGGCTGGACTTAGTCCTTAAAATGCTGGAGAACAGTGCAGAAAGAACAGATGCTGTTTTCTCCCGGTAGGGATTAGTTTTTAGTTCCAAGTGCTCCTGCCATGTTTTGTCACCCTGTAACCTTATCCTTCAATCTCTTTGAATTAGGGAGGATAGCATTTGTGTAAATGTCTCTCTCCAGCAGACTTCATCATGATCATCATGACTCCAGTATTGCTACTATTTTTTAATGTTTCTTAATTGTACATATAATTTTTTTTTGTGTGTTCTGTCACTGAGCAGCAGTAAAACATCTGATTGGCCTATCAGAGTGCTCTTTGGGAACTAGTTGACTTGATCAGCATTTCTGATCTGGCTACTGTTCACGATTGCACTTAATAAAACAAAAGGATAACTGTATCAGAGCAACTGACCATGGACGCAATGCATTTTCTGCAAACCTGAAACCGTTTTCAGATATGAAGCTTGTTATCATGTAAAAGTGAAGGCTGGTAGAAGGAACTGCTTGTGATCTGGTGGTCTGGGCCGAGTATCTGGCCAGCCTGCTTGAACTGGTTTGAACTAGTCTATGTTGGAAATAATAAAAGAAACTACCTAGGGCATGTCTGGGAAAAAGACGCATGAAGTAATTCTGCTTCTTGGACTACACCTCTTCCTACCCCGTTACTTGTAAAAATGCCATTCCCTTCTCTCAATTCCTTGTTCTCTGCCACATCTGCTCTCAGGATGAGGCTTTTCATTCCAGAATGAAGGAGATAGTCCTCCTTCTTCAAATAAAGGGGCTTCACTTCCTCCACCATCAAAGCTGCCCTCAACTACATCTCTTCCATTTCACACACCTCTGTCCTCACCCCATCCTCCCGCCACCCCACTAGGGATAGGATTCCTCTTGTCCTCACCTACCCAGACAGAATAATTCTGCAGGAATTGCTCCCTACTCCCTTGTCCATTTATCCCTCACCACTGATCTACCTCATGCCACTTATCTTTGCAAGTGGAATAAATGCTAAACCTGCCCCTACACCTCCTCCCCACTACCATTCAGAGCCCCAAACAGTCCTTCCATGTAAGGCAACACCTCACCTGTGAGTCTGTTGGGATCACCTATTGTATCTGATGCTCCCGTCATGGCCTCTTTTGTACCTGCTTCGCGAAGCACCTACGCTCCATCCACAGAAAAAGTGTGATTTCCCAGTGGCCACCTATTTTAATTCTGCTTCCCATTCTCATTCCAACATGTCCATCCATGGCCTCCTCTTAGATCATGATGAGGCCACACTCAGGTTGGAGGAGAAACACCTTTTATTCTGTCTGGGTAGTCTCCTACCTGATGGCATGAGCATCAATTTCTCAAACCTGGTAATGCCCCTGTCCTCTGTTTCCCATCTCCTTTTCCCTTTCTTACCTTATCTACTTGTTTTCCCATCACTTCCCTTAGGCGCTCCTCCCCCTTTTTCTTTCTTCCATGGCCTCTGTCCTCTACTATTTGTCATGGTCCGGTCCGTGAAGTCCACATTCCGGTTCACGGTCCGGTCCATTGACTCAGGATTCTGGGTTTTCCAGCTGTCCATTGTTTTGGTTGAGTTAATCATAGGCACCTGATTCCCATCTTGGGGCTTGGAATATAAGTAGCCTTGGGGATGACTGTGGGCTGCTGGTTTGTCTTGTCAAGATCTTGTGGGAGCAACCTGCTGGTGGAAGGCTGGGGTGGACACTTGTCATCTTTGGGCTGATTGGAGAATCATCCCTTCATGGAGCCTTGCTGTTGGTAGTTGGAGCTGTTGTTGTGGTGTGGATTTGGCTGTTTTCCAGGCCAGATGAGTGGCTGTCAGCCACTCCGAGCTCGGTAGGCTGTTTCTGTAGCCAGCTGAGGTTGCTGGCTGAACTGTGATACTATTAGATCCCCCCTTCTCCAGCCCTGCATCTCTTTCACCAATCAACTTCCTGGGTCTTTACTTCACCCCTCCCCCTTCCCCTCCCAGTTTCACCTCTCGCCTTGTGTTTCTTTCTCCCCTCCCCCCACCTTCTAACTCTGACTCCTCATTGCTTTTCTTATTCTCCAGTCTTGCTGAAGGGTCTTGGTACGAATGTTGACTGTACTTGTTTCCATAGATGCTGTCTGGCCTGCTGATTTCCTCTAGCAATTTGGTGTGTTGCTTGGATTCTACCGTCTGCAGATTTTCTCTTATAAGTAGTTCTACTTGTAGCCTTGGGCCAGACTCAGCGAGAAGCTGACACAAGTCAGTTAGATGAGCTGGAGCCATTGAAATTGAAAGATAACAGATTGATCTGATATGGAGAAGGATAAAAATGGAGGATTTTGCAAGTATAGACAGCAACTACTGCAGTAGTGGATGACCCCACTTTGGAAATATGGAGATTACATCAGAATCAAAAGGAAAGACTGGCCATTGTACACTCCTTTCCCAAGGTAATTACATTTGCTATGCTTTGACAATTTATGGAGGGTACACAGGTACTCAGTTTTGTAAATTCACGTGTTTGTTAACTGTTCCAATAAAGGTATTTGTCAGTAAATACAGATTCTGTCTGTGCCCAAGGGATCATTATTGTTGAGAGTTAATATCTGTTACATATCCATGTACATGTCCAAGTGCCTTTTAAATGTTGCTAATGCACCTGCCTCAGCCACTTCATTTGGTGGATCATTTCCTAAACTGACCACCTTGGTGGAAAAATTATACCTCATGTTCCTATTATTTTCCCCCTCTCACCTTAAATCTATGCTCTCTAATTCTTGGCACCACAAAAAGATTGTGTGCGTTCACACCATCTTTGCCCATCATGATTTTATACATCTCTGTAGGATCACCCCTTATTCTCCTCTGCTCCAGTGAATAAAGTCCCAATCTGCCTTACATCTCTTCATAACTCAGTCCCTTAATACCTGCCAATATCTTTAAAAACATTATCTGCTGTCTTTACAGTTTAATGCAATCGTCCCTAAAATGGAACTCAATAATCCAAATGCATGCTCACCAGTGTCTTGTACAAATGCAGCATATTCCAACTTATATAGTCAGTGACCTGATTGATGAAGGTCAGCACACCAACAGCTTTCTTCATGAACTTGTCTACCTGCAATGCCACTTTCAAGGAACCATATACTTATACTCCAAGATCCCTCCAATCTACAACACTTCCCGGGTCCTACAATGCTCTGTCTTCCCAAAATGCAACACCTCATCCTTATCCAAAGTAAATTTGATAGGCCATTCTTCAGCCCACTTGCCAGCTATCTAAATATCTTTTAAATGTATTCTTCAACCAGTCTCTATCCCTTCCTTTGGCATCATATTCTATATACCTACCATCCCCTGTTTAAAAGCTTGTGCCTCAGATTCCTTCTCACTTTAAAATGTATGACCTCTAGTTTTAGATACCATCCTTTGGAAAAAGACTGTGACCATCCACCTATGAATTCACCTCAAGACTTTATAAACCTTTTTAATGTCACCCCTCTGCCTCTTTTGCACCAGGGAACATATCGCAGCCTATCCATTTTCTCAGTATAAGCTTGTCATTCCCACTAAATTTTTGTAAAACTATTCTGCACCCTCTCTAGCCTAACCACATTCTTATAGTACGGCATTCAGAACTGCACACAATTTTCCAGGTGTGCTGTCGTCAACATCTTGTGAGGCTGTCATATAACATCACAGCTTTTTTTAAAACTCAGTGCAATGCACACAAGATGCTGGAGGAACTAAGCAGATCAGGCAGCATCTATGGAAATGAATAAACAATGAACATTTTGGGCCAAGACCCTTCTTCAAGACTCAGCCCAAAATGTTCATTGTTTATTCATTTCCATACATACTGTCTGACTTGCTGAATTCCTCCAGCACTTTCTATGTGTTGATCTGGATTTACCAGCATCTGCAGAATCTCTTGTGTTTTTAACTCAGTGTTCCGTATGATGAAGGCACGAGTGTCAAATGCCTTCTTCACCACCTTATCTACCTACAGTGTATTGCAATGCTTGAGGAACTTGGTACTTCTTCCCACATATCTTTGTTTCATCACATTCCCCAGAGCTCTACTATTCAATGTACTGTGTTTAACTTCCCAAAATGCATCACTTCACACTTATCTGCATTAAATTCTATTTGCATTCCTTTGAAAACTTTCCTAATTGATGTAGACTCCATTGAAACTTTAGACAACCTTCTTCACTGTTCAGCTCGCTACTAATTTTGATGTCATCCGCAAACTTGTCATGCCAACTACATTCTCATCCAAATTGGTGAAAAATATGGCAACCCAGCACTGATCCCTGTGCTACATCACTGGCCACAGTCTTCTCATTTGTAAAAGGATGCTTCACCGCCGCCCTCTGACACCTTCCACAAAGTCAATTTTGTGTCTAATTGGTTAGCTCACCTTGGATCCCATGCGGTCTCACCATCAGGACCCAGACCACCGTTGTAGAACGTTGTCAAAAGCCAATGCCTACCTCCCTGGCCTTTTCAATCTTCTTGGTCACTTCTTCACACAGTCAAAGTCATGAGGCTTTATTGTCACCAAAGACACTCACAAAGTCACGAGTTTCTACAGATGTACTATGGAGAGCATTCTAACTGGCTGCACCACTGTCTGGTATGGGAGGGGCACTGCACAGGATTGAGGTAAGCTGCAGAAGGTTGTAAACTCAGTCAGTTCCATCGTGGGCACTAGCCTCCACAGCATCCAGGACATCTTCAAGGAGTGATACCTCAGAGAGGCAGCATCCTTATTTAAGGACCCCCGTCTCCCAAGACATGCCCTTTCTCATTGCTACCACTAGGGAGGAGTTGCAGGAGCCTGAAGGCAAACTCTCAACAATTCAGGAACAGCTTCTTCCCCTCTGCCATCAGATTTCTGAATGGTCATTGAACCCATAAACACTGCCTCACTACTTTGAGTTTTATTTCTTGTTGCACTACTTACTTACTTTAACTTTTTAAAAAAATATATATACTTACTGTAATTTACCAATTTCATTATGTATTGCAATGTACAGCTGCCGCATACAACAAATTTCACAACATATGCCAGTGATATTAAACCTGATTCTGATTCCATGTTGAATATCCCTAATCAATCCTTGGCCTTCCAAATGCATATCGATCCTATCCCTTAGGATTCCCATTCATTAACTTTCCCATCACTTGTCACGGTCCCGATCATTAACTCCTTATCTTTCTCCTAATTTCCTTTGATTGTGCCATAGTTCCGACCACTAATTTCCCATTTGCTTCTAATTCTCTTTGATGACGGCATACCTGGTTTCCATCAAGACCTGCAGCATAAGAACCCTGGTGTTACAACCACTAGTTGCCAGATTGTTGGTTTTGCCTGTGTGGTAATTAATGTTTCCTGGCTGCTTAGGACTGTGTGTTCTAAGTTTTGCTCCAGTTTCAAGGTTGACCTATGAAACTCTGTCTCTCTGTGTCAAGGCTCAGTGTCCAGATCCCTCCTGTTTGCTGTTCAACGTTCACATCTGCGTAAGCATCCTAACTCAATCTCCATGCCTGTGTCCTGCTCTTGGGTTCGCTTCATTCACTCATTGCAATAGAACGTTCTGGCCACAATGGACCCAGCAGACACGAGTACCCTGCAACAAGCCCTCGCCAGCCAGGACTCCCTACCGGGTCTGCACAATCAAGTTCTCTGGGATGTCATGGAGAACCTCTGTTCCCAGTCTGCTAACGTAATGAAGATCAGTGACCAGGTGGACCGTGTATCCACTCATTTAACCTAATTTCCTCTCCTCAAGCTCCTATAGTTCTTGCTATCCCTGGTTAGGTGGCCATATTCCCCACATTGACTGGTCCACCGGGAAGATAGTCAGCCAGGACCAGCCCAGACAGCCTGTAGTGGCAACCCCCTACGTGTCAGCAACACCCCGCCAAGAGAGCCGCACATACCTGAACCAGGACACTGGGGATTTGGGGAATTGCCGGGCCTTCCTTCTGCAATACTCCTTGTTGTACGAACAGCAGTCATCCACGTACTCCACGGATAAGTCAAAGATAGCTTATATCATGGAGTTGTTGTGGGGAAGTGCCTTAGTGTGGGCTACGGCTGTTTGGGATAATCAACCGGATATCTGCTCTTCTTTCCCCACCTTTATCACAGAAATGAGAAAGATCTTTGACCACCCCATCCATGGTAAAGATGCCGCTAAGTATTTACTCTCTCCGTCAGGGCTCACGCAGTGTTGTTGAATATTCTGTGGAGTTCCGGACATTAGTGGCCGACTCGGGGTGGAACAATAAGGCACTCCAAGGGGTATTTTGGAATGGTCTCAGCGACATGGTGAAAGTCGAGTTGGTGGCAAGAGATGACACCGACAGCCTGGGTTCCCTAATCTCCCTAGCCACCAGGTTGGACAATTGTCTTCGAGAACGCCAAAGGGAAAGAACTGGTCGTCCACCACCTTTGGCCACTCCATGGCACTCATTACCATCTCCCACCAGCACAAGCCTCTCTTCTCCTCCTGCTCCTAGAATAGCTCCCAGCCCGGCTGTTTCCACCGCCCCGAGAGAGGAACCCATGCAGCTGGGACGGAACCGCCTTTCTCCCACAGAGCGACTCCAGAGATTGAGAGTGGGGGAGTGTCTCTATTGCAGCCAGTCCAGCCACTTCCGTGCTACCTGTCCCCTTCGGCCAAAAGGGAAGGCTCACTAGTAGAAATGGGGACCCTGGTGAGCCAGACAACATTCCCTTCCATCCCCCGAACCCGGATGCAGATCCTGGCTACCTTATGTTACAACCAACAATCCCTGCCTCTATCAGCTGTAGTGGACTCGGCGCTGAGGGAAACCTTCTGGATGAAAGCATAACTTTCCGTGCCGGAATTCCTCGGGAGCCGTTGAGTACCCCTCTGGAAGCCCGGGCACTGAATGGTAGACTTCTGACCCAAGTCACACACTGCACACCACCCCTGTCTCTTATTCTCTCCAGGAGCCATTGGGAACAGATGCGATTTAACCTAATTTCCTCTCCTCAAGCTCCTATAGTTCTTGGGTACCCCTGGTTAAGCCACCATAATCCCCACATTGACTGGTCCACCGGGAAGATAGTCAGCTGGAATCCATTCTGTCACTCCACTTGTCTAGAATCGGCCCTTTCCCCTGTGAAAGTCACTGCGACCTCGTCTGCCGCTGAAACGCCGGACTTATCCAAGGTTCCAGCAGAGTAACATGATATGGGAGAAATGTTCAACAAACAACGGGCTCTTTCCCTGCCTTCACACCACCCTTACAATTGCGCAATTGACCTTCTCCCCACAGCCCCTCTACACACCAGTTGGCTGTATAACCTGTCCCAGCCCAAAAGGGAAGCAATGGAGGCTTACCGAAATGACTCTCTCGCAGTGGGCATTATTCGACCCTCATCTTCCCCTGTAGGCGCAGGTTTCTTTTTTGTGCAGAAAAAGATGGCTCACTGCTCCCCTGCATTGACTACCGGGGCCTGAATAGCATAATCATAAAGAATAAGTATCCACTGCCCCTTATCAACTCTGCTTTCGAATCCCTTCATAGAGCCACTATCTTCTCTAAGTTGGACCTACAAAATGCCTACCACCTAGTCAGGATAAGGGAGGGAGATGAGTGGAAAACAGCTTTTAAAACTTGGTCACTTCGAATATCTTGTCATGCCATTCGGTCTCACCAATGCCCCCACCGTCTTCCAAGCTCTGGTAAACAATGTCCTTAGGGACTTTATTAACTGTTCCATTTTTGTTTATTTGAATGACATCTTAAACTTCTCCCGCAGTCTTTAGGAACACATCCACCATGTCCGTCAGGTTCTGCAGAGGCTTTGGGAGAACAAACTATTCACGAAGGCTGAGAAGTGCGAGTTTCATGTCCCTTCTGTCAGTTTCTTAGGGTACATCATCAAGAGCGGGCAAGTGAGGGAGGATCCCGAAAAGATCTGGGTGGTGGCAGAGTGGCCAAAACCCACCTCACTCAAGCAACTCCAGCGATTTCTGGGGTTCACAAACTTTTATCATCACTTCATCAGGGATTACAGCTGGGTGGCAGCGCCCCTTATTCGACTCACCTCTCCTACGACCTCTTTCCACTGGGACCCCGAAGCCTTCCAAACCCTGAGACCATCCTTCCACCATCCTGTGTAGTGGCTGCCCTCACCTGGGAGATCGAATCCATAGTCAAAGAGGCCCAACAGACTCTACCTGACCCAGGCAATGGACCCTCCAATGGCCTCTTCATGCCTGACTTGGTTTGGTCTCAGGTTCTCCAGTGGGGGCACACCTCGTTTTGCCTGCCATCCTGGAATCGATCGAACTCTGTCCCTTCTGAAGAGACATTTCTGGTGGCCCTCCATGGACGCTGACACCTGTTCCTTTGCCTCTGCTTGTTCTGTTTGTGCCCGCGGAAAAGCCTCCCACCGACTACCAGCTGGGTTGCTTCATCCCCTACCTGTCCCTAGCCACCCTTGGTCTCACATTGCACTGGATTTTGTTAATGGACTACCCCCTTCACATGGGAACTCTGCCAGACTCATCGTGGTGGACCGCTTCTCCAAAGCTGTGCATTTTGTAGCCCTTCCCAAACTCTTTACAGACAGCCAACCTCCTTGTTCATCACGTCTTCCGCCTTCATGGAATTCCCTCTAACATTATTTCTGGCTGGGGTCCCCAGTTCATTTCTCAAGTCTAGAGATCCTTTTGTCAAGCCCTTGGAGCCTCAGTAAACCTGTCTTCTGGCTTCCATCCACAGACTAATGGTCAAACAGAACGAGCAAACCAGGATTTGGAAGCAGCACTGCGCTGCATAACTGCCAACAACCTGTCATCCTGGAGCACCCATCTCGTTTGGGTCGAGTAAGCCCACAACTCCCTGGTCAGCACCGCCACTGGAATGTCTCCCTTCAAATGCTCTCTCGGTTACCGACCCCCTCTGTTTTCCGCACATGAAGATGACATTGCTGTGCTTCTGTTCGGACCCATCTCTGCCGGTGCCGCAAGATCTGGAAGGATGCACGAGCGGCCCTGCTCCACTCAGCCAACCGCAACCAGAGGATTGCCGATCGCCATCAAATTCCTGCACCAAATTATCGGCCTGGGCAGAAGGTTTGGCTCTTGCCAAAAGACATTCCCCTCAAGAATGAACCCAAGAAACTCACTCCTCGCTACTTGGGACCATTCGAGATTGAGAGTGTCTTCAGCCCCTCAGCGGTCAGACTCAAACTGCCCGGATCCATGCACATTCATCCCACCTTTCACACCTCCCAATTGAAACCTCTATCTGTCAGTCCTTTGTGCCCTCCTGCCAAATCCCCTCCAACCGCTGGATCATTGATGACCACCCAGCATACACCGTCCTGCGAATACTGGATGTGCGCTACCGAGGCAGGGGCCTCCAGTACCTGGTCAATTGAGAAGTATACGGTCCAGAGGAAATCTCCTGGATTCCTCGCTCCTTCATCCTGGAACCTTCCCTTCTCTGTGATTTCCATCGAGACAATCCGGACAAGCCTGGTGGGTTTGCCTTGAGATTCCTGATTGGGGGGGGGGTACTGTCACAGTCCCGATCCTTAATTCCTTACATTTCTCCTAATTTCCTTTGATTGTGCCATGGTTCTGACCATTAATTTCCCACTTGCTTCTAATTCTCTTTGACGGCACACCTGGTTTCCGTCAAGACCTGCAGCATAAGAACCCCGGGGTTACAACCACTAGTAGCCAGATCATTGGTTTTGCCTGTGTGGTAATTAACATTTCTCAGCTGCTTAGGACCGTGTGTTCTAAGTTTTGCTCCAGTTTCAAAGTTTACCTATGAAACTCGGTCTCTCTGTGTCAAGGCTCCGTGGCAAGATCCCTCCTGTTTGCTGTTCAATGTTCACGTCCGCATAAGCATCCTAACTCAATCTCCGTGCCTGTGTCCTGCACTTGGGTTCGCTTCATTCACTCATTGCAACACCACTGATGTTAGGCTCCTGATGTAATTGTTTGTCCTATTTAATCTTTGTCTGATTAATGTGGGCATCAGTCTGAGGGAGAGAGGAAAGTACAATAATATTGATTGTCTAATATGAGGTGGGAAACTTCAGCCAGACCCAGTGCATGGATTGGTCTGTGTTACTTCTTTTGAGTTAAGAAAATAAAGTTGTACAAGGGAGTTGGAACTTAGGTCACAAAATGAGCTTGTTCAGCTATCTATTGATGCAACAACCAGGTTTTGAAATTAATGCATATATTGTTCTCGAATATCATAATGTTTGGCCGCACATAATGTTTAGTATTGCTCTTGAAGTATTATTTGAAGTCGGAATACTTGTGATTCTACATCTGTGTATGTGTGCATGCGTGTGTTAAATCCATGAGGCAGAGCCTAGTCCCTTGTCTTGAACCTCTGCTTTGGAGACCTGTTGATTTTTTTTTAATCTTGCATAGACGCCTCCTGCTCCTGTAAACGTCCCATTTCCATCTTCCACATCCCTTCGCCTCATCTGTGACCGTCCGCGGATCCTACAACGGATTCATCAGTCATTTCAAAATCCACCGAACTCGCGAGGAGGCAGGTCACCTCGAATCAGAGAACCGCTAAGAATTGTGATCCTGGCATCTTTCAGTCCACATATGTGTATTCAATCACCGGATCAGCTATCAGGTCAATCCCGTGAGAGGGGCAGAGGGTGGCTAAAATTAGTGGTGTGTATCCAGATTTAAGAAGGGAGTGGGTAAAAGGGATCGGCGATTTGAAGCTTGAACTCCACTAATTGCAAACTCTTATTTCTGTCTGCATGAAATGTTAAACAACTCTTTACCTGCATGCAATCCCTTGAGTTTTCTAGCCGTGGGAGACTGATTACTTACTCTAGTGCTATATTTATCAATCCTTCAAACCATAAAAGGTCGGGACTCTGGTTTTACATTCCACTGACGGGAGGCATTATTTTTGTACAGAACTCTGCAGCCGCTTTCCCCGAAACATCACACCGAGCGTTCTCTCTAGTATATACAACAAAATCCCAGAAAACATTTGACATTTGGTAAGTGCGCCCGATTCTCAGTAGATTTAGCAGCTCTTGTGGCGGTTCTGTGACTTAAATGTTGTTTGCCTTATTAAAAGTTAAGGTTCCGTTGGCAGCTGACCGGTGCAGTTCTAAATGTGCACTCAACACATAGTTCAACTGGCGAGATCGGTCAGAATCACTGAGTTTTATTAATTTGGTTTTGTGTCAGGGTTATCTACAATAAAGGGCACACTTAGAGAGCAAGAACGAACCCGTATAATATTTCAGCTGAATTCTATGTGGTTGGATGTTAACAATTCTATCAGAATTACTTTAACATTCATCTTGAAATAGAAAATTGAACACAGACTGGGAAGTTGGATGTAAGTGTGGCAAATGCAACGCACGATGGTCAATTTGCAGCTAATTGTGTTTATTAAAACGGATTATTTAAAATAATTATTTAAACCGATCGAAAGTAGAGCCGGTTATTTCGAATTATAATTATTTTTTATTTAATATGATTGATATTTATATATATATAATAAAAACCCTGTACTTTTGTTTCGCATTTCTTGCCAATCATGATAAATTATACTGAAACTTTGCTAGATGTAAGGATTTAAATGTTTCTCTGCACTGCTGGAGCTGTTACTTCGACCGGCTAAGGTTGGACCAGAAAAGGAAACAAAATGAAATAAATCAGAACCCTGTTACCTATATCTCGGTTTCAGCGCACTCTAAACTTCACCTACTGACAATGACCTACATACATCATTGTCGGTTTATTCTGTTTACATTAATGGAGCAGATCGTTGAGCCCTTTACCTGATTTACTTTTTTTTTTGTTTCTGCTTTATCTACGAGCAGATTCCTGAGAATTCATACAACGTAAGAGTTGGATATTACGTTGCCAGCATGTCCTCGCTATCATTACCTTTTTACCAGAAGCACCACCGGCACTATGACCGTAACTATCGTAGTAGCCAGTTGCAGTCCGCTATGCAAGACTACCGCCTGGAGGAAAAGCGCAAAATTACAACTCACTCCCACGGGTAAGACGCTGTCAGGGTCACATACTGACTGGGGATGGAACACCGACCACGAATTTGCAAAGTTCTCCAATATGTAAACCGTGTTTACGTTGTATTTTAATGTATGCCAACAGTGGACGCTCCCAAAATTGTAACAAATTTCCAGGATTTGGTCTGAACATAAATTCTTAATCATCTGCAGGAATCTTGATTTAAATAACTATTAAATCTTATTAACTTGCGGGACAATTTCTTAGCCTAAGCTAGGGATCTCAGAAAACATCGATCTATTCCATTTAAACTCTTTCACTCTGAGAGTATTCATTAGATCAAAATTTTAAAGTGACTGCCATTTGATTGAGTTGATTCCCACAAAATGGTATGGTGAATTGAATGATCCCATTTAATAGACCAATCTAAATCTTTCAGGTGCTGATAAATTCACAAGTTTCTTCCAGCATGGTTGATTTGAATGTATTTTTGTTTTATACTAGTCTATTGTAAATTTGAGATTGAAATCATGCTATAAACACCCAATTATACATGTAGCCTAGTCAGTCACAAGAATGTAGTGCAGTGAAGCAGGGAGAGGGTTAATCTCTCAGCTCTACAATCAGCCAAGCATAACAATGAAAATAAATGCACCTTGCATATATATTGTACCACTAACATAGTAAAATAGTTTGGTGCCATTATGTTATGAACATGAAAGGTTACTAGCAAACCTTTAACACCCCTAAGATATCTAATATATATTCTTTTTCAGTGGTAATTTGCTGTAAAATTCCATTATCCTCCACCCTGAATTCTCCAACTTCAATGCTTTCTCCACAGTAAAATCAGATGAGAAATATTCAATTAAGATCCTACCCATATCCTTTGACTCCATGCACATAATGCTAATGGACCTTGTATATTCTCTGGATACTCTTTTGCCTTTAATATACTTATTTTACTCGAATACTTTCCTTGATCTTTGCCCACCAGTGTGATCTCCTATCCCCATTTTGTTCTCCTACTTTGTCCTCTACAGGTCCTGTAGAGTCACTTCTATTTTCACTTTCACTACTGCCACTACGATTTTGTTTCATTAACCAACACTCCATATCCCTTGGCCTGTAGGGGGTTCCTTCGACTTTCAGTTTTTATCTTTCACCCTTACAGGAATGCTTAGGCTCTGAACTCTCACTGTTTTATTTTTAAATGACTATTGCCCTCTCTGCTATGAGAGCCAAATCATTTTTGTTTGGGAGATTAGGAGAAAGGTAAAACAATTGTTAACAAGAGGATGTCAACAACAATTTTTCAATCTCAGAAATCTATCATTTGATGGCATGTAAAGAGGGTCACTTTGAATAGTTAAGCAAACACAGACAATTTTGTTCCTTCTGAGTTAGTTTATTGTAACTGTCACTATCAATTATGACATTATATTGGGAACACGAGTATATACTACTTGTGGGAGTTTTCTATTCAAAATATTCAGATCAGGATTTTGGGCATTTGAGCTAGAAAATTTTCTGTATTAATTTTATGTGTGACTCATGAAGGATTTTAAGTGCCACACTAATTGCATTGCATGATTTATAATAGCTATTTGCCTGGCCACCATCAAACACTGGTACATTTGTTACTAGATTTGAGCTTTCCTATGTTGAAGTTGAAAGTATTTTGCATTAGCACTTTTTCTATGGTGATGGACTGAGCCAGATCAAAGAGCAAATTTAAGTATGTGTCTATAGACATGACTTCATTGTTATATTATTCTGCAAAGCAATTTCAATCTCATTTATTTTCCAAAAAAGCTTGGGCTGGGTAGTACAAGCAACACACTCAAAATGCTAGAGGAACTCAACAGGTCAGGCAGCATCTATGGAAAAAAGTACAGTTGACGTTTTGGTCCAAAATCCTTCCAAAGAGTTTTGGCCTGAAATGTCGACAGTACTTTTTTTTCCATAGATGCTATCTGGTCTGCTGATTTCCTCCAGCATTTTGTGTGTGTTGCTTAGTCTGCCAGCATCTGCAGATTTCTCTTGTTTGTGATTGGGCTGGGTAGTATTTTGATCATACTTCACACATCTCACATCTGATACAAATGAATTTAGGTGCAGAATTTTTTTGTTCTGACACCAGGGATTGTGGAGTCCCACAACACTCTTTTAAAAACATAAATAGGGGCTAGTTATCTGTTTTGTTAGTCAAACCTCCAAATCCTTGCAATTGCAGATTCCACAATCTTTCAAACAATCAGATGTTTTGAGTACTGAAAATTGTACATGCCCTCAACCTAAAAAAGCAGAAGAATTAATTAGATAACAATTAGTTAATCAGACTATCATTGACAGTGGGAAGACATCTGGAGACAATCGCCCAAGAGTGTTAGATTCCTCTTGGCTAATAAATGACAACTAGCAATGTAGTGATAAGGAGAAATCCTATCTGATTAACCTGGCAATGTTTTCAGATGAGATAATTCAGTTGCTGTTTTCATATGGGTTTATAATAACTGTTGTTTATAATACTACATATAATAATAATTGAAATGCTAGCAAAATGAAAGTCTGTGCAATTACAGTGATAGTAATAACATATATAAGATAGGTTGAATGTCAGAAAATGAATAGTAGTTATTTTCCTTTCATAGGCAGAATGTAAAGCTGGCCTTGGTTACTTCTGCTGAGTTTAATTAATCTACATTTGGGCACAGGAGGCACCATTTTAAAATTTATGGATGGAACAAAGATTAGAAATATAGAAAAGAATGAAGAGGACTGTAAGAAGCATTTGGAGACGACTTGGTGTTGCAGCAAGCACCTACATGACAGATGTCACTTAATGCAACAAATATTTTAAAATGATACAAGAGGAGAAGCAAATGACATTTTAAAAAGTGAAGAGAGTTCATAGTTTCTAAATTCCATTATTTGACAGTGACTAATCAAGTGAAATAAGTAACAAGATTCTTGGCTTTATAAATGGAGCTATAGGAAACAAAAAGAAGGAAGCTGTGGTAAAGCTTTTTAAGTCATTGATTGGACATCAACTGCATTCAATTAGACTTGTGACATAGAGCACTAGATGCCAATAACCAGTACTTTGCTAATTCCTGAAGCACATTAGAAAGGAGCTTTGTACTGTATGTCATCCGCAATGTAAAACAAGGTGCTCATTTAGGATGAGGGAGATTGGGACCAATATTCTTGCAGGCAGGTTTACTAGAGCTGTTGGGAGTGGCTTAAATTAATATGGCAGAGGGATGAGAACCAGTATGATAGAGCTGAGGATAAGCCTGCAGGTTTACAAGTAGATGATCGATGTAACATGAGTGTAAGGAAGGACAACTCAATGATCGGGTACAAATGCAGACAGAACTAAGAGATAAATTGTACTACAGAGGCAAAATTCAAAAAGGTGAAGAATGCAGGACTGAATGTGCTATATTTAAATGTGTGTAGCAATGGAATAAATTGGATGAACTCGTGGTGCAATTAGAGATTAGTTGGTATGACGTTGTGGGCATTGGCTGAAAGAAGGCCACTGTTTGGAGCTTAAGATCATATGACCATAGAACCATAAGGTATAGGAGCAGAATTAGGTCATTTGGCCCATGATTCAATCATAGCTGATCCTCTTCTCCCCCCTCTCCAGCCTTCTCCCCCCTCTCCAGCCTTCTCCCCGTAACTTCTGAGGTCATATCCAATCGAAAACCTATCAACTCTGCCCAACAGCCTGGCCTCCACAGCTGCCTGTGGTAATACATTCCACAAATTCATCACCCTTTGGCTGAAGAAATTTCTCTGCTTTTTCAATGGATGCCCCTCTATCTTGAGGCTGTGCTCTCTTGTCCTAGACTCCCTCACCTTGGGAAACATCCTTTCTGCATCTACTCTGTCTAGCCCTTTCAACAATCAGAGGGTTTCAATGAGATTTCTCCCTGCCTATCCTTCTACATTCCAGCGAGTACAGATGCAGAGCTATCAAACATTCCTCATATGATAACCCTTTCATTCTCAGAATCATCCTTATGAACCTCCTCTGAACTCTCAAAGGTACATCAAAGGATATACTTTGTATTGAGAGGACAGGCAGGAAGGCAAAGGTTGTGGTGTGGTTCTGTTGGTATGAGATGGAATTATATCTTTATAAAGAGGTGACATAGGGTCAGAGAATGTTGAATCTCTGTGGGTGAAGTTAAGAAACTGCAAGGGTAAAAAAACCAATATGGGAATCATATATAGGCCTTCAAATAGTTGACAAGATGTGAGGTTGAGATTGTAAAGGGAGCTGGGAGAGGCATGTAATAAGGGTAATGCGGCAATAGTAATGAGGGACTTCAATATGCAAGAGGATTGGGAAAATCAGATTGGTGTCAAATCATAAGAGAGGGAATTTGTTGAATGACTATGAGATGGCTTTTTAGAGCAGCTTGTGCTTGAGCCTAGTCGGGGAAAATACTACCTTAGATTAGGAGTTGTGTAATAACCCAGATAATATTAGGGAGCTAAGTGTAAAGAAACCCTGAGGAGGCAGTGATTATAATATGACTGAATTCATACTGCAGTTTGAGAGGGAAAAGCATAAGTCACACATATCAGTATTGCAATGGAATGAAGGGAATTACAGAGACATGAGAGAGGAGCTTGAGCCCTGGATTGGAGGAGGTTACTGGCAGTGTTGACAGCAAAGCAGTGATGGCTGAAGTTTCTGGGGATAGTTCCCAAGACACAGGATAGATATGTCCCACAGAAGAAGTTGTTCTGAAATGGCAGGGGTAGGCAATCGTAGCTGACAAGGGGAGTTAAGGACTGCATAAAAGACAGGGAAAGGGCATATCAGGTAACAAAAGTGAGTGGGAAGTTGGATGTTTGGGCAGCTTTTAAAATCCAACAAAAGGCAACTAAAAAAGCTATAAGAAGGGAAAAGATGAAATTTGAGGGCAAACTAGACAATACTATAAAGCAGGATACCAAAAGTTTTTTTTCAGTTATATAAAGAGTAAAAGGGAAGTGAGAGTTGATATTGGACAACTGGAAACTGATGCTAGTGAGGTAGTAATGGCTAACAAAGAAATTATAGATGAACTGAATGGATACTTTGCATCAGTTTTCACTGTGGAAGATATTAGCAGTGTGCCAGAGGTCCTTGAGTGTCAGGGAACTGGAGTGAGTGCCATTGCTATTACAAAGGAAAAAGTGCTAGGCAGACTAAAAGGTGTTAAGGTGGATAACAGATGGACTACATCCCAGAGCCCTGAGAGAAGTTGCTGAAGAGATAACGGATGCATCGGTCACAATCTTTCAAGAATCACTTAATTCTGGCATGGTCTCGGTGGACTGTCAGATTGCAAATATCACTCCACTCTTTAAGAAGGGAGGAAGGCAAAAGTGAGGAAACTATAGGCCAGCTAACCTAACATCAGTGGCTGGGAGAGTGTTGGAGTCTATTATTAAGAATGAGGTTCTGGGGTACTTGGAAACTAATGATAAAATAAGTCAAAGTCAGTGTGGTTTCTGTAAATGAAAATCTCGCCTGACAAATCTGTTGGTTATTTGAGGAAGTAACAAGCAGGGTGGATAAAGGAGAAACAGTGGATGTAATTAACTTGGATTTTCAGAAGGCATTTATTTGATAAGGAGCCACGCACGAGGCTGCTCAACAAGATGAAGTCCCATGGCATTACAGGAAAGATACAAGCATGAATAGCTGACAGGCAGGAGGCAGTGAGTGGGAATAAAGGGAGCCTTTTCTGGTTTTCTGCCAGTGACTACTGCTGTTCCTCGGGTCAGTATTGTTACTGCTATTATTCATATTTTGTCATTGATTTTAGATAATGGAATTGATGGCTTTGTGGCAAAGTGTGCAGATGATATAGAGATAGTTGGAGTGGTAGGTAGAGCTGAGGAGGCAACGTGATTGCACCTGGACTTAGACAAATTGGAAGAATGAGCAAAAAACTGACAGATGGAAAACAATGTTGGGAAGTGTATGATAATGCAATTTTGTAAGAGGAAAAAGAGTGCAGATTATTTCTAAATGGGTAGAAGGTTCAAACATCAGAGGTGCAGAGGGACTTGGGAGTCCTTGTGCAAAAGTCCCAAAAGGTTAATTTACAGGTTGAGTCTATGATAAAGAAGGCAAATGAAATATTGGCATTTATTTTGATGAATAGAATATAAAAGCAGGAAGATAATGCTGAGGCTTTATAAGACACTATGCAGTCTGCACTTAAAGTATTGTCAACAGTTTTGGGCCTCATATCTCAGAAAGGATGTGCTGTTATAGGAGAGAGTCCAGAGGAGGTTCACAAGGATGATTTCAGAATGAAGGGATTAACATATGAGGAGTGTTTGGCAGCTTTGGGCCTGTAGTCACTGGAATTTAGAAGAATGCAGGGGGATCTCATTGAAACCTACCGAATGTTGAAAGGACTAAATAGGGTGGATGTGGAGGGGATGTTTCCTATAGTAAGGCTATCCAGAACTTGAGGGCACAGCCTCAAAATCAAGGGGTGACATTTTAGAACGGAGGTAAGAAGGGATTTTTTTTTTAGCCAGAGAATAGTGAAACCCTCTGCCACAGATTGTGGTGGAAGCCAAGTCCATGGATATATTTAAGGCGGAAGTTGATAGTTTTCTGATTGGTCAGTGCATCAAAAGATATGGTGAGAAGGCTAGTGTATGGGGTTGAGTGGGATCCGGAATCAGCCATGATAGAATGGCGGTGTAGACTCCATGAGCTGAATGACATAATTCTGCTCCTATGTCTTATGGTCTTTAGTGATCCAGAACCTGGAATTTTTCTTCTTAGTGCAACAGAGGATATGATTTAACGGAGGTAGTCAAATACAATTTGCAGAAAGGTCAAAAACCAGACAATCTGGATTTAGAATAAATGACCAAAAATCCATGGGGTGGGGGGGGGGGGAATAAAACAAAACTCCTCTGAATCATTAATGTATGCCTTGCCTGAAACGTGGTGAAAGCAGATTCCATAATAATATTCAAATTAGATCAGATGAAAATTTTTAAATGAAACATTTTCGGAGCAATGGAAAAGGTTAGGGAAATGGGGTTAATAGGTAGCTCTTTCAGAGAATTAGCATTGATGTAATGGATCTCCCCCCCCCCCGAATATTTTGACTGTTTTGATAAAATCTCTACATATTTGCTTTCATTATATTGCTGGATGGACTGCACATCATTGTAAATTGAACGCAAATGCAATGATAATCTAATATAGTCATCAACTTAAAACATGAGGAAATCAATGAGATTATTGATGTTATCAAAGAACTGATTTGTTACTTATATGGACTTCCAGCAGATTTTTGATTAACGCCCTCATAAGGATTTCACTAAAGTAGAAGGCAGCTTTTTACCCTGGTTAGAGAAGTAGGAGAGCATAAAGCAACAAACCATAGGATATTGGATAGGTGCTGTAGAATTTGCCAAGCACAATCATGCTCCTAGACCATGATTATCCCAGTCATACTATATGGTACATAATGATGATGACCCTGATATGCAAAAGATGAATACCAAAGGAATTGTCTTAGGTTTCCATCAAAAACCTTTCATCCCTACCACTGTATTGCAGGTAAATGTATGATGCATGTGCAGAATTGTAAGAGTGGCTACAGGGCATTATGACTACTCAGCAGCAACATTGAAAGCCTTGATGAGTAAACTGCAGTGCAGTGACCTTTCAGTTCATGGAAATGTTGCTGGAACAAGCAACATGGTGTTAATTGGTTATGAGGGAGCTGAAGAAAATGGTGGTTCATAGGAGTGCAAGAAAACCATCAAAAGGAATCTGAAGTCAGATGAATGTATCTCTTTGAAGGATTTTACTCAGCACTGGAACATTGGTGGCTTTTTTTGATTGCACGCTGCACAGAAAGTCTGTTTGTGGTTTAAGTGATGAACTAAGTGAATCAGAGTTATTA
The DNA here is from genome assembly GCF_963921235.1 of Mobula hypostoma. Classification (NCBI taxonomy): domain Eukaryota; kingdom Metazoa; phylum Chordata; class Chondrichthyes; order Myliobatiformes; family Myliobatidae; genus Mobula; species Mobula hypostoma. The sequence continues at coordinate 193,663,813 of NC_086097.1, forward strand.
GGCACACAGATTCTCACATTTGATTGTGCATGCATAAGTATGACATCTACAGAAATGCCACTGATAAATGCTAAAGATGCCAATAATGCTGCAGTTTGTCAGAGCAAGAGCTCACAGAAGGCTCATGTACCCAAACTGAAGCTGATGTGGTTAATGGAAAAATCTAATTTGCCTAGCATTTAACCACCCTGACAATGACAAAATGACAATTGAATTCTCCAACTTCCGGTAATTCCCTCCCCCTCCCTTCCCCATCCCAGTTTCACTCTGCCCCCTCCTCCAGCTGCCTATCACTTTCCTCATGGTTCCGCCTCCCTCTACCACCCTTTGTGCTTTCCCCTATTTCTTCTTCACCTTTCCTGCCTATCACCTCCCTGCTTTCCCTCCCCCACCACTTTATCTTTGCCCTTACCGATTTTTCACCTGGAACCTACCAGCATTCTCCTTCCCACCCTCCCCCCACCTTCTTTATAGGGCCCTGCCCCCTCCCTCTTCAGTCCTAATGAAGGGTCTCGGCCGGAAATGTTGACTGTTCGTTTCCACGGATGCTGCCTGACCTGCTGAGTTCCTCCAGCGTGCTGTGAGTGTTGCTTTGACCCCAGCATCTGCAGAGTATTTTGTGTCATGATTAAATGGCCAGTGCATCAACATGAGCCTCAACATCATGACAGCATACCGCTTATTTATGGACAAGAATGTATTTCTGATTTATATAAATTAAGTCCCACTGACATACAATGCACTTGAAAACATATCCCAGTGAATTATTGAAAACTTTATGCCAATTTGAAATGATTAACATCCCATTGTTGTCAGCTGTTTCAAATGACAAATGGTGCAGCTGATGTTGATAACTGATTAATTGGATCAGAGAAAGTGAAGCGAGATTGGAAAGAAATGTTCAGCATGGATTGTCAAAGGCATGCTTAAATTTAGAGTCATAGAACATGGAAACAGGTATGTCAGCCCAATTTACTACAAAGTTTGAGACTGTAGGAGTAGTTACCTGTGCTAAGTAGTGCCAGATTTTAAAAGTGAGTGGGGCCTGTCAGGACATTCTGCAGAGCTTGAGATTGCTTGGTTTATCAAGTAGTAGGCAAGTGCCAATAAAATGAAGATAGATTGAATTGTAGCAGCCATTGTGTGTGTGGCCATAGTGTGAGTGGACAGAGTGGGGAACTAAGGTGTTGGCTAAAGAGGCTTCAGTGAGAAGAGGCTGAGGTCTTGGTAGTGGTGTGCTCCTCTTGCAAGATGTGGCAAATCTGGGAGTTTCTCCATTCTAGTGTAGCTTCTTGCATACCATGTTAAGGAAATGGAGTGGAGCTGGATGACCTACAGATCATTCGGGAGAATGAGGAGGTGATAGATAGGAACTACAGGGAGGTAGTCACAGCTACAATACAGGAGGCAGGTAGCTGGGTGACTGTCAGGAGAGGGAAAGGAAATAGGCAGATAGAACAGATTCCATTGTGACCATTTCCCTCAACAGTAAGTATACAGCTTTGGATACTGTTGGGGGCATGACCTACCAGGGGAAAACAACAGGGACCAGGTCTCTGGTACTGAGTTTTGCTCTGGAGCTCAGAAGTAAAGGAGGGAGAAGAGGAGAGCAGTGGAAAAAGAGATTCAATAGTTAGGAGAACAAATAGAAATTCTGTGAATGTGAAAGACTCTCCCAGATAGCATATTGCCCCCCAGGGTAAGGGATGTCTCAGATTGGGTCCACAGCATTTAAAAGAGGAAGGGTGAGCAACCAGAAGTCATATTGGTACTAAAGAAATGGGTAAGGAAAAGGAATGCTTCCTGAAGTGCAAATATAAGGAGCTATTTAGGAAGTTGAAAAGCAGGTTCACAAGGGTAGTAATCTCTGGATTGCTACCTGTGCCACACACCAGTGAGGGTAAGAATAGTAAAACATGGTAGATGAATGTGTGAATTGTTACAGGGGACAGGGTTTGTGGATCATTGGGATCTCTCCTGTGGAAGTTATGGCCTGTACAAAGAGGATAGATTACACCTGAACTTGAGTGGGACCAATGTCCTTGTAGGCAGGTTGATAGATGCACTTGTAAAGCTTTAAACTAAGTTAACAGTGAGATAGGACCAGAGTGATAGGACAGAGGATGTAGCAGTTGGTGTAAGGGAAATACAACATGTAGAGAGACTGTGAGGAATGATAGATAATGCATAGGACATAAATGCAGTCAGTTGGATAGGTTGACGTGTTTATTTTAATGTAATAAGTATTAAAAACAAGGGTGATGAATTTGGAGCATAGCTCAGTACATGAACTACAGCATTGTAGATTTGACTGTCACAAAGGCAGGAATGGCTGCAGGATGTTCCAGGGTTTATATATTTCAAAAGGGACAGTGAGGGAGATAAAAGAGGAGGGGTGGGGGGGGGAGCATTGCTAACCAGGGATAGTACTAGAGCAGCCAAAAAGATGTACGTTATGGAGGGATCATCTTCTGAGTCAGTATGGGTGTAATCGGAAATAGGAAGGGAGCATTTACTTTATAGGGAGTAATTCTATAGACCTTCAGTAGAAACAGATAATGAGGAGCAGGTTGGGAGGCAGGTTTTGGAAAGGTGCAAAAATAACAGGGTTGTTGTCATGGATGACTTCAACTTCCCTAATACTGATTGGCAACTCCTTAGTGTAAAATGTTTAGAAGGGACAGGATTTGCTAGGTGTGTTTAGGAAGGATTCCTGTCACAATATGTGGACAGGTTGACTAGAGGAGAGGCCATAATGTATCTAGTACTAGGTAATGAACCTGATAAATGACAGATCTCGATGGGTGAGCATTTCAGAGAAAATGGCCATAACTCCCCGAGTCTTGCACTGGGATAGGAGCAATCGGTATGGAAAAGTATTTAATTTGGGAGGGTAAATTATAATACTATTAAGCAGGAACAGGGAGTGTAAATTGGGAATAGATGCACTCAAGGAAATGCACCAGGGAAACGTGGAGGTTGTTTAGGAAGCACTTGCATGAGATTCTGCAAAAGTTTGTCCTGCTGAAGCAGAGAAAAGATGGTAGGGTGAAGGAAAAAGTGGATCATCTAGTCAAGACAAAGAAGGAACCATACCTAAGGTTTAGGAAGCAAGGATCAGACTGGGCTCTGGAGAGTTGTAAGGCAGTCAAGAAGGAGCTTAAGAAGGGTCTTGGGAGAACTAGAGGAGGACATGAGGAGGTCTTGGTGAGTAGAATTGAGGAATACCTTGGGATTCATCTACACATATGTGAAAAAGAGGTGGATGACTAGAGTGAGGGTACGACCGATCAGGAATAAAAGAAAACATGCTTGGAGTTGGAGGAGCTAAGGGAGGTGCTTTGCTTCACTTTTCACCAGTGAGACGGATCTTGATGAAAGGGAGGACAGCATAAAACGGGCTGAAATACTGGAACATCTTAACTTTAAGAAAGAAGATATGTTGGAACTTTTGAAAAACATTAGTAAGGATAAGTCTCCAGGGCCAGAGGGATACACCACAGGCTTCTACGGGAAGTGAGAGAATAGATTGTCTGCCTTTGGCAATGATTTTTGCATCCTCACTGGCAATCGGACTGGAAGGAGGCAAATGTTATTCCTTTGTCCAAGAAATGTTAGGCCTTTGACAAGGTGCTGCACATGAGGCTGCTTAGAAAGATAAGAGCCCATAGAATTACAGGGAAGTTACTAAAATGGGTGGAGCATTGGCTGGTCAGCAGAAAACAGAGTGGGAATAAAGGGATCCTATTCTAGCTGGCTGCTGGTTACCAGTGGAGTTCCACAGGGGCTGGTGTTGGGACTGCTGCTTTTTACAATGTATGCCAATGACTTGGACTACAGTATTAATGGATTTATGGCTAAATTTGCCAATGATACAAAGATAAGTGGAGGCGTGGGTAGTGTTGAGGAAACAGAGAGCCTGCAGAGAGACTTAGATAGGTTAGAAGATTGAGCAAAGAAGCGGCAAATGAAATACAATGTTGGAAAGTGTATGGTCATGCACTTTGGTGGAAGAAATAAACAGGCAGACTATTATTTAGATGGGGGAGAGAATTCAAAATGCAGAGATGCAAAAGGACTTGGGAGTCCTTGTGCAAGATGCACTAAAGTTTAATCTCCAAGTTAAGTCAGTTGTGAAGAAGGCGAATGCAATGTTGGCATTAATTTCTAGAGGTATAGAATATTAGAGCAGGGATGTGATGTTGAGACTCTATAAGGCACTTGTGAGACTGCAATTGGAGTAGTGTGAGCTGCTTGGGCTCCCTATTTTAGAAAGGATATACTGATATTGGACAGGGTTCAGAGAAGATTTATAAGAATGATTCCAGGAATGAAAGGGTTACCTTATGAGAAATGTCTGGTAGCTCTTGGGTTGTATTTTCTGGAGTTCAGGAGAATGAGGGGGCATCTCATAGAAACATTCTGAATATTAAAAGGCCTGAACAGATTAGATATGGCAAAGTTATTTCCCATGGTAGGGGATTCTAGGACAAGAGGACACGACTTCAGGATTGAAGGACGTCCATTTAAAACTGAGATGCAGTGAAATTACTTTAGTCAGATGGTGGTAAATCTGTAGAATTTGTTGCCATGAGTGGCTGTGGAGGCCGAGTCATTGGGTGTATGTAAGGCAGAGATAGATAGGTTCTTGATTAGCCAGGGCATCAAAGGATATGGGTTTAAGGCAGGGGAGTGGGAATGACTGGAAGAATTGGATCAGCCTAAGATTGAATAGTGGAGCAGATTCGATGGGCCAAATGGCCTACTGCTCTTATATCTTATGGTCTTATACAAGTGAGTTATGTTAGTGGAGAGCAAACTATTGGAGAGAATTCTTAGAGACAGGATTTATAAACATCTGGAGAAGCATAGGCTGATTAGGAAGAGTCAGCATGGCTTTGTGAAGAAAAAGCTGTGCTTCATGAACCTGATCAAATTCTTCTAAGAAGTCACAGAACAAGTTGATGGAGGTAGATCAGTGGAAGTTGTGTATATGGGTTTTTGTAGGGCATTTGACAAGGTTCCCCAAAGTAGGCTCACTTCAGGAAGACTGGAGGCATGGGATTCAGGGAAACACGGCTGCACAGATTCAGAAGGTGGAGAGTGGTAGTAGATGGAGCGTATTCCGTCTGGAGGTCAATAACCTACTGTGTTACGCAGGAATCTGTTATGGGACCCTTGCTCTTTGTTTTTTTATATATAAATTACTTGAATGAGAAAGTAGAAGGGTGGGACAATTAGTTTGTAGATGACATAAAGGTTGGTATTGTTGTAGGCAGTGTAGAGTTTTCATAGTTTACAACGGGATATTGATACAATGCAGAGCTGGGCTGAGAAGTGGAAGATAGAGTTCAATCTGGATAAGTGTGAAATGATGCACTTCGGAAGGTCAAACTTGAAGGCAGAATACAGGGTTAATGGCAGGATTCCAGACAGTGTGGAGGAACAGAGGCATCTTGGGGTCTATGTCCAGAGATTTCTCAAAGATGTCACACAAGTTAATAGGGTATTTAAGAATTTCCATGGTGTATTGGCCTTCATTTGTCAGGGAATTGAATTTAAGAGCTGCAAGGCAAATTTGCAGCTCTTTAACACACTGGTTAGACTACACTTGGAGTATTCTGTTCATTTCTGGTCACATCATTATAGGAAGGACATGGAAGCTTCAGGGAGGGTGTATAGGAGATTTGCCTGGATGCATTCTAGATTGAAGAACATGGCTTATGAAAATAGGTTTTTCTCTTTGGAGGAAGAACGATGAGAGGTGACTTAATTGAGGTGCAAAACTTCAAGTGATTGAAGGAAAATATGGAGGGATGTCAGGGGTACTTTTTTTGCACAGTGGTGGGTGCATGCAATGCACTGCCAATGTGGTGCTTGAGGCAAATATGATAGGAACATTTGAGAACCTCTCAGATAGGCACCTGAATTAAAAAAATGGAAGGCTATGTGTGAATTGAAGGGTTAGATTGCTCGTAAAGTAGGTTAAAAAGATTGTGCAGCATCATGGGCTGAAGAGCTTGTACTATTGTGCAATATTCTATGTTCCATGTTCTATGTACTATGACCCATGCTAAGATTTCCCATCCAAGACAGTCTAGTTTGCCAGCACTTAATCCTTTTAAACCTTTGCAATCCTTGTACCCATCCAATGTCTAAGCATTATTATTGTACCCATCTCAGCCACTTCCTCTGGCAGCAGGTTCCACATAACTACCACCCTCGGTGTTTTTTTTTAAAGTTGCCCTTCAAGATCATTTTAGATATTACCCCTTAAATCTATGTTCTCTAGTTCTTGATTTCCCAGCTCTGTGAGAAAGACTGAGTGCATTCATCCTATCTATAAATCTTCATGATTTTATACACCTCAAAAACATCACCTCTTGGTCTCTGATGCTTTATGGAATAAAGTCTTAACTTGTCCAACCACTGCCTATAACTCAGTCCCTCAAGTCCTGGGAGTATCTTTGCAAATCTTTCCTGGTCTCTTTCCAGTTTAATAACATTTTTCATAGAACAAGATAACTGAACCATGTACTCCAAGTGCCCTGTACAACTGCACCGTGATCTCTCATCTTTTATACCCAATGTCCTGATTAATGAAAGCAATATGCCAAAAGCTTCTTCACCAGTCTGTCTACTTGGAAATCCACTTTGAATGAACCATGTACAAATACTCCAAGATCCCTACTACACTTGACAGGGCTCTGCCATACACCATGCATGTCCTATCCAGATTTGATTTTCCAAAATGCAATACTTCACACTTATCCAAATTAAATTCCATTTGCCATTCCATGGGCTACTTACTGATTAGGATGCCTCCGTAGTTTTTGATAGCCATCTTCAATGTCTAGTCTGCTGTCTATTTTACTACTAGGTAATTATGGAGAAATATTCAAAGATACAATCATGAATGCTCATCCTTATCAATACAACTGCAAAACCAGTCTGTGGAGGTTTTGACCTGCTGGATATGTATTAAAGAATAGCTGGAGGAAGGTGAAATAAGTTCTAATAAAATAGAGTCCTAGTGAAGATAATCTATGCTGACTGTTCAATAGGAATTGCAGTGATATGTACAGTGAACAAAACTGTTGAATTGTGTTGTGATACAAGGTGACATTGAAGCAGACAGTTGATGACTAACAAAAACCATTGCCTACTTCACAGGATTTATATGCAGACTTGGCAAGAACCAATGTTTTCACCAAACTATATCACATGCATGTGTTCAACAATGTTTTGGATAAGGAATAGCTGGAATATTTGATAATCAAATCTCTTTTACTCCTCCTTAAAATAACTGCATGGTGTGTAGTTAGCACCATAGGTCTTTCAATAGATAATATATTACTAGATTATTGTCAATGCAATGAAGAACATGCAGTAAAAACCACAAGTGCTGAAGAAGTAGTTTTACTATTAGAACCGTTCAGACAGCTGCACAGGAAGCAAGAAGACATTTCTACCAGAAAGGGGCATCACAAATACCACAGCTAAAAGAACTGCTGCTTCACAAATCCTGCAACCTGAGCTCAATCCTGATTTCTGGTTCTTTCTGTGTGACATTATCATATTTTTCCTGAGAGTTCTGACTTCCTCCCATATCTCAAAGCCGTGCACATTGGTGATTTAATTGGCCATAGCAAATTTCCTCTGTGATGTCTGTGGGAGTGTGTTAGAATCTGGCAATACTTGATGGGAAGTTGTGGAGAAATATTTGGGATTAGTGCTATACGATATTTGAGCAGAGATATTGGGCTGAAGAGCACGTTTCAATTTTCAAGAACTTTATGACTAAGTAGTTTAAACTTGCCTAAAAATAGATGCATGTGGATCGCAAGTAAATAAATTACAATTGAAGTGCAAGGAATCCTCAGGTCTTTAGCATATTCAGATTCTGCAAAAATATTACCTTTACAGCAATTATGAGGAAATAAGCAAAATAAATGATGCAATGAATAGTACACAGCATAGGACAAGCAAGAAATTCCTGGGAACTTAGATTTAATTAGTTCACAATGATGCAACATGTACATTTATACTTATAATCCCTTAAGTAAGAGACTGAGAGCTGAAATTGCCTTCTGTAAATTCAGAGAAAATGCATGGAATTGTTTTTCAGGTTTAATATCACTGACATATGTCGTGAAATCTGTTGATTTGTGGCAGCAGTACGTTGCAATACATAAAACTATAAATTACAATAAATATATGAAAAATTAAATTAAATTGTACAAACAGAGAGCAATATAGTGAGGTACTGTTCATGAGTTGGTTCATTGTCAATTCAGAAATCTGATTGTGGAACATAAGAAGCTGTTCTTAAAATGTTGAGTGTGTGTCTTCAGGCTCCTGTACCTCCTCCCTGATGGTAGCAGTAAGATGGCATGTCCTGGTTGATGGGAGCCCTTGATGATGGATGCAGCCTTTTTGAGGCATTGTCTTTTGAAGGTATCTTGAATGCTGGGAAGGCTAATGCCCATGATGAAGCTGGCTCAGTGAGCAACCCTCTGCAGCTTTTACCAATTCTATAAAGTCGCCCCTCCATCCCAGATGGTAATGCAACCAGTTAGAATGCTATCCATGGTACATCTGAAGAAATTTGCTGGAGTCTTTGACATACCAAATCACCTCAAACTCCTAAAACTATAGAGCTGCTGTCATGCCTTCTTTCTATCCATATGTTGGACCCAGGATAGATCTGAAGGTTTGTTGACAGCCTGGATAACTGTCGGGAGAGGGAAAAAAAATAGGTAGGCAGTACCCCTGTGGCCATTCCCCCAATAAGAAGTATCTCACTTTGGATACAACCTACCAGATCAAATTCCAAGAAAGGAGTGACATTATGTAGGATCAGAAGATGTAGTACCCTTGTAAGCAGAGTTAAGAAGCTGCAAGAGTAAAAAGACCCTGATGGGAGTTATATACAGGCCTCCGAATGGTAGTCAGGATGAGAGATACAAATTACAACAGGAGATAGAGAAGACATGTAAAAAGGACAACATTACAATAGTGATGGGAACTTCAATATGCAGATAGATTATAAAAGTCAGGTTGATGCTGGATCTCAAGAGAGGGAACTCGTAGAATGCATATGAGATGGCTTTGTAGAGCAGGTTGTGGTTGAGCCCATTAGGAGAAAGCAATTCTGGATTGGGTGTTGTGTAATGAACCAGATTTGATTAGGGAGTTTAAGGTAAAGGAATCCTTAGGAGACAATGATCACATTATGGTAGAACTCACCCTTTGAGTATTCTGAACAATTTTGGGCTCCTTACCTAAAAAAAGATGTGCTGGCATTGGAGAAGATCCAGAGGAGGTTCACAAGAATGAACAGATGTCTTTGGCCTATACCAGCTCAGGTTTAGAAGAATGAAGGGGCATCTTATTGACACCTATCTAATGTTGAAAGGTCTGAGTAAAGTGGATGTGGGAGGACGTTTGGTATAGTAGTTAAATAAAGAACCAGTACACAGCCTCAGTAGAGGGATGTCCATTTAGATCAGAAAGGAGGAGGAATTTCTTTAGCCAGAGGGTAGTGAATCTGTGGAATTCATTGCCACAGATGGCTGTGGAAGCCAAGTCACTGAGTATATTTAAAGCGGGATTGATCGGTTCTTGATTATTCAGGTCTCCAATAGGCTATGGGGAGAAGGCAGGAGGATAGGATTGAGAGGGATAATAAATCAGCCATGATGGATGGTGGAGCAGTCTTGATGGGCTAAGTGACATAATTCTACTCCTGTGTTTTATGGTATAAGTTGAAACTGCTCACCTCTTCCACTGCTGATCCCTCTATTGGTGTGTTTTCTCGACTTCCCCTTCCTGAATTCCACAATCAATTCCTTGCTCTTATTTTCTTTGAGTGCAAGGTTGTTGAGACACCACTCAACCACCTGATCTGTCTCATGCTTGTATGCCTTTTCCCCTGAGAATTATCTAAATGTTGAAAGTAAAAGCTGATATTTATTTGCTACAATAATAAAGAAAGCTGAGAAGCACAAAGCCATATTGTTCTAATTTGAGTGACCTTTACAAGAATGGACAGATTCAGGCACATTGTCAGAATCAGATGAAGACACAGAGCCCCACTTTAACAAATGATGTAATTGGAAAAAGGTTGCAGCAAAAGGGGACATGCAGCTGTATTACCAAGTGTATCTAATTGATAGACTTCTGAATTGCTTAAAAGCATGAAAAGCACTGCCTGAGTCAGTGGTGAAGGCAGATACACTCGTGAAGTTTAAGAGACTACTAGACAGGTATATGGAGGAATTTAAGGTGGGGGGTTGTATGGGAGGCAGGGTTGAGGGTCAGCACAACTTTGTGGGCCGAAGAGCCTGTAATGTGCTGTACTATTCTATATTTCTATGAAAACCACAGCCAGAAATTTTTGTTATTGCCTGAGTTTTGATAAGGGTCTTGAAGAGTTAACAGATGCAGATTCCCTTTGTCAAGAATGCAGAGTGAAGCCAGTAGAAATATCTTCATATATTTGGAATTGGCCAACAAACCTTTCCTTATAGCTCAATTGTTATTGTGAGAAGGGTATTAGATGTCGTTTCAGCTTGCAGTCATTTCAAATGGTCATGGATAGAACATGTTTGAACCGGTACTATACAGTATCAGAGTGTACAATCAACCAATTGTAATCCAATTTCTCATGTCATAAGATCTCATCTGCATTCTTCTCTAACCCTATGATCATCTTGGATATCAGGACACCAGTTTTCACTTCCTAATCATTCTGAAATATAAATACTCCACTTACCTGGCAAGATTTTGTGCTATAGAATAATATCGATGCAAATAATAATAATAATAAAGACATCAGTTAGTCTTGCGAGACCATGGATCTGCACCTGGAAAGTCTTCACTCTCCAGGGCGCAGGCCTTGGCAAGGTTGTATGGAAGACCAGCAGTTGCCCATGCTGCAAGTCTCCCCTCTCCACGACACCAATGTTGTCCAAGGGAAAGGCATCAGGACCCATACAGCTTGGCATTAGTGTCGTCGCAGAGCAATGTGTGATTAAGTGCCTTGCTCAAGGACACAACACGTTTCTTCGGCTGGGGCTCGAAGTCATGACCTTCAGGTCGCTAGTCCAATGCCTTAACCACTTGGCCACGTGAAGAGAACAAAATTGTGCACAGTGCAGGTCAAGGTCTCATTCTGCATTGATATAATAGGATGATAGGTTCCCTTCAACCATTCGATTGTCAAATCAACCAACACAACCCTAATCATTACAGTTTAGCAGCATTATGTCCACCTTGATCACTTTGCACTTAAACAGACTTTGACTTCTTTGTTCGAATTTGTCATGTACTGTAACTCCAGAAATCAATTGAAAGAAAAACACAGGAGCCCAATGATAACTCGTGTACTTCATTTTACGTTAGTGAGGTGAGCACTTATGAAGTGGTGGTTTAATGACATATGCCATTCACATACTTTTACATATAACTCATAATAAATTATTTAAACAACAAAGAATGCTTAATCAAACAACATATTTACAATATTACTTAAATATTATTGAAGTATTAAATACACAATACAATTGTGTTAATTTTTTTGTAAAGGTTGTGTCTAGTCTATGTTTAATTTGTTTTTCTTGTTAATACTGCTTATAAGATGCTATGAGCCCTTGGTCCTGTTGCAATTAAGTTTTTCATTGCACCTGTGTACACATGTACTTGTGCATATGACAATGAACTCAAATTTTACTTTGAACTTGACCATCTGCTGTAAAATTCTGAGTTTTAAGTTTTAAGGCCCTAACATTTAAGATGAATACATTAGTTGCGAATCAATGAGCAATGTGCATGATTTTGAAGCTTGTCTTTAATTACTGAAGAGTGTCAGATAAAATTTAAGTAACTCATTACAATGTACAAGGGAAATATAGTGGGAAAGCAATGTATAGAAGTATTGGGTAATATTTATACACTGTTTTCTTTGTTTAGCCACGAACATGTCAGCAGAAATATTGCTGTAAAGGATGAAAAGCTCAAACAGTCAGAAGGATACTTTGGTGGTGAGTTTCAGCTCTTCCAAAAGGATACTAGTGAAGAACATAACATTGCAAGGACTGCAGTACATAAGTCAAGAAAAGTAGCCATCCGGGAGTCTGCTGAACGCATTTCACTGAATAAGCAGGTGAATATATTAAAAAAATTCAATCCAGACTACAGACGTTAGATAGTTCTTTAGAATCAAGGATTATTTGGTTCCACTCCATTTCTCTGGGTTTTCAGGGCTGACAAATCCTGCAGCAGATGAAACAAAAGGTATCTGATAGGGCCTGTGGGTAATTAGGAGGTGATTTGCTGCTGCGGTATTCAATGCTGTGATGCCGTGTGCTCTGAATGTGTGGACATAAGATTCTCAACATCATCCAGAGTGTCTCTTCTGGAGACTTTGGTGACTGCCAGATCTGCTTTATATTGAAAATGGAAGGTGAAGCCTCAAAATTAATGCAGAGTGGGGATCAAGTAGGGAAGTCTGAAGTGTGCATGAAATACCCCCAGGTTTGTTGTGGTGAAATCTTTGGCCCCGGGGCCTCACCTATATGTCTCAGCTACTGAGCAACAACCAACAGGAAGTGGCGTTTGAACACTGGACCAGAGTGGAATGTCCAGTAACTGAACGTTAATGGATGGGCCATGTGAATGAGCATATACAGCCATCCCACATCTCTCGGAACTTCCGGTAATCTCCCGCATATTAATAGTGGCTGCCTGATGCCCGCAAATTATATACAATATCACGGAAATCAATTTTTTGAAAGCAAGCAAGAGAGAGCGTGAGAGTGACCATGAGAGAGAGCGTGCGAGCGAGAGTAAGAGAGGGAGAGAGAGCGAGAGAGAAGGCAAGTGAGAGCGCGCGAGCGACCACGAGAGAGAGAGAGCACGAGCAACAGTGCGCCATGGCAGAGTGTTCCAAAAAAATATAAAACGTACATCACCCCAGACTACACTAAAGTGTACCCCTGCCTAATAGGGGTCAAAATAATGACAGTGTTGCTCGTTGCACTGTTTGCAACAGTGACTTTTCTATTGCCTATGGTGGGTTAAGACTGTAAAAGACCTGTTGAGGTAAGTTTAACAGGTGTCATTCGTTCATTAGCATAGCTAACGTTATTTAAACTAGCTGGCCAGCTGCTAAGGAGCTACTCTATTTCAGACCTCTCCCAGAAGTCTCCCGCAAATTGATGGTGCTACCTCCCTGAAATGAGTTTCTGCAGGGTGGGATGTCTGCATTTATATAGGAATGATTAGAGTGAGAAACCACAAACAAGGGCAAACTAGTGGAGAAATGAATTAATGTGTTCATCTGGATGAAGTTAATGCTTTCTATTATTAATATTCTGTAACTTATACAGATGTGCTAATCAATATGAGGAGTATCCCAACAGTTAAAATGGAGTTGGTAGTGCCAGGAGTAAGAAATGTACAAAGGACTTCCTTATTTCTATAAGGAAGTCCTTTGTACATTTCTTACTCCTGGCACTACCAACTCCATTTTAATTAGAAGAAAGCAGTTTTATGGCTGTTATTTAATACCCTATAATATGAGCCAACTCTTTTCTATAATTGAAAGAGTTAAAGTTCTGAACTTAATACTTCAATCCTAACTTTATTTTGTTGTTTTTCAGCACAATGAAATGGGAGAGTCTAGGAGCAGAGGGCACAGCTTCACAATCAAAGAATGTCCCTTTAAAACAGAGCTGGGGAGGGATTTCTTCAGGCAGAGGCGGGGTGATGAATCTGTGGAATTAATTGCCACAGACAGCTGTGGAGGCCAAGTCATTGGGAATATTTAAAGCAGAAGATGATATGTTCTTGATTAGTAACAGTGTGAATGGGGGTAAGAGGGAAATAAATCAGCCGTGATTGAATAGCAGAGCATACTTGATGGGACAAATAGGCTAATTCTCGCCAATGTTTTATGGTCTTATTATCTTGTGGCTCTCCGCGTAATCCCTGTAGCTAGCAACATTATGGCCTTAGAAGTCTAATTGAGATTGGGATCTTGCTTGCACGAGTGCCCTCAGTGCCATGTCATCTGTAAGTGGTAATTCGACCTCAGGCAATGTTTCCTGCACCCCTGTCTCTGAACTGCTCTGACACACATTTATCAGTTCTGGTTGTTAAAGGCCTTATGCAAATATCTCTGATAATCAAAGTCATTGAGAAAAAATTATATTAATTTTCAGAATGCATTTAGCTGTTATAAAATACAAAGCATTAACTAATTAAAATATTAAGGAAAAAGCGATCAATTTAACCCCCTCCTCGCCATCCCCTGATCTGTATGACTGATCTCTGTTGCTGAAGCAGAGCTGAGTTAAATGGTGATCAAAAGGTCAGATGTGCTGACATCTAACCTCCAGCACAATCATGACTATCGTACTCTATTCTACAAGCATGTGCTAACATATGAACAGGACTTCAACGGTAGTTCTCTTCCACACCATAGGCAAAAGGTAAATACAGTTGGGAGTCAGAAATCTATTCTTCAATTTACTTTTTTTTGTATTTTGAGAATTATGGAGCAGAAATTGCATAGAAATCAGCTGATTAATAGCTGATCAGGCAGGTTTCTGAAGAATGTTGCTAACCACTGATCATATGGCAACCATCGTGATTGCAGATGAAATGTCAATGCAAGCTGAAATGTGGAATTGGAAAAGATTAAAGGTAGGATGAAATCTTATAGGATACAGAAATTGAAGTCGGTGTAACTTCATGATAGATAGTGAGAAAGTGAAATCAGTACGGATAAATTTTTAAAAGCAGAAAGGGGATTTACTGTTTGGAAAATAACTGAGATTGGAGAGTTTTGGATGAATGGGTGATTATAGGAAACTGACAATTAAGTTAGTGAAAATATTAAGTCTGGAGGTGACACAGGCATCAGTATTTTCTTAGACAATGAGTATTAACCAGGGATGGAGGTGACTGAGAAATGTAAGCACCCCTTTGGATGGATGTGGGTTTGTAAGTTCGTGTCAACATTCAGTAGGACATGGAGACCAAGTACCTCTATCAATACACACAAAATGTAGGAGCAACTCAGTGGGTCAGGCAGCATCTATGGAGGAAAATGAACAATGTTTTGGGTTGAGATCCTTCATCGGGACTTGAAAGGAAAAGGGCAGAAGCCAGACTAAAAGGATACTGTTGATGGGGATGATCAGGAGCTGACAGGTAATAGTGAATCCAGGTGAAATGGGAAGGCAGGAGAGTAGGGGTGGGGTGGGGGGGGGAGGGAATAATGTGAGAAGATTACTTTCCTGCCTTCTAGGTGTTCCCACCTAGAACCTCCACCCACCTGCGCCCCCCCCCCGCCCCCATCTGGAAGCTTCTCTCTATTACCTTCCTCCCTCCCCCACTCTCCTGCTCTCCCATCCTTATCTGTCCCCTGCCTGATCTTGCTTCTTCCCTTTCCATTACCCTTTTATTCTGGCTTCTGCCCTCTTCCTTTTCAATTCTGATGAAGAGTTTCAGCCTGAGATGTCATTTTTTTCCATAGGTACTGTCTTGCATCATTATAAGGATTTTGAATGCATACACAAGAAAGGAGTGGAATTAGGATCAATGACATTATGATTCTGACACTGAATAGGATGGCTTTGGACCCAGTGAACATTGGTGTCATCCATGACCGTATGTCAGATTGTATGTTGAATAGCTTCTGTCAGTCTTCAAATTAATGATGTTGATGGGGATTGCCACTAGAGGGAATTATGTACACTAGATGATGAATACAGGGAAACATCAATGATGCTTCGTGGTATAGGCACTAGAAATGAAACTCTCATATGAAATGTGCTGGGTACAATAGAAAAGATAGAAATTGAACTATGTGTTGAAGCACATTGGAGCTAACAAAGGAATTGCTGGAAGAAAAAGGTATGATATTTCACACAGAATGCTGTAGAGGTACTGAAGATACAATGATAGAAAATATACCACAGTCACTGTTATACATGTTAGTCACCTTTAAGTAGAACAGAATTGGCACAATAGGCATTTGGAGCCAAGAGTGAAAGCATTTTAACATGGTTTGGAGGGGGAGCTGAATATTGTTGGTGGGTCTGGAAGAACATAACAATTGTTCATTGAAAAAGGAATTGCACAGAGCAATGGAGGGTAAGGAATATTGTGCAGCTTCAAACGGAAAAGATGTCTGAAGGAAAATGTCCTCCAATGGGAACAACAGACTTGGAAATAAACCAGTCCTCTTCTTAACTTTTAAAGCTCTAGGGTTGATACAGACAGTTGTCCAGGTGTAAGCCTATGTCAAGGTAAAACATCTTCTATGTTGAACTGAGGCGGTATTCTAGGCATGCCATGAGAAACAGGCATTGGGAGTAAGGACAAACTCAACAATGGAAGTAAGGTCAGGCTCAAAAGCTTACCTTACTGGAAGTGGGGAAAGGAGAGAAATTTTGTCCATCCTCATTAAGATCCTTGAATGATCTGAAGAATTGGCCCTTTCTTGCCCATATACTGCATATAGAATGCTCAGGAGCTGTTAACAGGAAACATCTTGTATCTTCTTTGTGTAACCTCTGAGATCCTGAATTCTGAGAATTAAATATACAAGGATGGGAAGCAAACATATTTTTCTGCCATGCTGCTAAATCAGTAAGGTTGAAGCAATATTCAAGTTTTTCAGAGTTGTTAACACAGCTCTCCTACAATCAATGGGAACATCTAATCAGAACATGGAAAATTTGAAAAGATTTAACTAGATTTGGATAAGACTAGTGCCAAGAAGCTAATGTCCCTATTTCCATTGGTGAACTTGACAATTTCTATTGGCAATACAATAATTTGTATCTTTATTATCACGTTGCAAAGAACTAGATCCTCTGTTCTTGTGCCAAAAAAACTTGAACGAAGTCAGATCAAACATTATATTAAGAGCTTCTAAAACAGGAGCCTCTACAATAGTATATGCATGAATTCTAAAGCCCGTTTCTTGGCCACTTTGAATGGAGTTGGTTAAAAATCCATGCACACTGTCCTGCATCATGTTAACTTCTCGTAATCTGCAGTCTGTAGTTGTTTGCAGAGTGTTTTTATAAAAAGAAATATTGAAGTAATGATCTTGCTGAATTGTGTACTCCAATGCTACTTTTGCTAAATTTCAGTTAATCTGTGAAAATAGATATTAAAATACTTAAATATTAATGTCAGTAATTCTCAAATATTTTGTGCTGGATATGGATCATGTTCTTATTTATCTTGCCTCAGATTCATGAGACTGAAGAATTTCACAAAAGACTGAAAGAAGACAGCCTGCTTCGTTTGCCTGAATTTATAATCAAGCCTAGATCCCATACAGTCTGGGAAAAGCAGAATGTGAAGCTACATTGCACTGTCTCAGGATGGCCTGAACCCCGAGTCACATGGTAAATATCTCCATTATAGCACAGTAGAATGTACTTCAGTACTTTCTTCAGTGCTGCACGATTCCATAATTCCACGTGGTTGATATTACCCGAGTCTGAATGGAAAAAAACAACAGGAATTCTGCAGATGCTGGAAATTCAAGCAACACACATCAAAGTTGCTGGTGAACACAGCAGGCCAGGCAGCATCTGTAGGAAGAGGTGCAGTCAACGCAGCAGGCCAGGCAGCATCTGTAGGAAGAGGTGCACCTCTTCCTACAGATGCTGCCTGGCCTGCTGCGTTCACCAGCAACTTTGATCTGAATGGAAAATGTGAGTTGAGTGCATTTTATTTCCACTTTTAGTGGAATGCTATATATATTCAGTGCCACTTTAATAGCTATCTCCTGTAATGGGCACTGAATGTATGTGATCCTCTGTTGCAATAGCCCAACCACTTCAAGGTTCAACATGCTGTGCATTCAGGGATGCTCCTCTGCACACCACCTTTGTAACACACCATTGTTTGAGTTATTGTGCCTTCCTGGCAGCTTGGACTAGTCCAGCTGTTCTCCTCTGACCTCTGTCAAGGTGTTTTTGCTTACAGAATTGCTGCTCACTGAATGTTTTTTGTTTTTCATACCACTCTCTATAAACTCTAGAGACTGTTATGCGTGAAAATCCCAGGAGATCAGCAGTTTGAGATATTCAGACCACCCCATCTAGCACCAAAAATCATTCCATGGTCAAAGTCACTTGGATCACGTTTCTTCCCCATTCTGATATTTGGTTTGAACAGCAACTGACCTCTTGACCATGTTTTCAGGTTTATGTATTGAGTTTTTGCAACATATTTGGCTGATTAGATAATTACATTAATGAGCAGGTGTACAGCTGTACCTAATAAAGGGGCCACTGAGAGTATATTTTGTGATTGAGAAGGGTTTTAATGAAAGGAAGTTCTTAAATTTCAATTGTAGGAATTGCCTAATCATTGATTTCAAAACTAATTGCACTTGGTTCCTTAGATTTTGTTTTTGTTCTGTTTTTCTCTCTCTGCTTTTAGACTTAATTGCTCAACCTGAGGATATATTGCTTCCTAATATTATTAAATTTAACAAGTACTGTACAAAACAATGACTGAACATATCCTTGTGGATCAATAATGAGTTCAGTCTTAGTTCAGCTATGGTGGTAAATTGAGATATGAATTGAGGTTTAGACCATCTGATATCACAGAACAGAAGAAGCAGCCTTGATTCCTGAGCTTAGTGTGAAGGCAGGGAAACTAAATTTGATGATGGATGTTTATTGATAAATACTTTGTTATCGATGCAAGTTATACCCTTCAGGTGTATATTTGATTTGTACTGGCTGCGTAACTTTAATTGTACTTAAAGCTTTACCATACTGTTGTGATGATTTGCTGTTAAAATTGTACCTTTTTTTAATCCTGGTTGGTTTATTGCATGACAAAAACCCAGGTGCTTCCTGAGGAACTTGGAACATAGAACACTGCAGCACAATACAAGCTCTTTGGGCCATGATTTGTGCCGATCTTTTAACCTACTCAAAGATCATTCTAATTCTCTCTCCACATAGTCCTCCACATTTCTTTCATTCATCTGCCTATCTCAGAGTCTCTCAAATATCCATAATGTACCTGCCTCTACCACCAACCCAGCAGCACATTCCATGCACCCATCACTCTCTGTGTAAAAAAAAACCGCACAAACCTACCTTTGACATACCCCTACGCTTTCCCCCATCACCTTAAAATTATGTGCTCTTTTGTTAACCATTTATGCCCTGGGGAAAAAGTCACTGGTTGTCCATTCTATCAATGCCTTTAATTATCTTATGCAATTCTAACCAGTCACTTCTCATCTTCTTTTGCACTAAGGAAAGAAGCCCGAGCTTGCACAATCTTTCTTTACTTTCCCCATAAAATAGTACAGTACAATATTGAAGAATATCCTTACATGATCTGCTTTTCTGAATTTAAAGCTTTCACATCCTTCCTATAATGAGGCGTCCAGAACTGAACACGATACTCCAAGTGTGATCTAACCAGAATTCTGAGAGCTGCAACATTACCTTGCTGCTTCCTCATCCAAATCATTTATAAAAATTACAAAGAGCAAGGATCCCATAACAGATCACTGCAGAACACCATCGAGCACCGACATTCAGACAAAATATGCTCCATCTACTACCATCCTCTGCCTTCTGTGGGTAAACCAATTCTGAATCCATCCAGCCAAGAGGCCATGCCTCCTGACTTTCTGACTGAGCTTATCATGGGGAACCTTGTCAAATGCCTTACTAAAAATCCATATAGACTACATCCACTGCTCTCCCTTCAACAGGGCCAGCCTAACCATTTCCTGAGGTGAACAGGAAGCTTAATCCACATAGAGGTTACTGCTAATTGCTAACAAGAGAAATTCCACATATGCTGCAAATCCGAACAACACACACAAAATGCTGAAGGAACTTAGCAGGCCAGGCAGCATCAATGGAAAAAGTACAGTTCACTTTTCGGTCCGAAATGTCGACTGTACTTTTTTCCATAGATGCTGTCTGGAATGCTGAGTTCCTTCAGCATTTTGTGTGTTATTCTACTAATTGCTAGCTGCTGTAAATCTTCAACGCCTGAGCACAGGGAGCAGTGATCTTGTCAAAGTTAAGAGAATTGGGAACAAGAATTAAAATAATGAAGAGCTTTCATTTCTATAATGCTCAGAACTTCATAACATCCCAGTGCTCCTTGAAGCCAACAGAATACTTCTGAAGTGTAATCACTGTTGTAATGTAGCCAATATAAATGCAGCCGGTTCCCACAAATAGCACTGTGATCATCACCAGATAATCTGTTCCAGTGATGTTGACTGAGGAGTGAATATTAGCCAGAACACTGGAAATAAATTTGCTTCCCATCTTTAAATTAGTGCTGAGGGATCTTTCATTTCAACCTGGGAGGGCAGACAGGATATTGGTTTCAATGCATTATCTAAGGGATAGCATCTGCAGCAGTGCAGCATTTCTTCAGTGGTGAATTGGGGCATCAGCCTAGATTCTAGTGGTCAAGCCACTGGGATAGGACTTGTACCCTCCTTCTTCTGATTCAGAGACAGAAGTGCCATTTACTGAGCTACATCAGGGAACAAAAGTGAAACATATTTCTTCATACAATGTTGTAGTATCATATTGAAAAACACCTTTATTTGATCTGGGTTTTTTGGGGGGAATTTAGTTGAAGTATCATTTCCTTTTGTATTTATTATACATATGAGCATGCAAATATTTATTATACATATCAGCACCTTAAGTCTATTCCACCATTCAATAAAATCACAGTTGACCTAGCTGTAACATTAATTTTACTTTCCCATCTACCCCATTATACTTGTATCCCTGTGCTCATTGAGAATCCATTTACCTCTGCTTTAAAAATATTCAAAGCCCCTACTTTCTCTGCCATTTGAAGAAAATTTTCAAAGATTTGTCACCTACTGAAAGAAAAAAAATCGCCCTATCTTTGCCTTAAATTAACAACTGTTTATTTTTAAATAGTGACCTGTCCCTTTTCCTAGATTCTCCCACAAAAGCAAACACTCTCCCTGTCAAGCAGCCCCAGGATTTTACATTTCCAATAAATATTCACTACTCCACTGAACTTCGGAAGAAACAAACTTAACCCATCCAGTCTTTCATCATGAAACAACCTGCTCATTCCAAGTATTAGTCAAGTAGACCTTCTCCGAATCACTTCAAATGCATTTACATCTTTCCAAAAATAAGGTGATCAATATTAAATATAATATTCTAGATTGTGGTGTCAACAGTGTCTTATGCACCTAAAGCATAATCTCTTCAAATTTGCATTCATTTCCTCCTGTAGTATATGGTAATATTTTGTTAGCCTTCCTAATTACTCACTATACCTGACAACTAGCCTTTTGAAAATCGTGCACTAGGTCATCATGATACCCTGCATTTTAGAGCTTTGTAGTTTCCCACTACTAAAATAAATGGTTCCTTTCGGGTAATGTAAAGGGTGGAAGCATATGCATAATTCACAACCACCAACATTGAGTTGGAGTTCACTTTAAGAGAACCCGGTCGTGATGTAATGATGTGAACTTTTTTACCTCGGTTTATGTTCTATGTTTGGTTGACAATTTCCCTTAAACTTAAAATGCCTCTGCCACTTTATTTGAGAAAACTTGCATCTTTTTATTTTTCCTGGTAAAATGGACATTTCCCATTTTCCCACTGTATGCACCATTTAAAGATGAAAAGATTAGTTGTATTTGTCACGTGGACATCAAAACATACAGTGAAATGCATTATTTTGCATCAAATCAAATCAGCAAGGATTGTGCTGAGCAGCTTGTAAGTGTTGC
This sequence comes from Mobula hypostoma, assembly GCF_963921235.1. Classification (NCBI taxonomy): domain Eukaryota; kingdom Metazoa; phylum Chordata; class Chondrichthyes; order Myliobatiformes; family Myliobatidae; genus Mobula; species Mobula hypostoma. Next base: position 193,685,633 of record NC_086097.1, read on the forward strand.
AAAGCTTCTGGAGCCAACACAGCACACCCACAACTCACTAGCCCTAACTGTACATCTTTGGAATGTGGGAGGAAACCAGAGCAACAGGAGGAAACCCACACTGTCATGGGGAGAATGTGCTCAGGGGTGGGAATCAAACCCTGTGGAATCAAAAAATATTGTGGTATGCTACTCATTACATCTTTGCAGTCAAAGAAATTCTTTGATTGCCAAGAGATTCTTTGTCAACCAGAAAATTATCAGTTTTCTGTTAGCCAGATAATTTTCTGTCCATGTCTTCTATTAACATGAGCTTTTATTTTCCACAATAAACTTTAATACAATACCTTAGCAAGTGCTTTCTGGAAATCTACAGTAAGTGTAGTATATCTTCTGATACTCTGTTATCCAACATGCTTGTAACTTCTTTAAACAACTCCAATAAATCGGGCAAATATAATTTCCTTTTCACAAAACTCTGTTGACTTTGCCAGATTACCTTGACATTTTCTGGGTTATCTTCAAAAATGTCTTTAATAATGGCCTTCAACATTTTCTTCGGCTTGATATTAAGACAATTGACCTGTAGATTCCTGCTTTCTATCTATAGATTACAGTTTAAGCATCGCATGTATATTTTGTGTTTGAGATTGGGAAAAATTGCTAAATACATGCAAAGATTAAATATTAACACTGTTTTTATTTTTACCACTCAGGTACAAAAACAATGTGCCCGTTAATATCTACACTGACCCTGGGAAGTACGTCATTGATAGTAAATATGGCATTCATTCCTTGGAAATTAACAAGTGAGTCCTTTTCATTCTTCCATCTGAGCTCAATTTGTTTGAGTTAGAAGAAGAAATAATGTACTTAAGGAATCAGAACCACAACTACAATGTGACTCAGATATTAACGAAAGTGGAAATGAATTCTTTCACTGATGCTTCAGTTGTCGGATCTGTTACTTGCAGGTGTAGCACTTGTGTAAATGATTTATCGATATAACATATTGCTTGATTAGGTGGTGTGGTAGCTCTTCTCACTACTTTGCCGAGGTAGCTCTTCTTTCTACTTTTGTCAGTTGCACATACCAAGGAAAAGTACACAAGAATATCCCATAGCAGTACTTTAAACCACAGATGTCATCAATATTTCACACGTTTTGATTTAAGATGGTACAGTTAGGGAAATTGGGCAACTGTGAGTGATCTCCTCAATCAACATGTGTAAAAAAAATTAGACTGAAGACTGAATTAACAGGGGAAGGACAGCAAAGGAAGATGATTAAAAGATTGTGAATTGGAAATTGATTTAAAAAATGGAACAATTATATTAAATGATAAGAAGGAAATGAATGAATACAAAAAAATCACATTTTAAAACTGAAATTGAAAATAAATGTCAACTTTACAGTGTAATTGAAGAAGATTGTCACTAATTAATATTTTCTACTAATTATATTTCTGTAGCATGTTTAATAAATCATACATATACCGTAAGTCATGAGTTAGTATATATCAGCAGTGAGGCAGATACAGAAATGTTATTTTCACAACTGCGATATGAATATCTTTTAGACCGGGGGTCTCAACTTGGGATCCACAGACCCCTTGATTAATGGTAGGGGTCTATAACATTTGTGTTAGTTGTTCATATAACCTTCACACAAAAGTTATTGACTTTCTGTATAAATAATGGTTTGTTTCAATATTAGCCATTATTTTGCCATCATTCCACTGTGAAACTGGTAAGTTTTATAAATAATGTAAATGTTAAGAATTTGCATCAAGAGAACAAATAGACAAAGCAAATGGAGTAATAATTTGTCGAATATAATTATAACAGTTAGGTTCACAACTAAAATAAAAATTGATCAAAGTTTATTATCCAGACCATTCATATTCAAGTTTATTGTCATTCAACTGTATAGATGAATACCACCAAGCGAAACAATGTTCCTCTAGACTAAGGTGCACAACACAGTATATATAACTCAATTTCAAAGTAAATTTGCTATCAAAGTACATAGGTGTCACCATATACAACCCTGAAATTTGTTTTCTTGTGGGCATGCACTGTAAATCCAAGAAACATAATAAAATCAGTGAAAAAAACACCTAATGAGAGAGACAACCAACCAGTGTGCAAACGGCAACAAACTGTGCAAATACAAAAGAAAAATAAATAAATACATACATATTAATGAGAACCTGAGATGAAGAGTCTTTGAAAGTGAGCCCTTAGTTTGTGGGAACTGTTCGGTGATTGGGTGAGTGAAGTTATCCCCTCTGGCTCAAGAACCTGATGGATGAGGGGTAACAACTGTTGCTGAACCTGGTGGTGTGGGTCCTGAGGCTCTTATACTACCTTCCTGATGGCATTAGTGAGAAGAGAGCATGACCTGGGTGATGGGGGTCCATGACGATGGATGCTGCTTTCCTGTGATAGCACCCTGTGCAGATATGCCCAATAGTTTTACCTGTGATGGACTGGGCCCTAACTACTATTTTTTGTAGGATTTTCCATTCAAGGCATTGGTGTTTTCATACTGGACTGTGATGCAATCAGTCAATATACTATCCAGTACATAACTATAGAAGTTTGTCAAAGTTTCAGATGTCAAACCGAATCTTCACAAACTACTCAGGAAGTACAGGCACTGCCATACTTTGTTCATAATTGCACTCGTGTGCTGGGCCCAAGATACAGCCTCCAAAATAATAACTCTGAGGAATTTAAAGTTGCTAACCCTCTTCACCTCTGATACCCCATTGCGGAATGGTTCATGGACCTTCGGTTTCCTCCTCCTCCTGAGGTCAATCATTAGCTCCTTGGTCTTGCTTACGTTGAGTGAGAGATTGTTGTTGTGGGACAACTCAGCCAGATTTTCAGACTGTCGCCTATATGTTGATTCATGACCACCTTTGATTTGGCCAATGACAGTGGTGTTGTTAGCAAACTTAAATATGGCATTAGTGCAGTATTTAACCTCAGTCTTAAGTATAAAGTGAGTAGAGCAGGGTGCTAAACACACAGCCCTGTGGTGCACCTGTGCTAATGGAGATTGTGGAAGAGTTGTTGTTACCAATCTGAAGTGACTGGCAAGTGAGGAAATCAAGGGTCCAATTCCTCAAGGAGGTATTGAGGCTGAGGCCTTGTAGCTTATTGATTAGTATTGAGGGGATGATGGTTTTGAATGCTGAGCTGTAGTCCATCTTTGCAGTCCAGATGTTCAAGTGCTGAGTGAAGAGCCAATGAAATGGTATCTGCTTCAGACCTGGTGTGCCAGTAGGCAAACTGGAGTGGATCCATCCCATTTCTCAGAAAGGAATTGAATATGTTTCATCACCAACCTCTCAAAGCACTTAATCAATGGAAGTAAGTGCTATTGGACAATGGTCATTGAGGTAGATTACCACGTTCTTCTTGGGCACTGGTATAATTGAAGCCTGCTTGAAGCAGGCAGGTATCTCAGACTGCTGAAGTGAGATCAATCTTTCTTCTGCATTGATCCACTCAGCAAATCTTCACAATCCTTTGTCAGGACTTGCAGTCAGATGCCTTGCAGTTCTTCTACCTAATTGTTGTCTCATTTGAATTTTTCAGACTAAACTAAAAGAGACATTAATTCAACTTTAGTTTAGTCCTCTAAGAAATTATGGCCAATTACAAATACAGCTTAGAAAATTATGACTATGCATTGACATCAGTAAATACAACAATAACTGATTAACATTGATTATTTTAACTGAAGTTTTATTTCCTTTATTATTTCCTTTCCTTCGACTAAAGCAGAAATTAAGGCATTGTGTCTTTATGTTTGTAAAGATAACTGAGATTTTTTTGTTTTTTGTCTTTGTACTTGATTTTCATCTTCTATTGGTATTAAAACTATATTTGGTAAAGATTAATAACCATTATTGAGACTTGAAATAAATAAATATTTGGACAATTAAAAAAAATAGAAGATGACATTGGGCTGAGCAGATCATTTCATAAGTGAGTTACAATAGAAAAACGGGGTAAATTTTAAAAAGAATGAAATTTAAGAAGTTACTCTCAATGTTTTAATAGAAATATCACAAGTCTTGAGCATATTTCAGTGTCTAATATTCAGCCATTTAATTTATATAGGCAATTGTATACCCTCAACTCCCATGTTTCTAATTAAATTTGCTGAATAATCATGTCCAAATATATATTTTTTAACATAAGTCAATTGAGTACATATGTGTTGCCATAATTCTTAAATTGGTACCAAATTTAATGCCAACTGCTATTCAGAAAGAAAATATTTAATTCTGTAAAAAGCAGCATTTGCGTATTACGGATCACATAATAAGTGGGCCAGATCTTGTTCGTATGGACCCCCAGTCCAAAACTGTCACCTGTCATCAATACTTGTCTGAGCTTGATGCAGAAGACCAACCTTGTTGGCCTCTAAATGTACTGGACTCCCACGGTGTGGCCTGGCAGCATCAAAGACTTCAGGTGCACCTCTGAAATCCTACTTTAAACCTCCTTGAAATCTTTGACAATGGGCAAACCTTCAACTGAAATAAATATCTAATGGTAAAAGAAATAAACAATTAAATATGAAAAACAATACCTAAAAATCCTTCCGTAATTAAAAGCTAATCATTTTAAAAAGCATTCCAATCCTCTATCTAAAGCCCTGTGATCCCTATTGAAATCAATGGAGCCCATGGATCTTTGATACCATGATGATCATCAATGCTGTAGGTCTAATTTAAAACAGAATCCAAGAAGTGATTATTCCATTGCAAATGCAGAGCAATCTGATAAAATTAGACTTTGCCATTGTATTCCACATAGAATCCTGGAATGGAGTGAACTGGTAAATTCAGTGTTTGCCAAAAAAAAATCTGAGTCAATGCAAGTGGAATGTTTAATTCAAATGTTGTTTCAAATATCAATGTTATGAATACTACAACTTCAAGGAAAATGGAAACTCTACCATGTTCAGTTCTTATTGTAAATTGGTGTTGTCAGAATTTGAGTTCTGGTTATAGTAATTGCTATTTGGAATGTTATTCTTTAACTTATTATTAATGTTCTTTTGAACTGTCATCGACTGGGGGCAAAGAAGGCAAATATCTGAATGACCTCAATTCCATCTCATGCATAACAACTATATGCAAAGGTGTATATGTAGCACTTTGAATGGTGGAGCAAATTTTAATAAGAGCAAATGCAGCATGTTAAGATTTTTTTTAAATGATCCCTCATCAAATGAATATATTAGCGGATTCTCCAATATTTGGTGACTACCTACTGCTGGAAAATTGTACGAAGCAGTGACAATTGTGAGACAGATTCTGAATATTCTAGAGTTATCATTTGAACTTGAAGGATTTCCAATATTAAAGTTCATGTACTTCAGTTGGGACATCTAACTTAATTAGAACTGCTAAGCTACCATCATTCAGCCATATGGCATACAAATCTATTATCACCAGTTTATAAATAGCTGAACACTGCATCAAAACTATAGAACAGTTTGCCTAATCATATATACTCCTTTAGAAATGCTTGTTTAGCTATAAAATTATTGCAGTGAAATATGTTCATAGATTTTCAGTTTTACTTTTTCTTTCTGCAGTGCATTATTTTCAAATTTCACCTCTTGAAATATGCCATTTTATTGTGTTTATTCCACAACTAACTTGCATGTATAAATTCTGATGAACCTTTGAAATGCAAGTACTGCCATGATGAAAGGAAGCACAACATCAAATTTGCAGAATAATCCTCTTTCATAATGTTAATTGAAGAAAATTTCTGGTTGTGATACTAGGACAACCCCTTTCTGTACTTCAAATAGTGCTTTAGATTCCTTTGATTGATGTGAAAAGACTTAAAAAGCCTAGGTTTAATGTTTCATCTGAAAGATGGCATCTCTGACATTACATCTTTCCCATAGCACTTTTAGTCTAGATTATGTACCAGTATCTCAATGGAGAGATCAGCATACTACACTAACCTAATGCTATCTCCCAAAAAACAGTATTAATGCAAGTACAATTCTTAATTTTATTACCTCATTCAATTTTACATCACATTTTCTTTTCCTGCTTTTTTATGCAGTGCAGACACTATAGTTTCTCCTATATAACTGACACTTGCTATTTCAAATGTTCTACAGTTAGTTTCAATGATAAACTCAAAAGTTCTGTGACAAGCAAATATAAAACCTATGCAACCAGCAGGATCAACATTGGTACAAAAATGAGAAATTCTGAATTGACTAACTAGTGCCCAGAAGAATAAAGTGGGATCTTATTTTATATGGCAAGGACTTCATTTGGGAGGGGCTACCTACAATCATCATGTCAACATTGATGAACTTGTGGAATTGGTGACTGGCTAAAAAGGAAAATGTATTGAGGAAGTTACTGTGATTAATCACTACACTGCCAGGACAAACCAGAGACCATGGTTCACTGCAGAGGCTTGTGCACTGCTAAAGGATCAGGGCACAGTTTTCAGATCAGGGGATAGGATGATTCGAAGACCAACAAGAGCCGTGCTCTCCCGCACCATCAGGAAGGGAAAGAGAGAATGCCACAGAAAATTCACTGACAACTTTGTTACACCAGGGACAAGTTGCACAGTTTGAAATGTATACAAATCATGGCAGATTACAAGTCCACCCTGCGTGTCAACGACAGTGACATCTCCCTTCCTGATAGGCTGATTGGCTTCTGTGCATGATTTGATGCAATGAATGATGTGACATTGAGGAAAGCTCCCTCTCTCCCTGAGGAACAGGCACCCTGTCAGGCCACAGCTGAGGTGAGAAGGATCCTAGCCAGGGTAAATCCCCCCACAAAGCTACTGGCCGGATAACATATGCAGTCTGGTGCTGAGGGATTGTACGGCCCATTGACCAAAGACCTTAACAGACATCTTTAATATCTCGTGTCAACAGTCTACTGAACCTGCAGGCTTCAAGACAGCCACCATCATTCCAATGCCCAAGGGTGTGATGGTAATTGGCCTAAATGATTACCATCCAGTGCCACTGACTTCAACAATCGTGAAGTCCTTTGAGTAGCTGGTAATTGATTTTATAAAGTCCCACCTTCCAGTTGCATTGGCCCCTTTCCAGTTCACCTACTGCTCAAACTAGTTCACTGATCCTCCATCCTGTCCCAACTATAAAACAATGCCTCATAAACCAGCATGTTATTCATCAGCAAACAACAGGAATTCTGCAGATGCTGGAAATTCAAGCAACACACATCAAAGTTCCTGGTGAACGCAGCAGGCCAGGCAGCATCTGTAGGAAGAGGTGCAGTCGACGTCTCAGGCCGAGACCCTTCGTCAGGACTAACTGAAGGAAGAGTGAGTAAGGGATTTGAAACTTGGAGGGGGAGATAAAAAATGATAGGAGAAGACAGGAGGGGGAGGGATGGAGCCAAGAGCTGGACAGGTGATAGGCAAAAGGGGATACGAGAGGATCATGGGACAGGAGGTCCAGGAAGAAAGACAAGTGGGGGGGGGGAACCCAGAGGATGGGCAAGAGGTATATTCAGAGGGACAGAGGGAGAAAAAGGAGAGTGAGAGAAAGAATGTGTGCATAAAAATAAGTAACAGATGGGGTACGAGGGGGAGGTGGGGCCTTAGCGGAAGTTAGAGAAGTCGATGTTCATGCCATCAGGTTGGAGGCTACCCAGATGGAATATAAGGTGTTGTTCCTCCAACCTGAGTGTGGCTTCATCTTTACAGTAGAGGAGGCCGTGGATAGACATGTCAGAATGGGAATGGGATGTGGAATTAAAATGTGTGGCCACTGGGAGATCCTGCTTTCTCTGGCGGACAGAGCGTAAATGTTCAGCAAAGCGGTCTCCCAGTCTGCGTCGGGTCTCGCCAATATATAAAAGGCCACATCGGGAGGACCGGACGCAGTATATCACCCCAGTCGACTCACAGGTGAAGTGTTGCCTCACCTGGAAGGACTGTTTGGGGCCCTGAATGGTGGTAAGGGAGGAAGTGTAAGGGCATGTGTAGCACTTGTTCCGCTTACACGGATAAGTGCCAGGAGGGAGATCAGTGGGGAGGGATGGGGGGGACGAATGGACAAGGGAGTTGCTTAGGGAGCAATCCCTGCGGAATGCAGAGGGGTGGGGAGGGAAAGATGTGCTTAGTGGTGGGATCCCGTTGGAGGTGGCGGAAGTTACGGAGAATAATATGTTGGACACGGAGGCTGGTGGGGTGGTAGGTGAGGACCAGGGGAACCCTATTCCTAGTGGGGTGGCGGGAGGATGGAGTGAGAGCAGATGTACGTGAAATGGGGGAGATGCGTTTAAGAGCAGAGTTGATAGTGGAGGAAGGGAAGCCCCTTTCTTTAAAAAAGGAAGACATCTCCCTCATCCTAGAATGAAAAGCCTCATCCTGAGAGCAGATGCGGCGACTTCTCTAACTTCCGCTAAGGCCCCACCTCCCCCTCGTACCCCATCTGTTACTTATTTTTATGCACACATTCTTTCTCTCACTCTCCTTTTTCTCCCTCTGTCCCTCTGAATATACCTCTTGCCCATCCTCTGGGTCCCCGCCCCCCCAGCCTTGTCTTTCTTCCCGGACCTCCTGTCCCATGATCCTCTCGTATCCCCTTTTGCCTATCACCTGTCCAGCTCTAGGCTCTATCCCTCCCCCTCCTGTCTTCTCCTATCATTTTGGATCTCCCCCTCCCCCTCCAACTTTCAAATCCCTTACTCACTCTTCCTTCAGTTAGTCCTGACGAAGGGTCTCGGCCTGAGACGTCGACTGCACCTCTTCCTACAGATGCTGCCTGGCCTGCTGCGTTCACCAGCAACTTTGATGTGTGTTGCTTGTTATTCATCAGCTTCAACTTGGCCTTTAACAAGATTTTCTTCAGAGGCTGTGGGAAACAGTCCTCATTGGACTCAAAACCCCTCTCTGTAACTGAATCTTAGACTTCTTGATGGAAAAGTCACAGACAGTCCAAGTTGGAAGCAATGTCTCAAGCTTCATCACACTGTCCCCCAGAGCTGTGTGTTCAGCCCACTGCTGACACACGACTGCACTGCCAGATCTAGCCCATGCTCAAGTTTGCATCATCAAGTTCTCTGATGATACTACAGTGGTTGGCCTCATCAGCAGCAATAATGAGTTGGCATACAGAGAGGAGGTAGGGAGGCTTGTCAAATGGTGTGAGAATGACAACCTGAGTCTCAATGTGAGAAGATAAAAGAGATGGATACAGATTTGAGGAAGGTGCAGGTTGACCACTTTCCATTGCATATCGATAGCTCTGCTTAGGAGAGAGTAAAGAGCACAAATCTGCTTGGTGTACACATAATGGACAATCTAACCTAGACCTACAACATCTCCTCATTAGTCAAGAAGGTACATCAGCTTCTACACTTTCTAAGGAGAGTGAGATGCACAAGGCTCCCCCCCCCACCCCCATTCTAACAACTTCCTGCAGAAGAACCATCGAGAGTGTCCTGTCTGGATACATTATTGGAAGCTTTAATGCATCGGGCCACAAAACCCTACAGAGGATGATTAAAAACTGCTGAGAGGACTATTGGGGTCTCCTTCCCCTTCTATTGTGAAATATTGTTTTCAAAGGGGCCAAAGCATTGTTGAGGATCCCGACCACCCATCCCACAATCTCCTTGATCACACTATCAACAGAAAGGAGGTTTTAGGAACATCAGGACTAGGACTGTCATACCGGGTAAAAACTACTTGCCTCAGGCTGTGAGACTAATAAATCCCCTGCAACCATTGAGATCTCGTCACGAGGAGAGTGAGCTGTTTGCTGTTTACTGTTTACCTGTGCTGCACACTACAGGCATTTTGAATTGTATTTGATTAATTTAATCATAGTAGCATTTATTTATGTGTTGTGTGTGATATATATATTTTATGTGGGTGCACAGTGGTCTGGAGGAATGTTGTTTCATTTTGTTGTATTTATTTAATGAGACACAGTACGGAATAGGCCCTTCAAGCCGTGCTGGCTAGCTCCCCCTGATTTAACACTAGCCTAATATGGGGACAATCAACATTGACCAATTAACCTGCTAACCAGTACATCTTTGGAATGTGGGAGGAAACGAGCACCAAGAAAAAACACGTACATTTCACAGGGAAGATTTAAAGACTCCTTACAGATAACAATGGAATTGAACTCCAATGCCCTGAACTGTAATAGCACCTAGTGCTAATCACCTACGCTACAATCGCGTCCCATACATATATGCACAGTCAGATGACAATAAACTTAAACTTCCCTGATATCAACACTAAGAGGAAGATGATCATGAAATGCTAAGTTAAGTTGTAATGTTCCTGATATTTTCACAGCTAACAGCAATTAAACAAAAAAAGCAACAATTAAACATCAAAAATAGGATGTACCAATTGAGGCAGAAAGAGTGCCGCATTAGGATTCCATGGCAGATAAAATCAATGAAAGACTAGGCGGTAGCTGCTCCAACAATGAGCCAGTTTCTTTGAGAGAAGACAAACTAGGACAATATTAAACAATTGAAAAAGCTAATTGTATAACAAATATAGTTTTCTTGTTTTTTGTATCTAATTTTGCCATCTGGTTCCATTTCAGTTGTAACTTTGATGATACTGCCCAATATCATGCTTCTGCCATGAATGCCAAGGGAGAACTTTCAGCTTATGCATCAGTTGTGGTGAAGAGTATGTCCATGCAAATAACTTTTTAATGTTACCCATTTCAGTGACTTGTGTTATTTTTGGTGGAATGCATCAATAGACACCCTTCTGTTTCCTATTTGCTTCAGGGTTCAAGGCTGAACATGATGATTTCTCATTCCATCCGGGAAGATATGGAATTCCTTCCTGTACGTACCACTTTTATCAGTATAGTCAGCTTATTAGATACCACTGCTGGATAAACTAATTTTTACTCTATTAATTGATTGCTAAATAACATTGATCTATATTTTAACTCATATGTAGATAATTCTATGATTTGTAATTTGTAGAGTTTAAAATCAGAAACCTGACATTACACTAATTAACATTCCATGATGTGACATTTTCCCTCTTTTCAGCATTCTTGAGATCTGCACCAGTGGTTCTCAACCATTCTCTGTTTGTGGCCCAATTGTGACTTTCATTTACTTGTGTGGCCCCCAACTTTTAGAGTCTCCATTAGTTACTAAGGTTTTTTTGTTGGGGGGTCAACTGTACTAATTATTCCGATATACAGTCAATATTTGTTTTAACAGGTTATAGGTATTGTATGTTAAATATAATGTTACAAGTGTATATGAAAAACAAAACTACTTCGAAGCCCTGAAAAGGATACTTTATTTATAATATATAAAATATCCTTCCAACCAGAAACAATAAAGCACTTAATATCATTACTTGGGTATTTAGTGAGATCCTGGCAGCTGACACAGACTAGCAAGTTTTTTGAATATCTGGTTGCAACTTGGTTAAAGATAACTAAATTACATTTATTCATTTCTTTTTTATTTATATATTTTAGTAATTTTAAAAATCAAAACAGGAAACTTGTGGCCCATTCAGAAGCTCCTGTGGCTGCCCGATTCTTGTTTTTTACTACGAAAACTGGCATGGTCCACATTGAGAACCACTGAAATAGAACTTCCTTTGATCTCATTAAAAATAATAAACTGTAGCCAGTTGATAATTGATTCTGATTAAGTGACACTAGATTTCATCTGATTTGATAAATTAACCAGGTAGATAGAATATCACAGGTACTACAACGTCTGCAAATGCTGGAAATCCAAAGCAATACACATAAAATACTGGGTGAACTCTGCTGGTCGGGCAGGATCTATGAAATGAATAATCAGTTGACATATTGGGCCGAGACCCTCCTTTAGGACCAAAAAGATGTTCCCCATCCTTTTCAGACCTGAAGTACAGTGTTGGCCCGAAATGTTATCTGATTATTCATTTCCATAGATGCTGCCTGACTTGCTGAGTTTCTCCAGCATTCTGTGTGTGTTGCTTTGTAATATCGCAAAACTGATATTCTTGGAAACTTTACATATTGTAATACAACAGTGGTTCAGTTTAAATCAAATCTGCAAAGAGCATTATTTTTGCTTTAATAAATACAATAGTAAGCAACAAAGAATCAGTGATATACATCAAAGTTGCTGGTGAACGCAGCAGGCCAAGCAGCATCTATAGGAAGAGGCGCAGTCGACGTTTCAGGCCGAGACCCTTCGTCAAGTCCTGACGAAGGGTCTCGGCCTGAAACGTCGACTGTGCCTCTTCCTATAGATGCTGCTTGGCCTGCTGTGTTCACCAGCAACTTTGATGTATGTTGCTTGAATTTCCAGCATCTGCAGAATTCCTGTTGTTTACGTAAGAATCAGTGATGATGATCTAAATAATATGACCACGTATTCTCCAGATATAAAGAAAATAATATTGTTAAAGAGTTAATGATCAGCATTTGAAAGGTCAAATATGTTAATGGGCTCTGTCTGATGGATTTTTAGTTAGTATTGCTCTAGAAAACCAGCTGTTTGCTACGGCATGCATGTCAGTCGCTTCTGCATGCACACAGTGCAGAGCCACCAAGTTTGGAACCATTGAGTTCAGGAGTGATTCCTAATTGTACTGAGATGAGAAACCACAAAACTTCCTTCCAGGCTATCCAGCTTTATGTCAGCCAGAAGTGGCCCATCCAATACTGTCCCATTCATTTGAATGTGATTGCCAATTTCATTTTCATTATAAGAAGCAGTAAATAATTCATGTTTGCTTGAATTTTAAATGCCTCTAGCATTTTTTTGTTTGGAATACAGGGAAATAGGAGCAGGAATAGCTACCTGGCCCCTCAAATCTGTCCATCCATTCAATCTGGTCATGGCTGATCCGCCCCAGGCCTTAACTTTTCAAAATGAACTTGCCAAAAGTATATTTAAATCCTCAATCCAGCTTTTATTCTTCCACAGTTCATGTCGCTTAGATGTCTTTATTATTTTTGGGATCTGAGATGGTTATTTCCCTAATCTGATTATTCAGAACATAGAAGGAACAAAACTAAACTGAAAATATTTTTCAGATGTTGATAAATCCAGCATTACATAGCAGTACTTTCTGTTTTTATATGAGACTTTTTCAAGGCTTAATAGATTTAGATCTTAAGTTAGCATGATCAACTGGGTTTCATTTGTTTTTATAGTCTCTTTTATGGCATCTGAATCTGCAGTACTTTTTGTATTATGTTGACAAAACCAGTCAAAATAAGTTTTCTAAAATTTATTTCACCTGATAGGTATGTTAGCAGTCCGACTTCTTATCAGGGCTATATAGTTAGGCAGATTCTTGTTAAATGTGTTCATTGTTGCTGTCCCTGACTATTGTGAAATTACTGCAGTAACGGTCGAAAGCTGCATGAATATAAAATAGTTATTTCATACTGAACAAACCTGTAACTTCCTGTTACCCATTTGCAACTCTTCCCTTGGGCTACCAGAGGTCAAGTCAGGGGATATTTACCCTTTGCAGCAAATTACAATTTGCTCAATACTTGTAAAGGCTAACTCGGGAAATATTTGCAGGGGTCACTAGTGGAAGCATGAAAATGAATGGAAGCAACAAACAGAAAAGTTGCTGGTGAACGCAGCAGGCCAGGCAGCATCTCTAGAAAAAGGTACAGTCGATGTTTCGGGCCGAGACCCTTCATCAGGACTAATTGAAAGAAGAGCTAGTAAGAGATTTGAAAGTGGGAGGGGGAGGGGGAGATCCGAAATGATAGGAGAAGACAGGAGGGGGAGGGATGGAGTCGAGAGCTGGACAGTTGATTGGCAAAAGGGATATGAGAGGATCATGGGACAGTATTTATATCCACATATTCTTTTTCTCTCTCTCCTTTTTCTCCCTCTGTCCCTCTCACTATACCCCTTGCCCATCCTCTGGGTTTTTTCCCTCCTCCCCCTTTTCCTTCTCCCTGGGCCTTCTGTACCATGATCCTCTCATATCCCTTTTGCCAATCAACTGTCCAGCTCTTGGCTCCATCCCTCCCCCTCCTGTCTTCTCCTATCATTTTGGATCTCCCCGTTCCCCCTCCCACTTTCAAATCTCTTATTAGCTCAGTTAGTCCTGACGAAGGGTCTCAGCCCGAAACGTCAACTGTACCTCTTCCTAGAGATGCTGCCTGGCCTGCTGCGTTCACCAGCAACTTTGATGTGTGTTGCTTGAAATTTCAGCATCTGCAGATCAACTCGTGTTTGCATTTTTAAATGAATGGAAGGTTCTGAATATTATATACTTTTCTAAACAGATGACTACTTCCCTGGGGATTCTCACGTGAAGTTTGATGTGCATATTGTTGAAAAGTTCGGTGTGTCATTTGGTATGGAAGGAGAGACGATGAGTTTGGGCTGCGCTGTCATTGTTCACCCCAGTCTAAAGCGATTTCAGCCAGAGATCCAGTGGTGGCGTGATGGTAAGTGTCCTTTCTGTGCTGGAGAAATCATTATGACACCATATTTACCAAGAAATTAAACTGAAAACAAAAACAAAAATATTCCTTAATTATCTCCCAATTTTCCTGGCATATTGTTCAAAAGCATTCATCAAACCTCCCTAACCTTCTCCCTATCGTTCTCCAACCAGCCGTAGTTCTCTAACACTTATAACAAAAGCTAAATCTGTGAATTTAGGTGATATGACACAGTGTGGTTCCTTGTCACAAAGACCAATGCTGGAAAATGGTTAACTAGATATCAGCCAAGATACTGGGTGATATTGGCTGCTATTGATAGCCTTTTGCTGTCGTGACTCTGAAATCTGCAACTCACAGCCACTATGTGGGTAAGATCAGCTGACCAAATTCCAGTCAGAGGTCGAGTGCATGATGTTGCTTTTGGATGAGCATGTTAAAGAGACATGATTTATATTTGTGCATTCTTAATGTTCTATTTGATAATTATAAGTGTCAGTGTCCTTGCTGGCAATTCCCCTACAAGCAGACAATATAGATTTGGGATTTTCCTACCTTAACTTTCAATATTTTATACTTTAGATTTCATTTTAACTGCATTGACAGTGATAAGCATGCCAAGTAAACATAAGACATTGTTGGAATTGTGGCCTCATTGTCTTGCTGTCTGCGCCTGTCCTATGCTTATTTTCTATCTTTTATATTTCTTTACTAGGTATTCAGTTACATCCGTCCAAATGGGTTCAGATGCACTGGAGTGGTGAACATGCCACACTAACTCTTACTCACTTAAACAAAGAGGATGAAGGGTTGTACACAATGCGTGTGCTGACGAAGTCTGGTTATGAACTCCATAGTGCCTATGTGTTTGTGAGAGGTATGTATGTAAATAAACTTTCAGATCCAGTATTAACAAAATTCTCAGACAATATCTCTGCATAGCTTCTCCCATTATGATACCTATTCAGCATCCATCCTTCAAAAAGGTATCTTCAAATAACATGGGTGTTTTCTGATTATCAACCCTCCTCTACCACCATCCCAATATCACTCTTTGAGTAATTAATCACCAGCATAAGTACAACAAACTTAGTTCAGCAGTGATCGTGGTTGTATAGGTAGTTTTCTTCCTATTGGTACTCTCCCAGTTCAGTATAAACACATCTAGGTGGGGAAAATCAACTACAACTCAGTTTCTTTTAAACAAGTTTTAAAAAGTTTATTAACATCCAACCAAATGCAACGAAAACAATATAAATAGAAACCTTACAAATGACATATGATGTTGAATGAAATTACCAAAGGTATGTATAAAATATTACAAGCTGTTGAGCTCTGGTATTCTGTTCTTGAGAGCATTTGCACTCGTAACTGTAACTATTGTTCTTTCTGCACGTATGCTGAAAAATGTTGTAGTTCCCTTGCAAACTCCCAATATTAGTTTACACAGAACTCGTATGGAAGCCAATCAGAATTTTTGGTATTTAATTCCCCACAATTTTTTTTTGTTTCTTGCTGAGCTTTTTGCTTGTAATCCAATAATCACACCTTTAATAATTCGATTTTCACAACCTTCCTTTTGTTTTTATCATTGTGTTTGTACAACTTCTTGTGATGACAATAACTTTTGAGTATATCAGTAGTTGAATGGCTGTTAATAAATATCTTGCTTGATACTCACATTTGCCAAAATTTGTTGAGGATCAAACCAGACAACAATGGAGCCATCCTGCTACTTGACTTGTTACTTTAATGACAAGATCACATAGCAAAGTTCCAGAGGAAAATAACATTGCCTTTGCACAAGCAAATATCTCAGTATTTCCTTTCCAGTTTATAGTAAATTTAAAATGTTCAGCAATGAATTGAATTCCCCATGATATCTTGAGAAAGGAATTGCTTGCAATTTTTAGTCATTTTCACATTCACCACGAGTGCTATCTTCTTGTTGAAGGCATACGTCTGCAATTGGAGATACTCTAATCTGATGAAGAACCATGCCATAACAGTTATGCCTATAACCACTGAATAGACTTCAAGAATCTGCTAAACCCATTGTTGCATGGGTTACCAACACAGAATGGAACCCAGTATATCTGTAAAAATGACAGTCATTTGAAAAAAAATATAATGAACAGGCCACGAGCTCAAAACCAGCCAATAATGTTGCTGTAACTGGGCAGATGAAGTGACTGGTAGTGTGAAAGAGTCTGCAATGTGGATAGGAGTAAGGGAATGCATTAATTGCTGGTATCTTCTGTATAAACTATTGATTTGCTTTGCCTTTTACTTGACATTGACCAGTTGATTGTTATATTGCTGCACATCCAGGAACTAGGAAAGATATTGCAGGTTGAGAAGTGGCAAGCTGATACGGATAAAATAATTAGAAGCTTGT
The DNA here is from genome assembly GCF_963921235.1 of Mobula hypostoma. Classification (NCBI taxonomy): domain Eukaryota; kingdom Metazoa; phylum Chordata; class Chondrichthyes; order Myliobatiformes; family Myliobatidae; genus Mobula; species Mobula hypostoma. The sequence continues at coordinate 193,702,486 of NC_086097.1, forward strand.
GTCTACTTTACAGATAGTGATGCGGAGGTTGCTGGAGCCCCAACTGCTCCCTTAGATGTCTCCTGTTTGGACGCCAATAAGGATTATGTCATTGTCAGCTGGAAGCAGCCAGCAGTTGATGGCGGAAGCCCGATCTTTGGGTACTTTGTTGACAGGTGAGTAGTAAAAATCGACAACTGAGCCGTTATAAATTTGCTTATAAATTTATTTTCTAATTAAGTCAAGTTATGCCAAAACATTAAATTTAAACAGAATCTGTTGGAATTACTCAAAGATCTGTAAAGAGAAAAACAGTTAACATTTTGAATAAGTGACATTTTAAGGTCCACAATTCATAAGACATGCCGAAGTTTGGGTTACCAGAGAAAGAATACTAGTACTATCAATTAGATTTGTATATTGGTTTATTATTGTCACATGCACAGTGGAAAAACTTGCATGCATACTGTCTGTACATATCAATTCATTACAACAGTGTATTGAGGTAAATAAAACAACAACAGAATGCAGAATAACGTGTTACGCTATGGAGCAAGAGCAGCGAGTAAGGTCACGACAAGGCAGATTATGAGGTGAAGAGCCCATCTTATTGATCAGGGAACCATGCAATATTCTTATAACAGCATGATAGAAAATGTCCTTGAGCCTGGTGGTATGTACTTTCAGGCTTTTATACCTTCCGTTCAATGGAGGGAGTGGGCAAGTACACCATGAGTAAGTGGTCAGATCAGCCATGATTTTACTGAATGGCAGAGCAGGCTTGATAGGCCAGATGGCCTACTTCTGCTCCTTTTCTTATTTCTTTTATAATATAGTACCAGATAATTTTAACATAGTACAAACTGCAGGATTAGCAGTAGAAAATGACATTGAGTTTCAAACAAAATGTACCTTACACAAAAGAGTGTCTTAATTCAAAGTATTAGAGGAGGACTTAGAGCAGAAAATAATATTTGGTTAAATTTTCTTTTAATTGAACTGCTTAAAAAGTACTCCTTTGACTCTGTGGTTAAGAAGGCATACAGTGCATTGGCCTTCATGAACCGTAAGATTGAGTTTAAGAGCCGAGAGGTAATGTTGCAGCTATATAGGGCCCTGGTCCGACCCCACTCGGAGTACTGTGCTCAATTCTGGTCGCCTCAATACGGGAAGGATGTGGAAACCATAAGAAGGGTGCAGAGGAGATTTCAAGGATGTTGCCTGGATTGGGGAACATGCTTTATGAGAATAGGTTGAGCGAACTTGGCCTTTTCTCCTTAGAGCGACAGAAGATGAGAGGTGACCTGCTAAAGGTGTACAAGACAATGAGAGGCATTAATTGTGCAGTCAGAGGCATTTTCCCAGGGCTGAAATGGCTAGCACGAGAGGGCATAGTTTTAAGGTGCTTGGAAGTAGGTACAGAGGAGATGTCGGGGTAAGTTTTTTTTAATGCAGAAAGTGGTGAGTGCGTGGAATGGGCTGCCGGCGGCGCTGGTGGATGCGGTCTTTTAAGAGACTCCTGGATAGCTACATGAAGCTTAGAAATATAGAGAGCTATGGGTAAGCCTAGGTAGTTCTACAGTAAGGACATGTTCGGCACAGCTTTGTGGGCCGAAGGGCCTGTATTGTGCTGTAGGTTTTCTATGTTTCTATGCTTTCCTGTTTTTTATCATTACAATATACTAATATTCAATTTCTAATCCATGGAACAGTTGTGGGATTACAGTTACTGTTCTCCACTGGTGCTAGTGGGACTTGGATCCCACACTAAATTTTTGAAAAACCATTTATAGAGAGAGAGCAGCTTCAAATTACTCAATGTTGTCATTTCTGAGAATCTGTCCTGGATGCAGAACGTGGGTGCAGTTGGGAAGAAAGCACAGCAGCATCTCTACTTTCTGAGAAGTTTGTGAAGATTCACGTAACCTAAAACTTTGTTGTCTGCTGGAGAGTACATTGACTGGTTGCATCACATCCTGGTGTGGAAACACTAATGCCCTTGAACAGAATAGCCTACAACAAGTAGTGGTTATGGCCCAGTACATCATGGTTAAAGCCCTCCCTAGGATTGTCACAGGAAAGCAGCATTCACCATCAAGGACCCCTACCATCCAGGTCCTGCTCTCTTCTTGCTGCTGCCATCAGGAAGAATGTACAAAAATCTCAGGACCTGCACCACCAGGTTCAGGAAAAGTTATTATCCTTCAACCAACAGACTCTTAAACCAGAGGGGATGACTTCACTCAACTTCACTTGAGTGGGGAAATGTTCCCACTGAACTAGACTCACTTTCAAGGATTCTTCATCTCATGTTCTCGATATCCTTTGCTTCTTTATTTATTATTAATGTTATTATTTCTCTTTTTCTGTTTTTGTATTTGCACAGTTTGCTTTTTTAATCATATTGTTGTTGTCTGCTCTGTTGTGTCACCATTTACAACCCTGAGATTCATTTTCTTGCAGACAATCACAGTAAATATAAGAGACACAAAAGAATCAATAAAAGGGAACACCCAACAAAGTATGTACTTCGATAATATGGTGGCCGATGGTGTAGTGGCATCCGCACTGGGCTTCGAGGCGAGTTGTCCTGGATTTGAATTCAGCCAGCTTCTTGCACACTTTCCATCCATGCTGGGTTGAGAATCAAGTAGCTACTTAGCCTTGTAAATATAGACAAATGCTGAAAGAAACAGCAAAGTTGCCGCCTGATGCACCACAAGGCTCAGAGGAACAGCAAAAACTTTGATAATCAATCGACTTTGAACTTTGAAGTTTGAACTTTATAACCTAAGCTTCCACATGAGGATATGAGGTTGGGTGAGGCACTGAAGGACTATCTAGTAAATATCCGATAATCTGGGTGTTGGTGTTGGATTCGCAAATTTTGCAGATGATTAGATATTGTAACTACTAATATACTACCACATTTTATTCACTTTTTAGATATTATACAGTATTGCAATTAATTTCTCAGTGAATCAGTTCGTAGGGATAAAGGACCCTTGTCACTCTGGAACCACACTGAAGGGGAAGGGAGTATGGGGATTGGGGCTCTAGTAAATTGGAAGGGAGAATAGGAACACCGACTCCGGCATTTGAAAGACATTGCAGGAAACCAGGGCAGTGGTGAGTGGAAGGGAATGTAGGATTGGGGCCTCAGAGAATCAGAAGGGAGTACAGTAAACATTACCCAGTGAACTGGATGCAGAATTGTTGGAATACCTGAATTATCAGCTTATTGTCAGAGTTGCACTATAAGAGAGAAAAATCAACATACAAAACAAAATCAAACTTTGTTTTGAGGTATTTAAAGGTACTTACTAGCATAACATAAAACTATAGCATTATTGTGTAATAGTGATATCTGAATTAATTAATAGAAGGGGTAGGTCTTTTGTTTGTGCCATAAAACAGCTGAAATTCTTTTCTTACAGATGTGAAGTTGGAACCACTCATTGGGTTCAGTGTAATGACACCCCAGTGAAATTTGCCCGCTTCCCTGTCACTGGATTGGTGGAGGGACGCTCTTACATCTTTCGTGTACGTGCTGTTAATAAGGTTGGAATTAGCAGACCTTCCCGTGTGTCTGATCCTGTGGCAGCCTTGGATCCTTCTGACAGAGATAGGCTGAAGGGTATGCCTGCCTCTTCTCAGACTAATTCTTTTGAGTGACTCTTTTGATATTATCTATACATGCACAGAATAAATCATAGTTGCTGTAAAACGATGGTAAAATAAAATACACCAAATTAAAGCATCTCACAAAATGGAGTGCTGTTTCATCAGTAATAATCAGAGATAGGCAATTAATGCTAGCCTTGCCAGTGATACTCAGTTCCTCAGCAATAAGACTTGCCTAGGGTTTCTGAAAATTTATGTCCATCATATCCACTGCACTGTCATGTTCTTTGTCATATCCTCCAAACAATGCAAGTTGCCGTTGCTCATATATTGTATACTGTGGTAGCTGTGTTAGATTAGAACCCTATGGACTGATAGATACGTGTATGTTTACAACTTTGATTAACCCTTCCTCTTTATTTCTGGCACAACAAAAATACTTTGAAATATGTTTTAACCAGTTTTTTCAAATCAGCTTTTAATTTTTTTTGTTATTTAATTATTAGGCATGCCATTAGCCCCCTGGACTGGTCAGATTATTGTAACAGAAGAAGAACCAGCAGGTAAAGAATATGTTACCTTCTATACAGTATTAGTCTGCTAAACCTGTACCAAGTGACAACTAATCAAAAAGTTCTTGCTCCTAAAAAGTAATTGTTCTCTCAGAAGAGTTTATGTACTTTCTGAGGTGTTGCCAATCAAAATGAGAAGATTTTAATCCTTGGGTGTCTGACTTGTGGAGCATGCCAGGCAGTTGTTCTAGATCCAAATGGCCTGACACAATTTGAGTCTTAAGGTTCACTTAAGTCGAAAAAGGAAGCTAGGAGGCCAAAAGGGCAGTTGGTGTTCATACTGGGTTACTTACCTCATTCTGGCTGATGCTTTATTAAACACCTTCCAAGTAATTAAGATTGTGGTCAAAAAGTCTATTATGTTATGAGGCCTGAACAACCATTTTTTTTTTATCTGAGTAAGACCATAAGACATGGGAGCATAATTAGATCATTCAGCCAATCAAGGCTGCTCCACCATTCCATCATGGCTGATTTATTATCTCTCTCAACCCCATTCTCCTCAGTCTGTTCTAAAGGGACATTCTTGTATACTGAGGTTGTGCCCTTTGGTCCTAGACTCCCCCACTAAAGGTTGGGGGTGTTGTGGGTAGTGTGGAAGGCTGTCAGAGGTTGCATTGATAGGATGCAAAACTGGGCAGAGAAGTGGCAGATGGAGTTCAACCCAGATACGTGTGAAGTGGTTCATTTTGGTAGGTCAAATATGATGGCAGAATATAGTATTAATGGTAAGACTCTTGGCAGTATGGAGGATCAGACGGATCTTGGGGTCCGAGTCCATAGGACACTCAAAGCGGCTGCGCAGGTTGACTTTATGGTTAAGAAGGCATACGGTGTATTGGCCTTCATCAATCGTGGAATTGAATTTAGGAGTTGAGAGGTAATGTTGCAGCTATATAGGATCCTGGTCAGGCCCCACTTGGGGTATTATGCTCAGATCTGGTCACCTCACTGTAGGAAGGATGTGGAAACCATAGAAAGGGTGCAGAGGAGATTTACAAGGATGTTGTCTGGATTGGGGAGCATGCCTTATGAAAACAGGTTGAATGAACTCGGCCTTTTCTCCTTGGAACGACAGAGGATGAGAGGTGACCTGATAGAAGTGTATAAGATGATGAGAGGCCTTGATTGTGTGGATAGCCAGAGGCTTTTTCCCAGGGCTGAAATGGCTGCCACAAGAGGGTACAGGTTTAAGATGCTTGGGAGTAGATACAGAGGAGATGTCAGGGGTAAGTTTTTTACGCAGAGAGTGGTGAGTGCATGGAATACGCTGCCGGCAACGGTTGTGGAGGTGGATATGATAGGGTCTTTTAAGAGACTCCTGAATAGGTACATGGAGCTTAGAAAAATAGAGGGCTATGGGTAACCCTAGTAATTTCTAAGGAAGGGACATGTTTAGCACAACTTTGTGAGCCGAAGGGCCTGTATTGTGCTGTAAGTTTTCTATGTTGCTATGTTTCTATAGGAGGCATTCTATCCACATCCACTCTATCTTGGTCTTTCAATATTCAATAGTTTTCAGTGAGATCATCCTCTCATTCTTCTAAGTTCCAGTCAGTACAATCCCAGAGACATGAAATTGTGGAATTTGAAGTTAAAGTGACTCAATAGTGAAGACTAATGAAATTTGAACTATCACTTTGTCAACTCTGTTGATTGCTAACTATCAATGAACTTAATGAAAACATCTATTGCAAAACTTTAAAACAACTAAATTTCTTCAACCTTTCAAATGTAACATTATAAATTTTCAGCTTGAGGTTTCCAACACTAAAATGGCCTAGCTCTGTTCATATTGCCTCAAGAGCTTAGCTAGAGCACAAGCAATAGCAGTTCATCTTTTCAAAGCTCCACTGGTTTGCAGCTTGGTAAACATAACCCTAAATATATCCCTTAACACAAAGAAACATAGGCTTCACCTAATGCTCTGACATATAAATGTACAGTAAACTTTTCTGTGTATTCACTGACACCCATCTAACAATTCCTAGCACCTCCAGAATACCATGGTTGCACTGTTTACTGTCTACAAAGAGCACTGCAGTTACTTGCTAACATCTCCAAACCCACAATCGCTAACATAAGAAGGACAAGGGTAGTGGGTGCATGGGGACACCACAATTAACTTCTCCTCCAAGTCACCATACTGCCTTGGAAGTATTTCACAGTTCTTTCATAATTCCTGAATCTAAGTCCTGGAATAACCAACCCAACAACACGGGAGGAAAGTGGTAGTGAGGGCAGCAGTGGGAGGCAGGGTCTGGCACTAGAAACATTTCATAAAAGTGCCTCACGTTTAACTTCTCCAGGACTATTTGGGATCGGGCATTAATACGAGTTAAATAATAAGAAGTATTGATCTGTTAGGGAAAATCCTGAGGAATTTTTTACATTGAAGTTATACATTAAAATCTCACTTTTGCCTCTACAGAAGGAATTGTCCCTGGAAAACCTACAGAACTTACGGTGACTGAAGCCACCAAAAATTATGTTGTCCTGAGCTGGAAACCACCCGGTCAACGCGGCCATGAGGGTATCGTGTATTATGTGGAAAAGGTAAAGATCTCAAAACTCCAGCAGTGAAATATAATATAGATTAACTGATGTAAAAGCAGCTTAAATAATGTCAGAATCAGAATCAGGTTTATTATCACCAGCATTGTTGTGAAATTTGTTAACAGCAGCAGCAATACAATGCACTACATAGCAAAATAGAAAACCTGCAGCACAATACAGGCCCTCTGCCCACAATACTGTGCTGAACATGTACTTACAGTACTTTAGAAATTACCTAGGGTTACCCATAGCCCTCTATTTTTCTAAGCTCCATGTACCTATCCAGGAGCCTCTTAAAAGATCCTATTGTATCCACCAACATCACTGTCGCTGGCAGCCCATTCCATCCACTCACAACTCTCTACGTTAAAAAAAAACTTACCCCTGACATCCCCTCTGTACCTACTTCCAAGCACCTTAAACCTGTGCCCTCTTGTGGCAGCCATTTCAGCCCTGGGAAAAAGCCTCTGACTATCCATATGAACAATGCCTCTCATCATCTTATACACCTCTATCAGGTCACCTCTCATGCTCCGTCGCTCTAAGGAGAAAAGGCCAAGTTCACTCAACCTATTCTCGTAAGGCATTCTCCCCAACACAGGCAACATCCTTGTAAATCTCCTCTGTACCCTTTCTATAGTTTCCAAATCCTTCCTATAGAAAGAAAAAAAATAAGTAGATCAATTACATTAAATATATATATATATATATATATATATATATATATGAAATAATTAGATTAAAAGTTGTACAAAACAGGAATAATGTGCAGGTTGCCCACCAATTTTCTGGAAACTGATGGTTCAGCACCTGTTTTAATTTGGATGAAATTATAAGGCCAGGTATCACTCACTTTTCATGAAACGTCTGTTAGATGAGGTGAGTACTGGCAATTCTTTACAGACATTTATTAAAAAATTTAACATGAAGGACATTATTTGGTTCACTGCTCGAGGGTGGGAGAAGGTAGAAACTTCAACACTAAAGAATGGCTGGCATAAGTTATGCCTTGCCTTGACGTTTGATAATGCGGCTGAAGAAAAGTTTGACAATGATTTTGCAAGATTTCATGTGCCAAAGGAGAAAGTAATTGTTCATGATTTGCTTGCATAAGCAAAAGTATAGGTTTCTCCCGCCATCCAAAGGTAAAGCATTCCTATGAAACGGTTCGTAAGCCGAAATGTCGTAAAGCGAAGAAGCAATTACCATTTATTTATATGGGAAAATTTTGTGAGCGTTCGCAGACCCAAAAATAACCTACCAAATCATGACAAATAACACATAAAACCTAAAATAACAGTAACATATAGTAAAAGCAGGAATGATATGATAAATACACAGCCTATATAAAGTAGAAATGTTTCTCTACAACCATTGCCTGCCCAGATCTCCGTAGCGAAAATCTCACGCAAGCGCTGTTGGCATAAACGTGCTCTCCAGTAACCTTTAAGCTATGAGGCTGCCAAATCTACCAAATAACACGTAAAAATACACAGCCTATATAAAGTAGAAATAATGTATGTACAGTATAGTATCACTTACCGGAATCAGGAAGACAGCTTGCCGAGCAAACTGATGATGGTGTGTTAGGCTGAGTCGTCTCAGGTTGGGTGGTGAAGTGGTCCCCACCCTCCAGGCCACCGACCCGATATATTGGCGTGAAGAACGCAGCAGTAGTCGGGAGGCACACAGCTCATCTCTAAGAAAAAAACTGAAATAAGCATGCTAATTAATTAGGTGCTGCCAACACATAATTGTCGGCCCAGATCAGAGGCGATGCAATCGGAAATCGGCACTGACCTGAGCCGACAATTACGTGTCGACAGCACCTAATTAATTAGCCTGTATATTTCGGCTTTTTTCTTAAAGATGTGCTGTGTGCCTCCCGGCTACTGCTGCATTCTCCGCAAATCAGTACGGTATCTGTCCGGGGCCCGGGTGTTGGGGTGGTGGGACACGGGGGTGTCATCTCATCGTCGATCAGGGCAGGTAGCTCATCTTCTTCTATGACTGCCCGCCTCGATGTCGAAGATGGAAGTACGTTGTCTGATTTGGAAGGCTTGCTTGACTGCCGAACCTCGCGCATTTTTCTATCATACAGTTGTTTGTAAGGACTCAAACCATCCTGCAAATATCCCCTAAACCTACGTACCCTTTCAAAATTAAAGTTGTGCTTTATCATTGCAGCGAAAATCTCACGTAGTTGCTTCACGTTCAGTTCACTACTGCATTCGGTTTCGATTGTTATCCTTTCCTCTTCCAATTGCATCAGCTCTTTGTCTATCAGTTCTTGGTCATGGGATGCCAAAACCTCTCCAACATCATCTTCGTCAGCTTCCATAAGCCAAACTCACTTTGTCCTTGCTTCATTCACCACGATCGAAACGCTTAAATATGTCTAGTTTTACGCTAAGTGTAACACCCTTATGAGCTCTTTTCGGCTTTTCCGACACCTCAGAACTCATCTTGCTAATGGCTGCTCACAGGCACGTGTTTAAGCAATGCCGTTTCGAATCCGGGGCAGAGCGGCTGCTCGGGACACGCGCTGCCTTTTATCGCGCGCTGATTTTTTCGTGCGCTGCCTTCCTTCGTAACAGTGAAAACACCTTCTGAAAGCGAAAACAGGGTACTAATGTAGGTCTTTCGTAACAGTGAGGTTTCGTAAAGCGACCGTTTGAAAAGTGGGGGACACCTATGTTACATGACCTACTTTCAAAGATATAGCAAGTAGACTTAATGAAAAAAATCAATGTGAGTGGACGACAAAACACCTGTTGTGCATCTCCTTACAGACTCAGAAACTATAGACAGTGTTCCGAAAGCTGATAAAAACACTACAAGTAATGAAGGTGGCAGTGATGACGATGAAAAGAATGAAACTCAAAGATTTACGATTGACAAGTTAATTTAGTTGTTGGGTGACTTAATCAAATGGTTAGAGAAACCTACCTTCATGACAGAACAAGAGCTAATGAATTTTTATTTGATGCAAGAAAAATTACACAGAGAGGTCAAAACACATGAAGCAACTTTGCCTGAATGAAATGTTTAAAAAAATAATGAGAAGCAACATTCTATGTGAACACAGTGATTAATTCTTTTTAAACTTCTACAGTCCATTTTTGCCATTATTATTGCGTGACCTCTTTTACTTGGGCAAAAATGTTAATCTGACAAGACTCAGGAACCGAGGGTGCTGGAAAATCGGTGGTCAATCTTTACGTATATAAAAAAAAAGTGAGTAGTGTTCATGGGTTCAATGAACATTTAGAAATCAGGGAAGAAGCTGTTCCTGAATTGCTGAGTGTGCGGCTTCAGCCTTCTGTAGCTCTTTCCTGACGGTAACAATGAGAAAAGGACATGTCCTTGGTGATGTGGGTCCTAAATAATGTTCGCAGCCTTTCTGAGGTTCTGCTCCTTGAAGGTGTCTTGGATACTACGGAGGCTAGGACCTAAGATGGAACTGACTAATTTTACAACCTTCTGTAGCTTCTTTCAGTCCTGTGCAGTAGTAACTCCAACACCCCCCCCACCCCTCCCCATACCAGAGAGTGATGCAGCCTATCAGTATGCTCTTAGTGGTACATCTAAATGTTTTAGGTGACAAACCAAATCTCTTCAAACTCCTCATGAAATATAGCTGCTAGACCACTGTTACACCACCATCAAGAACGCCTCCCGTGCTATTCCACACCCACACTTCGGAAAGTCTGATCACCTGGCTGTATTCCTACTCCCTGAGTATCGGCAGAGACTGAAAACTGCAGCACTAGTAGTGAGGACCAAGAAGATATGGATAAGGGAAGCATAGGAGCGCTTACAGGACTGCATTGAATTGGTGAACTGGATTGTATCCAGGGATTCATCTTCAAATCTGGATGAGTATGCCACAGTTGTTACCGACTTCATTAAAACCTGTGTGGATGAGTGTGTGCCTACAAAAACTTACTGTACATTTCCAAACCAAAAGCCGTGGATGAACCAGGAGGTTCGTCATCGCCTTTGGGCTAGATCTGTGGCATTTAAGTCTGGTGACCCAGGTCTGTACAAGAAAACCAAGTATATTTGCAGAGGGCTATTTAAAGAGCAAAGAAACCATGCTGAGTGAGGTTAAGGCCATATCAGATGCACACCATCTCTGGTAGGGTTTGCAGGACATTACTTCCTACAAAGCAAAACTCAACAGCATGAATAGCAGCGATGCTTCACTACCAGATGAGCTCAATGCCTTCTGTGCCTGCTTTGAATGAGAGAATATAACTACAGCTATAAAGGTCCATGTCGCACCCAATGACCCTGTAATCTCTGTCTCAGAGGCCGATGTGTTCTGATGGATGAAAAATATATCATTTTTAATGCAACTCCTCAGTCTATCTGGCTGGATTATTCACCGAGATCTTTAACCTCTTGCTTCAGCAGACTGAGATGCCCACCTGCTTCAAGCAGGCTTCAATTGTACTGGTGCTTAAGAAGCACATGATAACCTACCTCAATGACTGTCATCCAGCAGCGCTTACATCCACAGTGAAGAAATTTTTTGAGAGGTCGGTGATGAAACATATCAGCTCCTGCCCGAGAAGCAACTTGGATCTGCTCCAATTTGCCTCCTGGCACAACAGGTCTGCAGTAGATAAACATAGAAACATAGAAACATAGAAAATAGGTGCAGGAGTAGGCCATTCGGCCCTTCGAGCCTGCACCGCCATTTATTATGATCATGGCTGATCATCCAACTCAGAACCCAGCCTTCCCTCCATACCCCCTGATCCCCGTAGCCACAAGGGCCATATCTAACTCCCTCTTAAACATAGCCAATGAACTGGCCTCAACGGTTTGCTGTGGCAGAGAATTCCACAGATTCACCACTCTCTGTGTGAAGAAGTTTTTCCTAATCTCGGTCCTAAAAGGCTTCCCCTCTATCCTCAAACTGTGACCCCTCGTTCCGGACCTCCCCAACATCGGGAACAATCTTCCCGCATTTAGCCTGTCCAATCCCTTTAGGATCTTATACGTTTCAATCAGATCCCCCCTCAATCTTCTAAATTCCAACGAGTACAAGCCCAGTTCATCCAGTCTTTCTTCATATGAAAGACCTGCCATCCCAGGAATCAATCTGGTGAACCTTCTTTGTACTCCCTCTATGGCAAAGATGTCTTTCCTCAGATTAGGGGACCAAAACTGCACACAATACTCCAGGTGTGGTCTCACCAAGGCCTTGTACAACTGCAGTAGTACCTCCCTGCTCCTGTACTCGAATCCTCTCGCTATAAATGCCAGCATACCGTTCGCCTTTTTCACCGCCTGCTGTACCTGCATGCCCACTTTCAATGACTGGTGTATAATGACACCCAGGTCTCGTTGCACCTCCCCTTTTCCTAATCGGCCACCATTCAGATAATAATCTGTTTTCCTATTTTTGCCACCAAAGTGGATAACTTCACATTTATCCACATTAAATTGCATCTGCCATGAGTTTGCCCACTCACCCAACCTATCCAAGTCACCCTGCATCCTCTTAGCATCCTCCTCACTGCTAACACTGCCACCCAGCTTCGTGTCATCCGCAAACTTGGAGATGCTGCATTTAATTCCCTCATCCAAGTCATTAATATATATTGTAAACAACTGGGGTCCCAGCACTGAGCCTTGCGGTACCCCACTAGTCACCGCCTGCCATTCTGAAAAGGTCTCGTTTATTCCCACTCTTTGCTTCCTGTCTGCTAACCAATTCTCCACCCACACCAATACCTTACCCCCAATACCGTGTGCTTTAAGTTTGCTCACTAATCTCCTGTGTGGGACCTTGTCAAAAGCCTTTTGAAAATCCAAATATACCACATCTACTGGTTCTCCCCTATCCACTCTACTAGTTACATCCTCAAAAAATTCTATGAGATTCGTCAGACATGATTTTCCTTTCACAAATCCATGCTGACTTTGTCCGATCATTTCACCGCTTTCCAAATGTGCTGTTATCACATCCTTGATAACTGACTCCAGCAGTTTCCCCACCACCGACGTTAGGCTAACCGGCCTATAATTCCCCGGTTTCTCTCTCCCTCCTTTTTTAAAAAGTGGGGTTACATTAGCCACCCTCCAATCCTCAGGAACTAGTCCAGAATCTAACGAGTTTTGAAAAATTATCACTAATGCATCCACTATTTCTTGGGCTACTTCCTTAAGCACTCTGGGATGCAGACCATCTGGCCCTGTGGATTTATCTGCCTTCAATCCCTTCAATTTACCTAACACCACTTCCCTACTAACATGTATTTCACTCAGTTCCTCCATCTCACTGGACCCTCTGTCCCTTACTATTTCTGGAAGATTATTTATGTCCTCCTTAGTGAAGACAGAACCAAAGTAATTATTCAATTGGTCTGCCATGTCCTTGCTCCCCATAATCAATTCACCTGTTTCTGTCTGCAGGGGACCTACATTTGTCTTTATCAGTCTTTTCCTTTTTACATATCTATAAAAAGCTTTTACAATCCGTTTTTATGTTCTCTGCCAGTTTTCTCTCATAATCTTTTTTCCCCTTCCTAATTAAGCCCTTTGTCCTCCTCTGCTGAACTCTGAATTTCTCCCAGTCCTCAGGTGAGCCACTTTCTCTGGCTAATTTGTATGCTACTTCTTTGGAATTGATACTATCCCTAATTTCCCTTGTCAGCCACGGGTGCACTACCTTCCTTGATTTATTCTTTTGCCAAACTGGGATGAACAATTGTTGTAGTTCATCCATGCAACCTTTAAATGCTTGCCATCACTTAACCCTGGAACAACTGGACAGCAAAGGTGCATACATCATGATGTTCTTTATTGACTACAGCTTAGCATTCAATACCATCATCCCCTCAACACTAATCAGTAAGCTTCAAGACGTTGGAATCAATACCTTCTTGTGCAACATCTCCTCAACAACTTCCATCAGTAAAGGCGTGCCAGAAGGCTAAGTGCTTAACCCCTTGCTCGACTTTCTCTGACAGACATCCCATCCCCCGGAAGTTCCGGGAGTCTCCCTCATATAGATAGTGGCTCCCTGACACCCAGAAATTATATACAATATCCCGGAAATAGATTTCTTTGAGAGGGAGAGCGAGCATCTTGATTGGTTTCTCTTCATGCTACGATTGGTCCCCAACCACCGGGCCACGAGGAAACAATATGATTTGGTGATATGAAACAATATGAGTCAGCTGCACCTTTCCTCATTCCGTCACGCACTGTTGAATTTTAACGCACGCGAGGTCATCAGTGACCCAAGACATGCAAAGGAATGGGTTTGTGACCCATTTGTGAATGTCCCTGGTGAATCATCCATGTCAGTGCAGGAAAAAGGTCAACTCCTCAAGCTTGTGAATGACGACAGGCTGAAAAGTATGTTTGACATAACATCTCTGCTGGCATTCTGGATCAAAGTCAAGGCTGAATATCCTGAGACAGCAACGAAAGCACTGAAAACGTTGCTTCCATTTCCAACATATTTCTGTGAAGTGGAGTTTTCTGCAATGAATGCAACGAAAACTAAATTGCGGATAGACTGGACATAAGGAACCCCCTTCGAGTGATTCAGCGATATTGGGGTGTTGCAATGATTTTATATGTTCTTACGAGGAAAATATGCACCGTGTGTTTAATATCCAAACGCTACTTAAAATGTTATGATGCTATTGACTTATAAGTGGCTTATAATTCTGTGGTCCCCAACCTTCGGGCCGCGAAGAATACAGCGGTGGCCGGAACACACCCAGCACATCTTTAAGAAAAAAGCCGAAATAAACAAGCTAATTGATTAGGTGCCACCCGGCACGTAAATGTCAGCCCAGATCAGAGGCGATTGCCGATTGCGTCGTCTCTGATCTGGGCCAACATTTACATGCCGGGCTGCACCTAATCAATTAGCTTGTTTATTTTGGCTTTTTTCTTAAAGATGTGCTGGGTGCGTTCTGGCTACCGCTGTACCGCTGCATTGTTCGCAGCCCAGAGGTTTGGGACCACTGTTATAATTGACTTATCACTACATTCATGTGAGGAAAATATGTGCTGTGTTTAATATTAAATTCGTTAGATAAGCCCCTTTAGAAACGAAATTGAGTGTATTAGCCACTTACAAGTGACTTATAGTTGACTTATCACCTATACAACATTTAAAAAACTTGGACTGGTACATGGATGAGAGGGAATATGGTCTGGTTGCAGGTCAGTGGGACTAGGCAGAAAAATGGTTCGGCACAGCCAAGAAGGGCTGTGCTGTTTCTGCACAGTTTCTGTGCTGTAGTGTTCTATGGTTCTATATTCCGGTCATGTTTAACACCAACACCCACCACCCCACCCCCCTGACTGGGTCGGCCGGTCCGCAAGAATATTGTCAATATTAAACTGATCTGCGGTGCAAAAAAGGTTGGGGACCCCGATTTAAGCTAGCTGGCTAGCTGCCAGGGAGCTACGCTATTGATGTCCTACTTGATGAGGCCAAACTCCCTGTAGACTTGCTTGAAGTTATAATAGAATAAACATGATAATATAAGTACATATTTTAATGTCACATTTGCTGCATATACCCAACTTGGTTTACAGATTAGACAAAATCACTAAACAAAGTATTACAAACACCCTTGGAGGTTGACCGTGGGGGGTGGGGGGGGGGATATGGGGTTGCGGGGAGCAGGGGTGCTACCTCCCTGAAATGAGTTTTTGCAGTGTGGGATGTCTGCTATGACTGTGTGGCTAAGCACAACTCGAATGCCATATTTCATTTTGCAGACAACAACATTATTGTAGGCCAAATCAAAGATGGTAAGGAATTTGCATGTAGGAAGGAGACCGAAAATCTGGCTAAGTGTGCCATAAAAACAACCACATTGTCCAGAAAGACCTGGTTATTAACTTCAGGAGGAGGAAATTGGTGGTCTATGAAGCAGTCCTCATCAGGCAATCAGAGGTGGACAGGGTCAGCAACTTTAAATTCCTCAATGTTATCATTTCAGAGGACCTGTCCTGGCCTAGCACTCAAGTACAATTACGAAGAAAGCAAGGCAGCACCTCTACTTCCTTAGAAGTTTGCGAAGATACGGCATGACATCTAAACCTTTGACAAAATTTTATTGATGTCTCGTCTCATCTCATCAATATACTCTGTGGTGGAGAGTATGTTGGTATATTGACCAGCTGCATCACAGTCTGGTATGGAAACACCAATGCCCTTAAATGGAAAAGCCTACAAAAAGTAGTGAGTATGTCCCAGTCCATCACGGGTAAAGCCCTCCCAATCATTGAGCACATTAACATGGAGTGCTGTCACAGGAAAGCACTATCCATCATCAGGGCCCCCCACCACCCAGTACATGCTCTCTTCTCACTGCTGCCATCAGGAAGAAGGTACGGGAGCCTCAGGACTCCCACCATCAGGTTCAGGAACAGTTATTGTTCCTCAACCATCAGGCTCTTGAACCAAAGGGAATAACTCCACTCAGCTGCACTTGCTCCATCACTGAACTGTTAACACAAACTATGGACTTACTTTCAAAGACTCTTCGTCTCGTGTTCTAAATATTTATTGCTAGCAGTGCCGACATACCATAAATAGTTAAAATATCAGTAAATTTAGCACTTTGTAGACACTTTGATTCATTTGTTGATTTTTATTCTTCTTTGCTTGTGCTAGTGTGTGGCAGGCACTGAGGACTGGCAGAGAGTTAATCCAGAAATCCCCGTGAAGTCTCCACGCTTTGCATTGTTTGATCTGGCTGAGGGTAAATCATACCGTTTCCGTGTCCGCTCGGCTAACTCTGCTGGTATTGGTGAGCCTTCTGAAGCAACAGAATTTACTGAAGTAACAGATAAACTTGGTGAGTATGAACCACACAAGCAACTTTCTTCATGTTACCACGCACCTGCACTACCTGTCCCCAGAGTATTTCAAAATAATGGTTGACAGGATGTCACCATTATTGGATTAGGCTCTGAAACATACTTCAGGTAGGCTATGGGTTAGAGCTTGCAATGTTAGTTATTCTGTCTGATGTTTTGTGCTCTTCCCTTCTGTTTGTGTTGTATACCCTGAATCTTGTCTGTTATTTGTTTTGCTGTAAATTTGTGAAGAGTTTTTCAACTACATCAAGAAACACAGTCTAGCTGATCAGACAAAAGTCAGGTTACATCTTCCACACAAATTCTAAAAGTTTATTTTGGAGCACATTACCTACCAAACAACAAAATAAAATGCTGAGAGTGATTTTTAAT
The DNA here is from genome assembly GCF_963921235.1 of Mobula hypostoma. Classification (NCBI taxonomy): domain Eukaryota; kingdom Metazoa; phylum Chordata; class Chondrichthyes; order Myliobatiformes; family Myliobatidae; genus Mobula; species Mobula hypostoma. Next base: position 193,719,459 of record NC_086097.1, read on the forward strand.
GAATAACTTATCTTACAGACTAGGGGAGGTTTAAGGCTAATTAAGGTTGCTCTGTTGATATAATCTTTTTGTTATGCATTTTGTTATTTTTTTCTTCCAGATGTTCCGAAAGCACCTGGTCATATTATACCTTCAAGGGACACAGACACTTCTATGGTCATAAGTTGGGAAGAATCAAAAGATGCAAAGGAGTTGGTTGGATACTATATTGAAGGAAGCATCAATGGATCTGGAAAATGGGAGCCATGCAATAACAAACCAGTGAAAGGAAAAAGGTAGTATCATGGCTTTTAGAGGGACTGGGACAAATAAAGGAGTAGAAGGACTTGGATAGAATCACATTGAATGAGATAAAATGGAGGGTGAGACTGCATGGAGAGTTTGCTGCAGGGTTTGTAAGTAGCCATTAACCCTAGCAGAAGGACTGTAGGACTAGCTGCAAGAAATTTGCTTTCAAGTCTCTGATATTGTAAATTGTGGAAGTAGTTCTGGTGATCTGGACCTACTGTAAGTCACCACATTTGAATGCACAGCTTATTGTAATTATTTTCCTTCAGTCCCCAACTAAATCAAAATGTTATCAGATATGAATGTGGCAGTTAGAGATGTCTGATGGATACTTCAGCACAGATGTCTTTATCTTATTATGGGCCCTGTGCTCAATAGAATTTTGCTGCCAAGTTCCCCATTTGAAAGAAGCATGAGCTTCCAAAGCATTGCTAACTTAACATGTTGTAATGCACAATTCTAATCCTAATTCTTTCGAGCAAAAGGCATTATTACAATTATTGGACATCAAACATAATAATACAAAGTAGTGTCAGTCAGATTGGCAAACTGATTGGCTGAAGACAAAATTGGTGTGGAGAAAAGCTGGACATATGAATGGGGAAGAAAGGAGTATTTCTGAAGCAGTAAGGTGGTGTGTAAGTTTGGAAATGAACACAAAGCAAATTAGTTAATGATATAGTAGATGTCTTAAATGCTCCTTTAATACTGAACACTCCAAATTAGGCTTGTTTTAATATGATGGTCTAGGTGGTTCTTTTGTGCAGCCAAGGATTTTATACAAGTGATATCAAAGTTTATGTTTGTTGCCCGATGACTTGACATGGACCTGCTCAATCAAACTTGCAGAGGTGGGCTATGCTTGCACAAAGTACATGATCCATTCTTCATAACTTACGTAAAATGTATCATGTGGGAGGTTCTTTGCCTGCTATCTTCAGCTCTGAATTAAAAGAAAAAAAACAGTCTTCAGAGGCACCCATCACAATCTAGAAGGTATCACAATATACTTTACAACCATTAAATACATTTTTAAAGTGTGGTCTCAATGATAATGTAAGAGATACAATTGATGCAATATAAACTCCATAAATAGAAATATTTGTGATATTAATTGAGTGTTAAATGTGTTCTGATTTTTTTTTGAAAATAGTACCATGAGGATTTTCTGAATACAACTCATAGAGGAAGTAAATTTTAATCTAAAAGATGTGCCACTGACAAAGTGGTGACTAGTTCTGAGAAGCGCACCAAGTTGCTTGATATTTTACTCTTATTCCTTTTAACTTTCTTATTTTTTGGAAGGACTCGTGCTGAATCATCTGATCATAATGAATGAAGGAAAGTATAATTGCCTATCATTAGGCATTGAAAGCAGATTATTGCAAGATGCAGGCAGTTTGAGATTAGTCTGCACCAAATCCTTGATACCATAACAATGAATAGAACTCTTTATAAACTTTAACATTAACCTCAAGGAATGGAAACAGAGTTGGATAATTGCTGTTGAGTAGCAAATTAAAGTTTTCAACTAAGATAAGATATTATGGCAACACATACAAAACACCTGGGGATCTCAGCAATTCAGGCAACATCTATGTAAGGAAATAAACATTCAAGGTTTCAGGCCTAAACCCTTCATCAGGTCAGGGATTATTCAGAAATTTGATGGTAGAGAGGAAAAAGCTTTTCCTAAAACTTTGAATGTGTGCCTTCAGCCTCCTGTACCTCCTCTCTGATGATAATAATGAGAAGAGGGCATGCCTTGAGCTACCAGCTTTTACAGACGTCCTTGACGGTGGGGAGGCTTGTGCCCATGATGGAGCTGTCTGAGTCTCCCACTCTGTATAGCTTCGTATAACTGTGTGCATTGGAGCCTCCAATCAGTTGGTGATGCAACCTCAGAATGCTCTCCACAGTACTTCTGTAAAAATCTGCTCGAGTCTCTAATGGCACATCAAATCTCTACAAACATCAATGTAGTATAGCTAGTGGCATGCCGCCTTCATGATTGCATCAATATGTTGGGTCCAGGTTAGATTCTCCGAGATGTTGGCAGCCAGAAACATGAAGCTGCTCACCCTCTCCACTGCCTTACCCCTTGATGAGTACTGGTGTATGTTTTCCCATCTTCCCATTCCTGATGTCTACAATCAATTCCTTGGTCATACTGACACTGAGTGGAAGGTTGCTGCTGTGATACCACTCAACCAACTTATCAAACCCACTTCTGCATTCCCTTTGCCCTCTGAGGTTCTGTCAACAAAACAGTGTCATCAGCAAATTTATAGATGGAGCTTGAGCTTTAAATAGCTGCACAGTCATAAGTGAAGAGAGAGTAGATCAGTGGGCTAAGCACACATCCTTGATGTGCCCCTTTTGATTATCAGTGAGGAGGAGATGTTATTACTGATTTGCATTGACTGAGGTCCCCTGATGAGGAAGCCAAGGATGCATTTGCAGAGGGCAGTGCAGAAGCCCGGGTTTTGACGCTTGTTGATTAGGACTGAGGGGGTTGCTAAGTTGTAATCAATAAACAGCAATAATGTAACTATTGCTGTTGTCCAGTTGGTCCAAGTCCAAGTGGAGAGCCAGTGAGATTGCAATGTGTAGTGGTAGGCAGATTGCAGTGGGTAAAGGTCCTTGATCAGGCAGCTCTGACCATCCTCTCAAAGCATTTCATCACAGCAAACATGAGTGGTATTGGCGATCAACACTGAGACAGCTCCCTTTGCTCTTCTTGGGCAGCAGTATGATTGATGCCCTCATGAGCAGGTAGGAACCTCTAACAACATCAGTGAGAGGTTGAAGATGTCCTCGAACTTTCCAGCCAGTTGTCTAGCACAAGATTTCAGTACGCTGCCAGGTTACTAAGGCCTTGCAAGGATTCATTCTTTTGAAGGATGTTCTGATGTCAGCCTCCAAAACAAAGATCGGAGGGTCACCAGATGTAGTGAGGATTTGCAAAGGTGTAGTTTTATTTTTCCTTTCAAAGCATGCATAAAAACCATTGAGTATCAGTGAGTGAAGCATCGCTGAGAAAACATCACCTATGCCGCTGGGTTTTAATGTATAAGAAGTAATGGAATGCAAATTCTGGCACAGTTATCCTGCATCCAATTCCATCTCTAACTTCACATGGAATTGCCCTTTTGTTCTTGTCTTGACCTTCCATAGGTCCATTTTTCTACTTGTAGGGTTCTGTATGACCAGTCTTGAATGCTATCGATCTATCCCTCAATAGACCATGAACCTCCTGGTTCACTCAGTTTTTGGTGTGGGGATGTCCGGTAGGTTCTCGAAGGTACACACTTATCCACAAGGGTCTGTGGCACGGTGATGACTATGATATACTCATTCAGATCTGAAGATAAATACCCGAATATGGTCCAGTCTACTGATTCAAAGCAGTCCTGTAATCATCGATAATCAGACAAGAAATAGAATACATTCACTAAATATTTTCAGCCATATGGGGCCAAAATATTAATTAAGTACAAAGCTCCCGATGTTTCCTCCAGCTGAATCTGACTGAATATTAAGGATAAAAAAGATGCTGGCAATAGAGAGAGAGATACAAAACACTGCAGTTACTGGAAGAGAATAGTGGAGATACTCAGCAGGAGTGCCAGCTTGTAGGGAAAGCGAGACAATAGCACAGCTTCGTGACTTCTCATCAGAATGACCAGTCCTGTTACAAACAAAGGCTGGTTTTCTGAAATAGCTTATTCCAGTGTTGACTGCTGAGAGCTGTAAAGTGCCAAACTGAAAGCAAATATACTGTATCTCAAGCTTATGTTAGGCCTTGTTTGTGGAACATAAGAGCTTGAAAACAAAGGTCAGAAAGGGACTAATAATATAGTCCAATATGATTTTAAATACACACGTGATGCTGGAAGTTCAGAGTAACACACAAAAAGGTGGAGGAACTCAGTGGATCAGGCAAGATCTATGGACAGGAATAAATAGTCTATATTTCGGGCTGTTCATTCTGAGACCCTTCATCAGCCTAGATGAACATTCACTATCTATTTCCCTTCATAGATGCTGCCTGACCTGCTGACTTCCTCCAGATTTTAATTCACCTCTGTGTAAAGAAAAAAAAATTGAAAATAGCATTGTTTTGTGATTTAGAGAAGAAGCATTCATTAAAATAAACAAATACTCCAGTTATAGACCTATATAAATTTATGATAAATTAATTGATGTTATGAATGTTATTTTGGTTTTGAAGGTTTATATGTCATGGGCTACACACCGGGGAGTTATACAAGTTCCGAGTCAGGGCTGTCAATGCAGCTGGCCTCAGTGAATACTCACAGGAATCTGAGGCACTGGAAGTCAAGGCAGCTTTAGGTATGTAAAGCACTCATTTTTGAAAGTTAATTTGTTAATTTTAGGGAAAATAAAGTGCATAATAGTTTGCTTATTTTTGAAAGTGTATTTACTTATTGTCGAAAGCAGATGTATTCATTTTGGAAATGCATTCATTTCTGTGTTTATTTCTTAATTGATCACAGATGATTTTCACAGTACCATTTGTATCACATTTCCACCCTCGATGTCATAAGTCGTTGTTCTGATCATGCGCTGCCTGTATCACAAGGAAAGTGTATTCCTTTTCACTGTGCCTATCCATTAGCCACCGTACAAAATCTCACTTGAGTCTGCTTCACAGTCAAAAGTTTCAAAACTTAACAGAATCATAGGTTATCATCTTTGCTCCAGCACAATGTAATGTATAATGCACAAGACCATCCAGTGCATATCTTGTTCACAAATAAACCATCTAATATCTTTTCTAATCTGCATTTACCATCACTTTGTTTGCTACCTGTTTAACAGTAATCTTTTAATGTGTGTTCCCATGCTGCTGGTGCATGCTCTAATAAATTATTTTCTTCCTTATAAACTGCTATTGTGTGAAATGTCTACCTACAAATATCAAAAACTAATCTATGCACTTCTTACTTACTATCATTTAATATTTTCATGTTATATTTAGGTAAAATAATTTATATAAATAAGATTTCACAGATTTAAATGCAATTATAATGATTGAATTCTAGTTTGGATCAACAATGTATTCTTTGAACAACTTTCAAATTCTTGTCAGGCATTAAAGATAATTAGATTAATTGTGAAAATTAAATCTAAAATAATAACTGAAAATGGTGGAAACATTCAGCAAATCAGACAGCATCTATGAAAGGAGAAAAGGATTTAATTTGAAAAAGTTGTAATGCTAAGATTATAATGCAAAAGATTTTTTAAAAATCTGGACATTTACTAAGCCAAATAGCTAACAAAATGCCTTTCCTTTATTGGCTGAGTACCTTATAATGATCATGGTTATTTTTGGTACATGGAGTGTCATACATAATATCTCTGCTGTGCTGTGGTTATTTATTCCTGGTTAAAACATCTGTCAGAGCAGCTGTGGAACTAAAAGTTCTTAGATTTGAGCTTTTGGGCTGTGAATCCGTCAGACAAGTTTTACTCAAGCTGTTTGTAGGGCATTTGTTTGGGGGACTTTGTCGTTAATGTGTTCATGTGGCCGTTTCAGAGATTTAGGTTTCAATTGTAGATTTGGCCCATGGTCCTTTTGTGACTACGCACTTCCTCTTTAGCTTTATATGGTATATTTTCTTTATTTTTGTTACCTCATGCCATTTTATTTTATATCAGTCCTTTTGTTTCCCTACAAATGATATCTTCACTGTAACAGAAACTGTGCTTTGAAGTGAATAGAGAGCAATGTTGTACAATGCCTGACTTCCTCTAAGTTAGTGGTAATGACAGACTGTCCTGGTTATCATGAGAACAACGTTTGCTACTTACAAGCACCAAACTTCTCATGCACCTTTTGTGTCAGATTTCTTCCTTTTTCTTCAATGCCTCTTATTATTTTTTTTTCTCTATGCACTATACTGCTGCCAAATACAACAAATTTCACATCATATAAGACAGTGAAAATTATTCTGATTCTGGTTTAGAAGTAGATTGTGAAGTCGAGTACTTCTTATCATACCAGGAGACCACTTAATATTCAGCAGCCGATAGAAGCTTCCTTAAGCCTGGTGTTTGTGCTTTCAGGTTCTTGAAGCTTCTGTCCAGTGGGGGTGGGGGTGGTGGAGAGAATGCCTGGAGTGGGTGGTGTCTTTAATTATGTTGACTCTTTTAGCAAGTGTAGACAGAATCCATGAAGGGGAGACTAGTTCCCAAAATTATGCTGAGCTGTGTCCACAGTTTCTTGTCATGGGCAGAGCAATTGCCAATCCAAGCCATGATGCATCCGGGGAGGATGCTTTCTCTGGTGCATCAATAAAAATAGTGAGGTCAATGGGGACGTGTCAAATTTTCTGACTCTTTAGCCTGCTGAGGAAGTAGAGGTGCTGGTGAGCATTCTTGACCATGATATTTACATGCTTGGACAATGACGCTATCTCCTTCCTGTACTCCCAATACAACTAGCTATGGTGGTATCATCTGCAAACTTGCAGATAGAGTCAGGTAGAATCTGACCGCTCAGTATTAAGTGTATAGTGAGTAGAGTAGGGGCCTGAGGGCACAGCCTTGTGGGGCACCAGTGTTGAGAATAATCATGGCAGAGATGTTGCAGCCTATCCTATCTATCAAGAACAGATTTATTCCGTAAATCTTCATTAATTTAATTTTTCTTTATTGAACAAATTACTGTGTTATAAGCATAAAAAGATTTGCTGATACTAGTTCTTATTACTAAAGTGATTGTTGAAAACTTTGAGGTATTGCTAAACAAATCAAATAAAATTATATTCTGCCCAAAAGAAGTAAAGAAAAACCTTCAGAATCTGGGAATCTAAAACAAAACCAGAAAGAGAAACACAGTTAACATTTCAGATCCGTTGATCAGAACTGTCAAAAAGTCTTGAGCCTGAACTTTAATTCTGTTTCTCTTTACATAGATGTTGCCTGACCAGCTGAGTGTTTTGCTTAATGTTCTGCCTAACACGTATCAATACAAAGCAATTGCTTACTTAAAGTTTTATACTTTGCTGCTTTCTACATTTGATGTTGCATCTTCGAGGTCTGAGCTTTGAGCAATGCTGCTTTGTTTTCCTTTGTATTGTAGTAACAGCTCATGAGAATTTATTGCTCTGTATCTGGTTTACTGCCATGTTAAATGTTGAGTAAAAACATATATTTGCATCTCATTCCATGTTTTATGTTAACCATGTATCTTCATTTCTTCATCCTTGAAAAAATGAAGTCTGTTGTTGAGCAGAGATGTTCTTAGACTGCCTTATTAATTACTTTATTTAACTCTAGGAGGAGGAGTGCCTCATGGTGTGTTTCCTGAACAAAGTGGTAACATTGATGGACTAACAGAAAGGCGTGCACGCTGGGATTGCAAGCATGAGGCATCTCAGCCCGCACGTCACACTTTACTAAGTAGTGATGCTGTGCTTAACAGACACCAGCTACCCACTGGCTCTGATAATTTGCCATACACAGCACCAGATACTTCAAAGGAGGTAAATGCAAAGTGGACAAGCGAGCCTAATCACAGGAGCTCAAAGGTACAAGATATGCATAAGGAGGGTATAAAGGTACCAGACATACATGAAAAGGTTCCAAACATACAAGATAAACATGGGAAGGGCCTAAAGGTAGAAGATATGCACAAGATTGGTTCTAACATACAAGATGGAAGTGAGAAAGGCCCCAGAGTACAAGATGTGCACGTGGACAATCTAGGTGAGAAATCAGAAAATAATATTCAAGTTAAATATATAAAGAAATGCAATCATATTCTGAGTGGAATTTACTCATGCCAAACAAATGTGACTGAATTACTTAATTAGTTTCTAAGGAAATATAATGAATAACAACAAAAATGTATTTGTTATCACTCATATCAGATGAAGTTTCTAAACAATGGAAGGCATGTACGTTAAGCACAAGTTGGAAGTAGACTGGAAAGAGCCAAACTATGTTTTGCAAAATATGTTTGGTGGAGATGTTCAAAAGAGGAGGAAGTGGATTACTTTTGGGCTGTATTACAGGAATATGGATCCAGCAGAAGAAAGAATGAGCCCAAATAATCTTGTGATACATAAGCAATAAGTTAATTTCAGTGGAATGGTGGGTTACACTGAACCTTATAAAGATATCATTATATTTAAGGAAATCTGACATTAAACTTGGCATTTAAAGATAAGGTTGTTACAACGAAGCTGAAAAAATGAAGACGATAAATCTTAGGGTGTTCATCGCTATTTTGTGAGATTTTCATGAGATTAGATAGACCAATTTGACCAGAAATATGGCTGAATAGATTACCTTTCTCAAATTATGCTATTCATGACTTCTACTGCCCCGCAGTGTGTATGCACAGTAAAACACCTCAAAAGGAGAGAGAAGCATTCTTCAGGGATTTTAATGAGATCTTACTTTTGAAAAGATATTGCTCTTTCAGGGGAAAATACAGAGAAGATGGAGATGGACATCTTTTTACCATGTGCTTCAAAATGGAAACCAAATTAACTGGCGCTGGAAATAATACAAAAAACAATTTATATACAGGAAGTGATGTTAATATAAAACAAACTCCATACTAAGCAAACTGCACCTCTAGAGGTCAGAACACTCCCCACCTGGCATCCACAGGGTGTCAAACTAGACTATTGAAACTAAAAGTCAAATGATCATTTCACTAAGCCTTTGGCAAAAGAAGGATAGTCTTGGAAATTAATCTTGGAAACAGCCTTCAGCAGTTTTCATGTTGAAAATACTGGCCTTGATGATGTTCCTGGTGGGGATCAGCAAGAAATACTGGACTATGAGGAGAGTGTGAGCTGATGATTTTGGAGCCCTCTTGTGGCATGATCAGCCAGGTTGAGATCAGTAGGAACAGAGTTCCGTTGGCTCGTCTGGGTTAATTGCCTGATACATTGGATCGATTGCCTGGTATGTTCAATCTATCATGTACATAACCATAGAATCTCTTTTTGTTTCATTAAATGTGTAACTGAACACAACCTTGCTGTCGGTAAAGAACTTGGTATGTGTCCAGCTCTTCGGTTATCATCTCTGCCATCTCAGCTGCTAGAACAGTGGCATTGAGTTCAAGCCTTGAAATGTTGAGATCTTGTTTGGAAGTAAGCTTTGCCTAGCCTGGGATGAATCTAACTTCACTGTGTCCAGCAGCGTTTGTTCACGTCTGGTATGCAGCAGTGGCAATAACATTAGTTCTTGTATCACAGAAGAAGGAGACCTTGTTATTTTGAGCTGCAGATAGCAGAATTGTTATGTAGGTTCGCGGAATTTTCAAACCTTTAAGACCCTGCTGACTCTGTTTATGTTTCTGTTTCTCTGAGTGGGACATCTCATCCACAAGTGTCCGAGGTCAACTCTCTTAACATGAAGCATCCCTGTATACTGAATGGAGTAGCAAGTTCCAGAATAGTCAGATAGCATATTGGTAGTCAATAGCATGCCATGATGTGTAAAGGTATCAGCAACCTGTAAAGTAAGGCTGTCAGTAATGACGTCCCATCCAAGGCCCACACCGTGCTGCATAGGAGGCAGGTCCTATCCAAGATCAAGATTCTGTAGATCTTTGGAAATGTTGTACGACCTCAACACTGTTAGATACGATCTTACGCAGTCTGAAATTAGACCATTGCAACATGTCTTGTGCTGCTTCTTCTGCACTAGGAAATGATTTAAGACCATCAACAACATACAAATGCCTCTCAATGTACCCTAATGCTTCAGTGCTGAATTCCTTCTCTCCCTCGATGGCTCTCCTCTTAGGCCATAAGACATAGGAATAGAATTAGGCCATTTGATCCATCAAGTTTGCTCTGCCATTTAATCATGGCTGATCCTTTTTTTTTCCCCTCCTCAGCCCCACTCCCTGGCCTTCTCCCCGTAACCTTTGATGCTGTGTCCAATCAAGAACCTATCAAACTCGACCTTTAATACACCCAATGACCCAGTTTCCACAGCTGCTTGTGGTTAAAAAATTCCACAAATTCACCATCCTCTGGCTAAAGAAATTTCTCCATATCTCTGTTTTAAAAGGATGTCCCTCTATCCTGAGGTTGTGACCTCTTGTCCTAGACTCCCCCACCATGGGAAACACCCTTTCCACGTCTAGGCCTTTCGACATTTGAAAGTTTTCAGTGAGATCCCCCCCATCCTTCTAAATTCCAGTGAGTGCAGACCCAGAGCTGTCAAACATTCCTTGTATGATAACCCTTTCATTCCCGGAATCATCCTTGTGAACCTCCTCTGAACCCTCTCCAATGCCAGCACATCTTTTCTTAGATGAGGAGCCCAGAACTGTTCACGATACTCAAGGTGAGGTCTCACCAGTGCCTTATAAAGCCTCAGCATCACATCCCTGCTCTTGTATTCTAGATCTCTTGAAATGAATGCTAGCATTGCATTTGCCTTCCTCATCACCGACTCTACCTGCAAGTTAACCTTCAGGGTGTTCTCCACAAAGACTCCCACATCCCTTTGCATCTCAGATTTTTGGATTTTTTCCCCATTTAGAAAATAGCCTTCACATTTATTTTTTCTACCAAAGTGCATGACCATGCATTTTCCAGCATTGTATTTCATTTGCCACATTTTTGTCCATTCTCCTAATCTGTCTTAAGTTCTTCAGCTTACCTGTTTCCTCAACACTACCTGCCCCTCCACCAATCTTTGTATCATCTGCAAACTTGGCAACAAAGCCATCTATTCCATCATCTAAATCGATATACAACATAAAAAGATGCGGTCCCAACACCAGACCCTGTAGAACACCACTAGTCACTGGCAGCCAGTCAGAAAAAGATCCTTTTATTCCCATTTGCTGCCTCCTACCAATCAGCCAATGCTCTAACTATGCTAGTGACTTTCCTGTAATACCATGAGCTCTTAACTTGGTAAGCAGCCTCATGTGTAGCACTTTGTCAAAGGCCTTCTGAAAATCCAAACATATAATATCCACTGTATCCCCTTTATCTATCCTACTTGTAATCTCCTCAAAAAATTCTAAATCCCTTAAGGAAACCATGCTGACTTTGCCCTATCTTGTCCTGTGTCACCAAGTGCTCCCTAACCTCATCCTTAACAATTGATTTCAACATCTCCCAACCACTGAGGTCAGGCTAACTGGTCTACAATTTCCTTTCTACTGCCTTCCTCCTTTCTTAAAGAGTGTAGTGACATTTGCAATTTTCTAGTCCTCTAGCAACATGCCAAAGTCCAATGATTTTTGAAAGATTACTAATGCCTCCACAAACTCTACTGCTATCTCTTTCAGAATCCTAGAGTGCAGTTCCTCTGGTCCGGGTGACTTATGTACCCGTAGGTCTTTCAGCTTTTTGAGCATTTTTCCCTTGTAATTGTAACTGCACCCACTTCTCTTCCTTCACACCCTTCAACAGCTGGCACACTGCTAGTGTCTTCCACACTAGGACTGATGCAAAATACTCATTTAGTTCATCTGCCATCTCCTTGTCCCTTGTTATTATTTCTCCTGCCTCATTTTCTAGCAGTCCTATAACCACTTTCATCTTTCTTTTAATTTTTAAATACTTGAAAAAGCTTTTACTATCCACTTTGATATTATTCACCTGCTTCCTGTCATATTTCATCTTTTCCCTCCTATTGATTCTTTTAGTTGCTCTCTCTAGGTTTTTAAAAGCTTCCCAATCCTCTGACTTGCCACTAATTTGTGTGTTGTTGTATGCTCTCTCTCTTGCTGTTACATTAGCTCTGACTTCCCTTGTCAACCACTGGTGTACTATCAAGGCCATAGATTGTTACAGCTGGCTTAGGGCAGTTACAAAATACACGAACTCTCATATGGTACTCCAGAATCTTGTTGTCAAGTGGTGGTCATGAAACCACAAGAATCTGAGGTAGTTTTGATAATCCTCTCTCACGAGAAATCTGTTGAATATTTTTCAATGTCTGCCATCACTATGATGGACTCAGTTCTGAAGTAGATGAGGACTCCCTAGCAGGGTGTTATTGAGGTCCAGACCCCACAAGAGCACATTTTTCAGTAGTATTCCTTTGAAATGTGCACTTGAATCAAAGACAATTTGTTTGTGTACATTTTGCTAGGGGTGGTAAACACCAAAATTGGGCAAATACCAGTTTTCTATGTTGGGATCAGGTGGAGGTGTAATAATCGCTGAAGGGTCTCTCCCTGAACTCCACATAATGATCTATCATTTCTGTTTTACTTCTCAATGTGCAGCTGAGGGACATGAGTCAACAGAGGGCCTGCTCTCTGTTGATTGGTAAGAGTTGTCATGGAGAGTGGAATTGAAGGGGAGCTACTTAATTGTTTGACTCGACTTTACTGAACTTTTTGTTCATGATTCAGAGAAAGACCTCATCTTTGATGGAAGGTGCCAGCTTATAATCACATTCCAAGTGACGGAAGACCAGTTTGCCTAAATCTGCTTGAGCAGAGGCGAGTATGCCAGAGGACTGTTTCCTCACCTACATTCTTCTCTTTCGTGCAGATTCTATTCTGACAGAGTCTGAAATGACTTGAACACCCGTTCTCCAGGACATTAGCCTTAAGTGTGCTGACATTGGGATGATGAGCACCTTTGAGGCAGACTTCACCCACTATGACCCAACCCAGGTCCAGTCATTGGGCATAAGATGCATTGTGCCAACCATTGCGTTGTTCAGGCTCCTTGTGTGCACAAATGTTGTTTTTGCCAAGCAACAGGACAATCACAGCAGGAGAGACAAGTGGGGGAATCTTGTCAGCTGTGGCCTTAAGATATGAGCGACTGCATTCAGCTTCAGGAGTTGGAATTTCATCCCTGTTTTCGAGAATATGGTCACACTCATTGAGGGTTGGCAAGGGTAAGCAGACCTCCACTCCTGTTAACTACATGACAAATCCACTGGCTTTTCTTCCGAAAACTTCTGATGTTCCAGAGCATTGTTTGGAGTGTATAGGGAAACTGAACTTTGAATACTGAGTGTGTCATGCTTCAGCCAATACTGTCTATGTAAGCTGCCTCTTCATGCTCCTTTGCCTCTGCTGAGGCAGCCTCAGCTTCTCACTCTTCCTTGAGCTCACTTAATATAGTCTCTATACTTGCTCTCTTCATGTCTGTGTGAGCTTTCTCCATTTGCATCTCAATTTTGCATTTAGGATAAGCTGCTCTCATGCTTGCCACTTCAGCTCTGGCAGGGGCTTGTGCTGCAGCTATGCTAATCATAGATTTGTTTGAGCATCGTGATGACATGATCGATGCGCCACATTCAAACCTTACTTCCAGGTAACAGCGATTAACATTGCTCGGGTTGGAAGCTGACATTGTTGTGTCTGGATGCCTTTCAAATTGAGCTATCTATTTACTCTGTTGCAGGAAATTATATATATAAAAAAAGTTGATGTACAGGAAGTGATGTCGATAACTAATGAATCTCATGCATGATCCTCTCAGGCAATATATTCAGATCACTGTATAATTTTCTTTTCCCATCATCTTAAAAGATGTATCACATGAAATCTCTCTCAGCAAGTTTGGCTGAGGGAAATATGTTAGCTGAGCCATCTCTCAGTTTTATACTTACTGCCTGTCATGCTGCAGGCATTTAGGGCAGCAATGAAGGTCCTCCATCTCTGGTGGTGTTCAGGGATCCCTTCATCATGTGAATAGCTCCCTCTCAGGTTTCACTACTGTCAGTCCTACAAGTCCTGGGCGGAGACTCAGGAATACTTCCATACTCAGATGTAGAAGGATTCTTCATTGCTGTTTCCAAAACAATTTTGTTTTACCTGTCAGGTTTGTGAACCCTGACCTGACTCCCCAAACCTGGAGGGCCGGTGGACCACTTTTTGTCTGTCCTCTACCCTTTGACCTGTTTGGCATGGGAGACCCTACCAAGAGCCAAAGCATATAAAGCCCTGAATCCAGCCAACGTAGCTCTCCACGTCATCGAGGCAAGCAAACCTCCAAACCATGACAAGGTTCTGGTCCTTTCGGAGGATTATTTCAATACTTTGTCCCAAAGGCAACACTACTGTCATTATAGCTGCCATTCAGATATGCACTAAGTACCAGCATGGCAGATGTACTTACCGAGTACCTTATATCTATCTTCACTGTGGAAGACACTAGCCAGAGTGTCAGGGAGCATGAGTGAGTGCCATTGCTATTACAAAGGAAAAATTGTCAGGCAAATTCAAAGGTCTTAAGGTGGATAAGTCACCTGCACCAGATGGACTTCATCCCAGAGTCCTGAGAGAGGTTGATAAGGCATCCGTTAGTCTTGCGAGACCATGGATCTGCGCCTGGAAAGTCTTCACTCTCCAGGGCGCAGGCCTGGGCAAGGTTGTATGGAAGACCAGCAGTTGCCCATGCTACAAGTCTCCCCTCTCCTTGATACCAATGTTGTCCAAGGGAAGGGCACTAGGACCCATACAGCTGGGCACAAGTGTCGTCGTAGAGCAATGTGTGATTAAGTGCCTTGCTCAAGGACACAACACACGTTGCCTCGGCTGGGGCTCAAACTCACAACCTTCAGGTCGCTAGTCCAATGCCTTAACCACTTGGTCACCTGCCCACACAGAGGTTGATAAAGAGATAACAAATGCATTCATCATCATTTTTCAAGAATCTCTTCAATCCGACCTTGACCCGGTGGACTGGAAGATTGCAAATATCACTCCACACTTTAAAAAGGGATGAAGGCAAAAAGAAGGGAAATTATGGGCCAATTAGCCTAACATCAGTGGTTGGGAAAGTGTTGGAATCTGTGATTAAGAATGAAGTTTTGGCGTACTTGGAGACTGATGATAAAATAAGTCAAAGTCAGCATGGTTTCTATGAATGGATATCTGTTAGAGTTCTTCAAGGAAGTAACAAGCAGGGTGGACAAAGGAGAGGCAGTGGATGTCATTTACTTGGATTTTCAGAAGGCATTTGATAAGGTGCCACAGATGATGCTGATTAACAAGATAAAATCCTATGGTGTTACAGGAAAGATACTAACATGGATAGAGGAGTGGATGGCAGACAGGAGGCAGCCAGTGGGAATAAGGGGGGGGGGGGTCTGATTGGCTGCCAGTGACTAGTGGTGTTCCTCAGAGATCAGTATTGGGACCACTGCTTTTCACACTGTTTGTCAATGATTTGGATAATGGAATTAATGGTTTTGTGGCAAAGTTTGTGGATGATATGAAGATAGGTGGAGGGGTAGGTAGTGTTGAGGAAACAATGTGATTGCAGTGGGGCTCAGGCAGATTGGAAGAATGGGCAAAAAAGTGGCAGATGGAATTCAGTGTTGGGAAATGTATGATGATGCATTTTGGTAAAAGGAACAATAGTGCAGACTATTATCTAAATGGGGAAAAAAATCAAACATCAGAGGTGAGAGGGACATTGGCATCCTCGTGCAAGACCCCCAGAAGGTTAATTTATAGGTTGAGTCTGTGGTAAGGAAGACAAATGCAATGTTGGCATTTATTTCAAGGGTAATAGAATATAAAATCAAGAAGATAATGCTGAGGCTCTATAAGACACTAGTTAAGCAACACTTGGAGATTTGTCAACAGTTTTGGGCCCCATATTTCCAAAAGGGTGTGTTGTCATTGGAGAGAGTCCAGAGGATGTTCAGAAGGATAATTCCAGGAATGAAGGGGTTAACATATGAGGAGTGTTTGGTAGCTTTGGACCTGTACTCACTGGCAATTAGAAGAATATGTGAGGATCTCATCGAATTCTACCGAATTCTGAAAGGACTAGATAATGTGGATGTGGAGAGGATGTTTCCTACGGTGGGGGGAGGGGTATCCAGAATTAGAGGGCACAGCCTCAAAATTGAGGGATGATCTTTTAGAACAGAGGTAAGGAGGATTTTTTGTAGCCAAAAAGTAGTGAATCTGTGGAATGCTCTGCCACAGACTGAGGTGGAGGCCAAGTGCGTGGGTATATTTAAAGCAGAGCTGTTGAGGAGGGATTAAACTAACTTGGCAGGGGGTGGGTACCAGAGTGAAGGGACTCAGGATAGGACAGATGGTGAAAACGTAAAGATAGTGTGCAGTCAGATTGTCAGGAAGGGCAGGCAGGGGATGGGACTTAGTTGTAGCCAACAGGCTGAGTATCAAATCATTAGGGATGCAGAATCAGAAAGGATAGCAAATAGGGTACTCAAGGTGTTGTATCTCAATGCACATAGTATAAAAAATGAAGTGAATGATCTTGTTGAAAATTTACAGATTACCAGGTATCATGTTGTGGCCATCACTGAATCTTAGCTGAAGGATGGCTGTAGTTGGGAGCTGAATGTCCAAGGTTGCACGTTATATTGGAGAGATAGGAAGGTAGGCAGAGGGGGTGGTGTGGCTCTGCTGGTAAAGAATGGCATCAAATCAGTAGAAAGATGTGACATGGGATCAGAAGATGTTGAATCCTTGTAGATTGAGTTAAGAAACTGCAAGGGTAAAAGGATGTTGATGGCAGTTGTTTACAGGCCTCCCAACAGTGGCTGGAAGGTGGACCACAGGTTACAGCGGGAAATAGAAACAGTGAGTCAAAAGGGCAATGTTATGGTAGTCATAGCAGATTTTAACATGCAGGTTGATTGGGATAATCAGGTTAGCAATAGATCTCAAGCGAGTGAGTTTGTTAAAAGCCTAAGAGAAAGCTTTTTAGAGCAGTTTGTCATTGAGCCTACTAGGGGATCAGCTATACTGGATTGGGTGTTAAGTAATGAACCGGAGTCAATTAGGGAGCTTAAGGCAAAAGAACCCTTAGGAACTAGTGATCACAATATGATTGTGTTCAACTTGAAATTTGATGGGGAGAAAGTAAAGTCTGATGTAGCTGTATTTCAGTGTAGTAACGGAAATTACAGTGGTACAAGAGAGGAGCTGACCAAAGTAAATCGGAAGGAGCTGCTGGCAGGCATGTCAACAGAGCAGCAATGGTGTTTGTTTCTGGGAAAAATGAGGAAGGCGCAGGACCTGAGTATTCCAAAATTGAAGAAATACTCAGCTGATAAAATAGCACAACCGTGGCTAACAAGGGAAGTCAAAGCATTTGTAAAAGCAAAAGAAAGGGCATACAACAAAGCAAAAATTAGTGGGAAGATAGAGGATTGGGAAGTTTTTAAAAACCTACGGAGAGCAACTAAAAAAATCATTAGAAAGGAAAAGATGAACTGTGAAAGCAAGCTAGCAAATAATATTAATGGGGATAGTAAAAGTTTTTTCAAGTATGTTAAAAATGAAAGAGAAATGAGAGTGGATATAGGACTGCTAGAAAATGAGGCCAGAGAAATAATAATGGGGGACAAGGAGATGGCTGATGAACTAAATGAGTATTTTGTGTCTGTCTTCAGTGTGGAAGACACCAACAGTATGCCTGATGTTGTAGTGTGTGAAGGAAGAGTAGAAGGTGCAATTACTATTACAAGGGAGAAGGTGTTCCAAAAGCTGAAAGACCTAAAAGGTACATAAGTCACCTGGACCAGATGAACTGCACCCTAGGGTTCTGAAAGATGTAGCATTAGAGATTGTGGTGGCATTAGAAATGATCTTTCAAAAATCATTGGACTCTGGCATGGAGCCAGAGGACTAGAAAATTGCAAATGTCGCTCCACTTTTTAAGAAAGGAGGAAGGCAGCAGAAATGAAATTATGGACCAGCTAGCCTCACCTCAGTGTTAGAGTCAATTGTTAAGGACGAGATGATGGAGTATTTGGTGATACAGGACAAGATAGTACAAATTCAGCATGGTTCCCTTCAGAGAAAATCCTGCCTGATGAAACTGTTGGAATTCTTTGAGGAGATTACAAGTAGGATAGATAAAGGGGATGCAGCGGATGTTGTATATTTGGACTTCCAGAAGGCTCTTGACAAGGTACCACACATGAGGCTGCTTACCAAGTTAAGAGCTCATGGTACTACAGGAAAGTTACCAACATGGTTCGAGCATTGGCTGATTGGTAGGAGGCAGTGAGTGGGAATAAAAGGATCCTTTTCTGGTTGGCTGCCAGTTACTAGTGGAGTTCCACAGGGGTCAGTGTTGGGACCACTTCTTTTTATGCTGTATATAAATGATTAAGATGATAGAATAGATGGCTTTGTTGCCAAGTTTGCAGATGATACAAAGATTGGTTGAGAGGCAGGTAGTGTTGAGGAAACAGGTAGGATGCAGAAGGACTTAAACAGATTAGGAGAATGGGCTAGAAAATGGCAAATGAAATACAGTGTTGGAAAATGCATGGTTGTGCACTTTGGTAGTAGAAATAAATGTACAGACTGTTTTCTAAATGAGGAGAAAATCCAGGAATCTGAGATGCAGAGGGACTTGGGAGTCCTTGTGCAGAACAACCTGGAGGTAAGGAAGGTAAATACCACGTTAGCATTAATTTCAAGAGGTCTAGTATACAAGAGTAAGGATGTGATGATGAGGCTTTATAAGGCACTGATGAAGCCTCACCTTGAGTATTGTGAACAGTTTTGAGCCCCTCATCTTAGAAAAGATGTGCTGGCATTGGAGAGGGTCCAGAGGATATTCACAAGGATGATTCCAGAAATGAAAGGGTAATCATTTGAGGGACGTTTGATGGCTCTAGGTCTGTATTCACTGGAATTCAGAAGGATGAGCTGGGATCTCATTGAAACCTTTCGAATGTGGAAAGGCCTGAACAGATGTTTCCCATGGTGGGAGAGTCTAGGACAAGAGGGCACAGCCTCAGGATAGAGGCGCGCCTTTTCAAAACAAAGATGCGGAGAAATTTCTTTAGCCAAAGGGTGGCGAATTTGTTGCCACATGCAGCTGTGGAGGCCAGGTCATTGGGTGTATTTAAGGCAGAGATTGATAGGTTCTTGATAGTTATCAAGTTTGAATGGATAACCAAATGAACCAAGATGATATTTAAATTGTTGGTAATTAACTGGTTTAGCTTCTTTAAAAAAAATCTTACTAATTTTCCCAAGCAAGCTTATTAGCTTCTGCCTTAATGTTTCCCGTAGGATACAGACCTTGAAATAAAAAGAATAAATACAAAGGGGAATATGTAAATGTACAATTTAATATAATTATGAAGTATTATATCTTGATATTTATAAAACAACACATTCTTAATGTAAGGAGTGGGAGTGAACAGATAGTCAAAATATATCATCCTTGCTAGTCAGTGTAAAGCAGTAAAGCTGTGGAAAAAGTTGAGGAAGGAAAATGTATCCTCTAGGATGAAATAAGTAAGTTTTGATGGATTCTTTTTGACAAACTCTAGTTCATGCACAGAAATGTGAACAGGTTTGGACATTCAATAACAGTAAATTGAGGATCATTATGGTTCAAGTTTTGGCGTACTTGGAGGCACATGGTAAAATAGGTTAAACTGAGCATGGTTTTGTTGAGGGAAAATCTTGCCTGACAAATCTACTGGAATTTTTTTCAAGAAACAACAAGCAGGATAGACAAAGGAGACTTGATGGATGTTGTGTACTTGGATTTTCAGAAGGCCTTTAACAAGCCACATATAAGATTGCTTAGCACAATAAGTGTTCATGATATTACAGGAAAGATACTAGCATAAATGGACAATTGGCTGATTGGTAGGAGGCAACGAGTGGGAATAAAGGGAGCCTTTTCTGATTGGCTACCAGTAACTAGTGTTGTTCCGCAGGGGACAGTCTTGAGACTGCTTCTTTTTACATTATATGCCAATGATTTGAATAATGGAATTGGTGGCTTTGTGACCAAGTTTGCAGACAATGCAAAGATGGGTGGAGGAGCTGTTAGTTTTGAGGAAGCAGGGAGGCCTCAGAAGAACTTACAGGTAGGAGAATGGGCAAAGAAGAGGCAGATGGACTACAATGTTGGGAAGTGTATGGTCATGCACTTTGGTGGAAGGAATAAAAGTGTAGACTATTTTCTAAATGGGGAGAAAATCCAACTATCAAAGCTGCAAGTAGATTTGAGAATCCTCGTGCTGGATTCCCTAAAGGTTAACTTGCAGGTTGAGTCGGTGGTGAGGAAGGCAAATGCAATGTTAGCATTTATTTTGAGGGACTAGAATATAAAAACAAGGACGTAATGAGTGTTTGACGGTTTTGGGCCTGTACTTGCTGGAATCTGGAAGAATGAAGTGGGGGGGAGGTGGTGATCCCATTGAAACCCATTGAATGTTGAAAAGGTAGATGGAGCGAATGTGGAGGGGATGTTTCCTATAGTGGGAGAGTCTAGGTCCAGAGGATACAACCCCAGAACAGAGGGATGTCCAGTTAGTGTAGAGCTGAGGAAGAATTTCTTTAGCCAGAAGGTGGTGAATCTATAAAATTCATTGCCACAGGCAGCCGTGGAGGCCAGGTTTTAGGTGTATTTAAGGTGAAGGCTGATAAATTCTTGATAAGTCATATGAAAAGTTACGGAGTGAAAGGTTACAGGAATGGTGGAGCAGACTCAATAGCCTGAATGGTCTAATTCTGCTCCTATGTCTTATGGTCTTAAGGTCTAAATGAATATTTGCAACATTCTAATTTCTTGCCTGCTGATCTTTGAAGCTACTTACACTATTGCTAATAATTACTCCATTTAGCCAGATTGCATTACTTCCAATTGATGGTTTCTGCAGTTTGTTCAGTTTTCTTTTATTTAGCAATACAGCGCCGAGTAGGCCCTTCTTCCCCTTCGAGCCGTGCCATCCCAGCAACCCCGCCAAATCTGATTGACCCTAACCTAATCATGGGACAAATTACAATGACTGATTAATCTACCTAAGTTCAAGTTTAATTGTTATTCAACCATAAATGAATGCCCATGAATACAGCCAAACAAAACAGCGTTACTCCAGGGCCCAGGTGTAAGACTCAGTACCAACAGTCTCACACGGCACAAGGCACGCATAGCACATATAAGAAAGCAGTAAAATACAGTCACATAAGAAAATATATAGTCCAAGTCTCTGAGTCCATGTATGTTGCAGTAGTCTGCAGCTGAACACAATACGTCTTGTTGCCTGTCAAGCAAACACTGGAGGGCAGCACTGATTCCAGCCTGCATGCCACACCATACTGCCTCCATCCTAGCAGTGGAGTGCATCGAGTCTGACCTCTCTCTCCTGGGCAGTTGCAAATAGTTAACACTGTGGCTTGAGGCCCTGCAGCTCCTTCACCACATGCCAATAAATCAGTGTATTTGAATTGCAGCATTCTGCATAAGCAGGATATTGCAATCACAAGAAAACTGACTAAGACGATCGCTTATTTTTAGACTTCACACCTCCTTCACACACCCACTCCGCTGCCTCTCTGATACAGGCAGCAGCGCGATTTCCACCAAGTCCAACTCCTTCAGTTTCTCCACTGATGAGCAACTCACAGATGGGGTATACCTGCAGTATTTTAGGTTGTTAATGTCCAGCAGGGTCTTGAGATAGTAAAAAAAAATACATTCTAAAAAGACGGTAACACCATTGGTTGGCCCCGTAGAAGACGGTACACAGAGCGTGCTTCTATCCTACTACAAGTCCAGTAGGTTTGGACTGTGGGAGGAACCCGGAGCAGCTGGAGAAACCCATGCATTCCACGAGGAGAACCCCTTAAAGAATGATGTTGAAATTGAACTCAGAATTCCAGAATGCCCCGAGCTGTAATAGTGTCACGCTAATCACTAAGCTACCATGGTGCTGTTTTAGTTGGACAAGTGAGCAGTCTCTGATTATGGATGGAAATCCTAGAACCTGTGAGATTTCCATGGTATGTTTTAACAGTGCCAACTAAACTACAGTAGTTCAGCATCTCATCTCAGGTGTAAATTCTAGTTTTGTTTCATAATCCTTTGATAACCTATTTTTTCTGTCGCCGTCCCTGTGATTGCTCACTCACGTTTGCCCCAGTCCGGTAATATTTCAAACTCAACATTTTCATTATGTGTCTGAAACCAGACTGTCCCCAGCATATCCTTGGGCTGTGCTGGCTAATGAGACAAACAATGAATTTCACTGTATGTTTCAATGTACTTGTGATGAATAAATGAACCAGAATCTGAAAATGCTCATTCTGTAACTTCCTCCAGCCCTGCAACTTCCCAAGAACTCTGTGTTCCTCTAATATTGTCTCCTGGGTATGTGTGACATCTTTCACTCCAGCAATAATGGGATCAGTCCAAGCTCTGAAATGTCATCTCTCACCTTTCTGCTACTGTTCCTCTCATTCCTCTTTTTGAGATAATCTTAAGGCGCTCTCCTTCCACCGATTCTTTTGTCACTATTCTAATATCCCCTTCATTGTGTCAGTCTCTAATTCTGTGAATTACTTTTGAGTGGTTTACTCTATTAAAGGCATTATTATTATTATTATTACAAAATTACATCACATTTTAGTTAATTTGTTCAAGAATCCGGTGATAATGATCACATGGGGATTCAAGCTGAATGAAGATACTGAAGGTTGAGGAGACAAGTAAACAGAACATTAGATTTATGTCCTGGGAATTTGGGAATTATTCAAAATAATTGTACACATTAACTCTATTCATTCAAATATGTCAGATTTAGAATCACAGAGATGCAGCATGTACACAGGAGCTCCTGGAGGAAACCCCTGTGATCACATTGAGAAAGTGTAAAGTCCATACAGACAGCACCTAAGGTCAGGATTAAACCCTCTTTGACTCCACTGCTGGAAGGCAGTGTCTCTAACAGGTGCACCACAGTTCTGCCTTGGTAACCTATTGTCCTAATTACATTTGAAACAAATGGATCACCTTTGAAACAAAACTGTTATAGAATGTCATCAACGTGTTGTAACTGAATGAATGATGATGATAAAGGTAGTCTGCACTGTTGGAAATGGGCTCCATTCCACCATTAAGATGTTATGGTGTAGAAGTTAATTTCACTGCTGTAACTTACAAATGTGTTTCTTACCTCAGTGCCATTCTTTGTGGAAGAAATCGTGTACAGAAGTATTGAAAACGATTTATAGATTTTCCTTGACTTGTGTGAAACACTTTTGCCACTCATAAACACAAAATGAATGTTTGTCACTATTAAATTCTAACCCACTATCACCAGAGTGATGGGCTGGATAAATTTTGTCACTTTTTTTCAATACATATGTTTTTTTGAATTTAAAGCATGTGCATTTTTCCTCTTTTTAAATCCTTTTGTCTTACTATTTCCTAAATTCCATGTTAGGCTCTTAAACTCTGTAACTGTCTGGTAGAACTGAGAAACTGCATCTCAGAACTCTTCACATGCAGTTTCCTCATCCTCTGTGGAAAAATGTGCTACTTCCTGGTCTCAGTTTTGAGCTACAGTACTCACCATATGAAGATCTGATCTATTATTAACTCCCAAATTAAATTAATTTATGCCTTCTTTTATAGACTGTACAGAGCAATGATGTTAGACCCTCCAGAGCATTCATTAGCTAGTAAAGCTCATTGTGATTTCTGGGTTCAGCTCTCAACAAAAGTATTTTCTTATAAACCAATGACAGCAATGGTGGTGGATAACATAAAGGAAAGCATAAAACTAAAAGGTCATGCATATAAAGTTGTGAAGAATAGTGGTACACTGGAAGATTATTTAAAAAGTCACAAAGAACCACTAAGCAAACAATAAAGAAAGGGAGGATAGATTATGAAGGTGAACCAGCACAAAATATAAAACCAGATAGTACAATTTTCTATAACTATATAAAGCAGAAGAGAGTGGCTAAAGTGTGTATAGGTCCCTTGGAAAACAAAAAGTGGTAATTAATACTAGTTAATACATAAATTGCCAAGGGTTTGAACAAGTACTATGTCTCAGTCTTTACGGTGGAGGACACATTGAATATGCAGAGAGATGTTATGGATGTGATGGGAGGTGAAGACCTCAGCACATTTGCTATCACTAAAGAGGTAATGCTGAGCAATCTATTGAGCCTAAAGGTTGACAAGATCCTTGGTCCTGATGGACTGATTCCCTGGGTACTGAAAGAAATGGCAGAAGTTATAGTAGAAGCACTTGTGATAACTTATCAGAATTCTCTGGACTCTGGGCAGGTCCTGGAGGATTGGAGCAAATGTTAGGTCTGTTGGTTTTAAAATTTTGTAAAATGCTTGAAGCAATGACTATTGAAGAAATAGTAAAATAATTGGATAGGAATGGTTCCATCGGTCAGAGACAGCATGAATTGAAGAAGGGTGGGTCCTGTCTGACAGACTTATGGGAGTTTTTTGATGATATAACAAGCACAGTGGATAGACGGAAACAGTTGGATGTTGTATACTTGGATTTGCAGAAGGTATTCAATAAATTGCTGCACAAAAGACGTAACTATAACATAAGGATGAATGGAGTTAGGGGTAACATATTAGTATGGGTAGAGGATTAGCTTACCAATAGAAGGAAGATGGGCTAAATGGGTATTTCTCTGGAGGGCAATCAGTGGTGAGCGGAGTGTTGCAGAAGCTGGTACTGGGCCTACAAATGTTCAAATATACATTAATGATTTGGAAGCGGGTACCAAGTGAAGCATAATTAAGTTTACTGATGACACCAAATTGAATGGAAAAGCATGTTGCACAGAGGATGTGAGAGTCTGCAGATAAATGTAGATAGGGTAAGTGAGTGGGCAAAGGATGGCAGATGAGTACAATGCTGGTAAATGTGAAGTAATCCACTTTGGAAGGAAAATTAGAAGATTAAATTATTATTTAAATAAAGAAAGGTTGCAGCATGCCAGTGCTTGTGTGAATTGCAAAATGTTGGTTTGCAGGTGCAATCAAGTTGTCAAGAAGGCAAATGGTATATTGGCCTTCACTGGGTTAGGAGGTTATCCTACAACTATACAGAGTGCTGGTGAGGTTGCACCTGGAGTACTGCATGCAGTTTTAGTCTCTTTACTGGAGAAAAGATGTACTGGATTTTGAGGCAGTGCAGAGGACATCCACCAGGTTAATCCCTGGGGATAGGAGGTATGAGGACAGATTACGTTGTCTGGGACTATATGTGCTGGAATTCAAAGAATGAAAGGAAATCTTATAGAAACATATAAAATTATGAAAGGGGTAGGTAAGATAGTAGCAGGAAATTTGTTTCCACTGGTAGATGAGTATAGAATAGAGGATGTAACCTCAAGATTTGGAGGAGTAGAGCAGGGACTTAGGAAAGGGAAGAAGAGGAATTGCTTTTCTCAGAGAGTAGGGAACTCCAGGATAGTAGAAAAGGTTATCTCAGAAATATATTTAAGACACAGTTAGATAGCTTTTTTTCTTCTCGGGAAATTATGGTGAAAAGGCAGACAAATGGAACAGAATTAACAGATAGATCAGTCATGATCTTATTGAATAGTGGAGCAGGCTCGATGGGCCTGGTGAACTACCCCTGCTCTTATTTCTTATGTACTTCTGATACGTTATCTCCTTCAAATTCACGCACAAAGTTAATTGAAATTTGATTCCCTATATTATCTAATAAAAATCTTCTAGGTTTGAAGTTGGTATAATATGTAAGAGAAATAATACTAGTTGAGTGAAGATAACAAGTGAGATAAAATTGGTAAATAACAGACCAATTACTTAAAATATAATTAAACATTTTCCCCTGTCAACTTAATAGTGTAACTGACCTCATTATAGATTGTCTACATCAGGAATATGGTGTCAAGTGTGCAAACAATGTGGCCTGCCCATTGGAGGATGTTTGCCTACTCTGCCAGTTGATTTGGAAGATTTTCAGGAGGCAGCATTGGTGCTATCTGCTCAAATTTTCTTTTCCACCATCAATTTTGGGTAGCCCATATCTTGGAAGTGTAAAAGAGGACAGGATCACAGATGCCTTGTAGACCATGAGGTATGAGCCAGGTTTGAGGTCCAGTAATTGCAGAGAATATCTCAGGCATTTTCTTTCATCCTTTACAACATGGCACTGGGAATATTTAATGAAATTGCACTACTTTTTATTCGTAATAGATCTGCTAATTAATTTGAATACTCTTAACAAAGGGGTAACATATCCAGGAACAACTATCTGTTTCTTTCTCTATAATAAATGTATGAGGGTTGTTGCTGAATTTAAATTTCATTGGCATTTTTTTTTGTGATCCCACTATAATATAAAGTCTCACGCCAGTTGCAGTTTTAAGTAATTTATATGAGAAGGTCATTATGCTGATCAGATCCAAGATCACTTGAGGGATTACTTATAAAATATCTAGAATGCCCTCTTTATTGCATTACACAAAGAGATCCATACAGCCAGATTTGTATTAAAAGAGCTGAACTGTCATGGAATCAAATGCTAATTTGATAAACTCTGCCTTCAACCAGCTGCTCCAGCTCCACCTTATGGAATAACAGTGCTTGAAAGTGTCCGTGATTCAATGGTGCTTGGATGGAAGCAACCCAAATTCCACGGTGGTTCTGACGTCACTGGCTACTTTGTGGATTATCGTGAAATTATTAATGATAAACCTGGAAAATGGAAAGAAGCCCATATCAAAGCTATCAGCGATCGAGCATACAGAGTAGGTGAAACAATGACTTACTTCCCAGACATGTTTTTTAAGTTGTAAAAGAGAGCTCTTTTGAAATTGGTTCTCGTGGCAATCTGAAAGTATCAAAGGAATTAACCTATGTATCACTGGCATTAAAATAATTTTAACTTTAAAATCTAAGGACCACCAATTTGACCCTCCTTTCATCTAAAGTTATTGCATCTGCTTCACTTTTGCAGACATGTAACCTTTGTCTCAGACTGGCATGTAAACATTTCATTAGAAATATACCAGCACTGGATTATGGTCCATATCAACAGACCATGTGCATCTGCAAGGTCAAATGGAGTAATGTTGAATATTGTTTGAAATATGGTTTCATGGAATTGGATACATTTCAGTTTTACTTTAACCCTGTGTAAATCATTGGATGATGCTGGTAATTCTCAGCACATCAGAGAATATTTAAGGAAAGAGAAACAAGGTTAACACTTTTAAAAAGAAAATCAATATCAGAGCTGATTGCATTATAAACAGCCACAGATGGCAGGAAAGGATTGTAAAATGATATAAAGTGGAAGACTTACAATTAAAAGACCAACGGGATGACAGTACTAGCCATAATAAAGCAGTAATTACCAGTGTCAAATAAGATGAAAGAAGAGTAACTCCTTACAGCGGAATAGCTCAGAGGTTGTGAGGGTTCACATGAGTGAGGTGCTTAAGGTAAGGAGAAGAAAATATAGGGGACATTGATGGAAAATCTGGAAAATATAGAATGGGTTATAGTTAACTGGGACTTGAAATTCTATCTGATTTCCCTCTCAATTGATGCACCCTGACATGCCGAGAATCCCAATGTTCTTTGCTTTTAATTTCGATAACTGGCGTCAAATGCATTTATGTTAATTAGTGGACCTATTATATTGTCTTCTTCTAATTCTTGATTTTGTAACTTGCTTTCTTTAGATCAATGACCTAAAGGAGAACATGACATATCAATTTCAAGTTCGTGCGGGCAACGTGGCTGGAATTGGTTTACCTTCTGAACCGAGTGATAAGTTTAAGTGTGAAGAATGGACCATTGCTGTTCCAGGCGGGTTTATCAGTCTTTTGAAACAATATACTTAGAGTGTTGAAGCAGAATACTAAAGTGAGAATGAGAAATGCTTTTAAATGGGAATGGTGCTAGGAACTGAGGCATAAGAGCAAATTGTCAGTAGACGAGAAGATTTTTTTTTTGTAATTTCATGGAATTTACTTGCAGGCAATTGCTTCTAATAACAAAAACAGACAAAACATACCTTTTTAGAAATGCTTCCAGTCAGGCCTCCCAAGGCACGGAGAAATTGATCTAACTGTGTCATGCATGCTCTCCCTATTTACAATATGTTTACAGAAAGGCAAACAAACTTCCTCAGGTGGATGATCTAGGTTGTAGAACGTAATTTTCTGCATTTGAAAAGTTCCTACAGAAAATTAAATATGTAGATACATGAGTGTTAACAATTTGATTCGTACACTGTGGTAGCAATGAGTTACAAGGTATTGTTTTGCATTCCAACTGTAGGCAACGTTTCCTCTGGTTGCATTTTCTAGAAGAAGATGTTTACATCTACATTAGAAACACATAGCTGAATCCTGTAAGGATATCCTGATATATAGGGATTTTCTATTCACATATACTATAATTTTTCAAATTACTTTTGGAGAGGATCCTAGCTAGGACTGACTGTAAGTGATCTATAGTTACTGTCTTTGGACATATTTTGTGTGAATAATGTATTTTCCATATCAATGCAGGGCCACCCCATGATCTTATGTACACTGAGGTCAGAAAGAACTCAGTGGTCCTCACCTGGAGAGCTCCAGTATATTCAGGACGTAGTGAGGTGAGAGGGTACTATGCTGATGTCCGGGAGGCAGATGCAGATGAAGAAAAATGGACAAGTGTCAATGAGAAGGCAATATTGAAGAGATTCGTAAAGGTAAAGGGCAATAATTCCTACTCCCAAAAATATGCTATATGAACACAATTTTTCAGCTCAGCTTTGTTAGATCAAATGAACAAAATAGAATCACAGAGTCATGGAAAGGTACAGCACAGAAACAGGCTCTTCAACCAATCTAATCCATGCTGAAACCTCTTAAACTGCCTACTCCCATCGACCTGCACTGGGACCATAGCCCTCCATATCCCTACCATTCATGTACATATCCAAACTTCGCTTAAGTGTTGAAATTGTGCTCACATTGACCACTTGTGCCAGTAGCTCGTTCCACACTCACATGAATAACCTTCTGAATGAAGAAGTTTCCCCTCATGTCTCCTTAAGCTTTTCACCTTTCACCCTTAATCCATGACCTCTGGTTGTAGTCCTGCCCAACCTCAGTGGAAAAAACCTCCTTGCATTTACCCTATCTATGCCCCTTGTAATTTTGTATACCCCTATCAAATCTTCCCTCAGTCTTCCATGTTCTAAAGAATAGAGTCCAAACCTATTCAATTTTTCCTTGTAACTCAGGTCCTCCAGACCTAGCAACATCCTTGTTAATTTTCTCTGTACTCTTTTAACCTTATTTACATCTCTCCTGTAGCTAGGTGACCAAATCTGCAGACAATACTCCAAACTAGACCTCACCCATGTCTTACACAATTTCAACATAATATCCTATCTCAATACTTTGATTTATGAAAGCTAGTGTGCCAAAAGCTTTCTTTATGACTATCTACTTGCAACACCACTTTCAATGAATTCTGGATCTGTATTCCCAGATCCCTTTGTTCTACCACACTCCTCAGTGTCCTACCACTCACTGTGTAAGACCTACCCTGGTTTGTCCTATTGAAGTGCAACACTTTGCACCTCTCTGCATTAAATTCCATCTATCATTTTCAGCTCAATTCTAGCTAGCCAGATCCCTCTGTAAGCCATGATGGACTTCCTTGCTATACACAAAATCCCCAATCTTGGTGCCATCCACAAATCTGCTGATCCAGTAACCACATTATCATCCAGATTGTTGACATAGATGACAAACAACAACAGACCCAGCACCGATCCCTGCAGCACTCCTCTGACAGGTCTCCTGTCTGATAGGCCACCATCTCTGGCTTCTCCCACAAAGCTAATGTCTGATCAAATTTACTACATCATCTTGAATGCTGAATGACTGAATCTTCTTGACCAACCTCCCATGTGGAACCTTGTCAAATGCCTTGCTAAAGTCCATGTAGACAACATCCACTGCCTTGCCTTCATCCACTTTCCTGGTAACTTCTAGGAAAACCTTATAAGATTAGTTAGGCATAACCTACACGCACAAAGCCATACTGACTATCCTTAATCAGTCCATGTCTATCCAAATACTTATATATTCAGTCCCTTAGAATACCCTTCAATAACTTTTCCACAGCTGATGTCAGACTCATTGATCTATAATTTTCTGGATTACATTTAGAGCCATTCTTAGGGCCTCAATATCTCTTGAAAACTAACATTTCCTATACCTGTTATCTTTACCTTTTATTCTGACAGGTACATACAAGCTTTGTACTCTCCCACGTATCAAGTACACCTTTACCAGAAAACAGCCTGTCCCAATCCACACTTGCCAGATTATTTCTGAATCCATCAAATTGGCCTGCCTCCGATTTAGGATCTCAACCCACGGACCAGGCCTATCCTTTTTCATATCTACTTTGAAACTCATGCCATTGTGATCACTAGATGCAAAGTGTTCCTGTACGCAAACTCCTGTCAGCTGGCCTCTCCCATTCACCCATAGCAGATCAAGTACCGCACACTTTCTTGTTGGGACTACTACATACTTATGAAGGAAACTATCCTGAACACATTTGAGAAACTTGATCCCATCTAGTCCTTTTATAGTATGGGAGACTCAGTCAATATGTTGAAGGTTAAAATCACAACCTTATGTTTCTTGCAACAGTCTGTGATCTCTCTACAAATTTGTTCCTCTAGATCCTGCGGAATATTGGGTGGGCTGTAATATAGCCCCAATAACATGGTCATACCTTTCTTATTTCTCAGTTCACCTTACTAAACAAGTTCTTCAGTCTGTCCTGACTGAGCACTGCTGTGACATTTTCCCTGCCTAGTACACCACCCCTCCTACTTTAATCCCTCCTGCTCTGTCGTGTCTAAAACAACGGAACCCCGGAATATTGAGCTGCCAGTCCTGTCCGTCTTGCAAACAAGTTTAATTAATGGGCACAATATCATACTTCCAGGTGTTGATCCATACCCTGAGCTCATTCGTCTTTGGTACAATACATCTTGCATTGAAATATACTGTATGCAGCTCAGCACGCTTGTCGCACCATGCTCAACATTTTGATTCCTGACTTTGTCTGAGGTCTGACAAATATTTGTCTCCTCAGCCTCACCACTAATTGTTCTGGCACTCTGGTTCCCATCCCCCTGCAAGAAAATAATGGTGATGTTCCCAGTTTTCCAAAAGATTGATGTATATATTACTAAAAAGTTGACATCTAATTCTGTTCTAAAGTTAATATTACAGTTACTCTTGTATACTTAATTCTTATCAGATTGTTTACAGCTCTTGATTTGGAAAGTTACTGAGTAGTCTCTCAATTAATAGAAATTGCAGTTTATTGCAGGCCTGAACTATGATGGTCAAGATGTTGGTAATAGTACCCATAAGCGAAAGAACCATTGGGATCTTTGTAATGAGAAATAAAGGGTTTAGCACTTGTTTGAAACCCACACTGCATGATTGCTTGGCCTTTATGTTCAAGTGTATGATGCTTTACAAATACAAATAGTTGATGGGCAGAGGGGGTGGTAAAAGAAAGGGAAAAATAAAACAGTATTTTGTGGCATGGAGGGTGCTGCCAAGTGCAAAAGAATTTTATCAAGTTCATAATGAAGAATGAATAAAAAGAGATTTTACTTTTAAATTAGCTCAGTGTTTCACCAATACTTCAATATTGCCATTAGGTACAAGGACTGAAAGAAGGTGTGAGCTATGTTTTCCGTGTACGGGCTGTGAACATGGCAGGTGTTGGAAAGCCATCTGATTTAACAGAGCCAGTCACTGCAGAAACAAGCCCAGGTTTGTCTTTATAGTTTCCAAAGAACCTTGAGAATTAAAATAAATCTTATTCACAGTGAGTGGAATGAATTTAAGTGAAATAAGTGGCTTTGATCATAATTGCCACTCTCTATTGTATAATAAGGCAGCTTAATTTTTCACACCAGAGCTTCTTTCATTTAGGTGCTATTTGATCTTCCCGAAACTGTAAAAGATGTTAAGACCACAAGAGGGTACAACCACCGGCTTCCATAATTGAATAATCTGCATTAGGCAATTTACATACATTACTCTCTGCTTTATTCCAACTGATCTACATTATTAAACCTGAAAAAAATATGTGAGGTGTACTGAAGAAATGTAACACCTCGTCTGTACTGAGATATCTAATTCCACAATGGCAGAATTTAACCCAACTGCTCCCCAGGAAAGAAGTTTGGTCAATATTCTCTTGATAGCCTGCAGGCTGGAATGATTATTTTGTGCAAGATGATTTCATTTCTAATTTGTCATTGGATTAAATAATTTAGTGACACCACTTAGCCTCTAATTTAGAGAATGTACACTTGAGAAAAGTATCAGATGTGCTTCCAAGTTGGAATCACAGGCCATTGCAAGAAAAGGCCTTGGCCTAAGGGCACTGAGACCTTTTACAACATGGTTTGTAACCCTCTAATTCAGAGGTTCCAAACCTTTTTTATGCCATGGACCCATATCATTAACCGAAGGGCTCCTGCTGTAATTGGTGTCATGTCAGTGATCGCAAACCAAAAGACAAATCTTGGACCTTCTGATTTGTATAACTGATATTAATTTCACTGACACTGCCAATGAGTAACAATCTGCTGAAGGAATGCAACAGGCCAAGCAACATCTGTGTGGGAAAAGGAATTGTCAATATTTAAGGTTGAAACTCAAAAATGGCAATTCTTCCCCCACCCCCACCACAGAAGCTGCTCGACCTGCTGAGTTTCCCCGGCAGATTGCTGGAATATCGACAGTCTCTGATTTCGACCCTACCAATGAGAAAGTTTAATCACATTTTGTTTTTATTGCAGTTTTCAATGTTTTTTAAATCTATCCTTTGTTTACCTGGCCTGTAAATCTATCAAATTTGGACTGCTAGTGTGAGGATTGAGTTTGAGTCGCATTCCTCAGCCGTGACATCATAAAATAAAAACCTAAATATGAATTAAAATCCTTTGATGTTTTAATCAAAGAAACTAATAAATCATAATTCCTTCAGAAAAAGTGGCACATTTTGGAGAGAAATGAAGAAATTCTGAAGTTCCTTTTTGAATGAAAGTGCTGTTCTCTGACTAATAGAGGTAATTGTCTGCTGGATAATTAGAGTCCTAGAGTAATACAGCACAGAAAAAGGCCCTTCAGCTCAACTGGACCATGTCAGTTATAACATTCTCCCTGCTAGTCCCAGTTGCCTGCAGACATCCCACCCTGCAAAAACTCATCTCAGGGAGGTAGCACCATCAATTTGCGGGAGACTCCCGGGAGAGGTGGGATGTCTGAAATAGAGTAGCTCCTGAGCAGCTAGCCAGCTAGTTTAAATAACTTCTGGATGAATGACACCTGTTAAAGTCACCACAACATGTCTTTTACAGTTATTTGGGCAATAGAAAAATCACTGTTGCAAACAGTGCAGCGAGCAACACTGTCATTATTTTTTACCCCTGGTACGCAGGGGTACACTTTAGTGTAGTCTAGGGTGATGTACGTGTTTTTTTTTGGAACACTCTGCCACTCTGACTTTTTTTGGAACTCTCGCTCTTGCTCTCTCTCTATCGCGCGCGCTGTCTCACTTATGGTCGCTCTCACTCGCGCTTGCTTTCTCGCTCTCTCTCGCGCTTGCTTTCTCGCTCTCTCTCGCGCATGCTTTCTCGCTCTCGCGCTTGCTTTCTCGCTCTCTCTCGCGCTTGCTTTCTCGCTCTCTCTCGCTCTTGCTTTCTCGCTCTCATGGTTGCTCTCACTTCCACTCGCTCTCTTGCGCTTGCTTTCTTGCTCTTGCGCTCACTCTCTCGCGCACATTCTCTCACGCTTGCTCTCAAAAAAGTCAATTTCCAGGACATTGTGTATAATTTGCGGGCATCAGGGAGCCACTATTAATTTGCGGGAGACTCTCGGAAGTTCCGGGAGAGGTGGGTTGTCTGTGCCTGCATTCGGCCCATAACCAACCAAGCTACCCCACCCCCCCCCCGTACCTATCCAAATAATGTATTTTCCACGCTCTCTTTCCTGACAATTGTACACAATACCGCAAGTGCAGTCTCTCCAATAACTTTTATAACTGCAACATGATGTCCCTACTTCTAAACTTTATGCCCTGACCGATGAAGGCCAGCATGCTAAATGCCTTCTTTACCACGCTGTCTACTTGTGAGGCCGATGCTAGTGAACTGTGCACTGAAGCTGCCAGGTTCCTCTGTTCCATCAGTGGCCTGCCATTAATCTTACGCTGGTTTGGCCGTCCAAAATGCATGATCTCATACTTATCTAATTGAGAACTCACAAATCTTGATTTACACACATGGGAAGAAGGACCACCCTTACAAGTCACATGTACTCTGATAGTCTACAAAATAAACTGTTTTCATGGGTAAAGAGATAATACCAGATGCTGTCTAACGAAGCAATGTTTTGTGGATGGCTTCTTCCCACAAGTATGATGTTAGATAATCAGCAAAGGGGATACTTGCAGTGTTCCTACAAAAGTTCCACTTTACAAATCTATCCAAAATGCTTAGGATCTGTTCAAATCCTGTGCAGAATACAGCAAAAGCTATTTTGAATTTACAAGAACATATAAAGAAAATCTTGCTTAATCCAGTGGCCAATCACTGGAACTTATTGTCTTCAAAGTATCAGTAAAGTACTGAAATAAAGACTGGATAGAGGGAGGCATCAGATGAGTGAGTCTTGTGTGCACAGAGACACAGTTAAAAATTATTATTAATAGTAATGTAGTCATTATCGGAAGTAACAATTATTAGGGATAAATGCCAGTCTTGCCAACAATAAATTCCACACCACCAGGTTCAAGAACAACTACTCCCCTTCAACTATTCAGTTCTTGAATATACCTGTACAGCCCTAATCATTGCCACAGTATACCAAAACTATGACCACTTTGCACTACGATGGACCTAGTTTTATTTTGTTATAATTGAGTTCTTTCTTGCAAAAAAAACTTGTATCGTTTATCTTTCTCTTGTAAATACTGCTTATTTGATTTTATGTGAATGTGATGTTGCTGCAAGTAAATTTATATTTGCACCTGTGCACACATGTACTTGTGCATTTGACAATAAACTAAACTTTAAGACATTAAGATGAACTTCTATGTTCAATGGCTAACCACTCACTGTACATAGCAACATGTTCTATTTCCCTTACACCCAAACAGTTCCAGTATGGAACACAAATATACAGCTCTGTGTTATTAGAAGAAATATCCTCCTGGAGAGATCTGGGGTCACTAGAATTGAAATCATCCTAGATGCCCAGATGCTGAAGAGGTGGTGACCTACTGAACTTTTAACAATACTTGAACAAAAAATTCTAGCCTGAACGCACAATCATTATCATCACCAAACATTTGGAAATTAAAATTCAGCAGCCAATTCTTTCTGTCTTTTTTAGGTACCAAAGAAATTACTGTAGATGTGGATGACAATGGAGTCATTTCCCTGATCTTTGAGTGCACTGATATGGCTGCAGGTTCAAAATTCATTTGGTCTAAGAATTATGAAGAACTTATTGACTCATCAAGAGTTACTCTAGAGAGCAAAGGTGGAAAGTAAGGACACTTTTTCTGTCAATACAAGGATTTTTGCTCTCTCATTAATTTTTTTCCATAACCAAAGAGGCAAAGTTATAATTACTTTGCTAGAAATAACCTTATAAACATATGAAATATATGTATTTTATATGGGCTCTACTGTACATCAATAACAAAATTAATAAGTTGAAAACATTATTGAGATATTTACTAATTCATCAGTACTTTGAACTGAGGAAAACTCAGCTTGATTGATATAATGATTATC
This sequence comes from Mobula hypostoma, assembly GCF_963921235.1. NCBI lineage: Eukaryota > Metazoa > Chordata > Chondrichthyes > Myliobatiformes > Myliobatidae > Mobula > Mobula hypostoma. The sequence goes on from NC_086097.1 coordinate 193,755,357, forward strand.
TGACGCCTGATACAGAAGGAGAATTGTTAATTTGATACTAACAATTGAATGTTTCAACACCTTTGAAATATTACATTGTACTACATAAGAATTTAATTATAAGGTAATATGGAGCACATGGCAGGGCAGTAATTTGCTAGAATAAGCTATTTTGGTGTAATGCATCTGATATAACTAAATTTTAGAAGTGGCTAAGGAATTCTAAGGTGATTTCTTTTCATATTAACTTGTTGATTTCTATTATATAAGGACAAAAATATTGTTGGTTTCAGGGCATCAGAAAATGTATTGCCCACACCCTTCAGCTTGTACCGTGTGTATATCCTGCCTAATAAAACAGGAGGAGGAGAGCTAATGGTCTGAGGGTGCTGTGGCACAACACAAAACAACAACATATACTTCGTCATCTCCTTTGCCTTTGCTTTATCCTGGATTTCAGGATTCACCGTTGAAGAATAAGCTCTGCAGGAAATTTTATCCTAAATTGTTGTCACAAGATCAGACCAAACACTTCTGACACAGTTCTCTGTAAATTGTTTTCAGGAAATTTGGGATAATAATGTTTAAGGAAAACATGGAAAGATAGTGCAAAGTACTGACCTCCAGACATACACTCTGTGACTTGATAAGAATATTTCCCATCATTTCTGATGTAATAACTGATCTCAGTTGTGTAGCAACAAGAGATACTAGACAGAGATGTTTCCTTTCAGGAATTAAGAAACCATCAGAGTAAAAGTCAATCTGATATCCTTTTTAAATAGGTAAATAAGTTGCTAAGTAAAATCTTTAAGGGTAGATAACCTTTTTAGCATTATTTATCACGTTGGCAGAACAGGAGAGAGAAAATAAATGAATGCAACAAATCTGAGATAATGTACAGAATATCCTGCTCAACAATATGCTAAGATTAATATCCTTTTCTACATTTTCTTCAAATAGAACAAGACTAATTTTCAATGACCCAGGAAAAGAAGATTTGGGTGTTTATTCTTGTGTGGTCACTGAAACAGATGGAGTTTCTTCCAGTTATACCATAAATGAAGAAGGTATTTTATGTTTTTTCAAAAATTATTTTTGTAGTGAAAGCTCCAAAAGATTTAAAATAGTGATTTAAATTAAATCTGAATTTCTCCACTTGGTTGATGGTGAGTGCTATTCATGGTAATGAGTGTAAAATGCGTATATTATTGCTGAGGTAGATTGGTTTTTGAACTTGAGGAGAATTGAGATTTATGGGAATCTGAAGCCTGTGCTCAGATGAGCCATGGTATTGAATGGCAGAGTGGGTTTGAGGAGCTTACTCCACCAAGAGTTTATCATGAAACACACATCTTCACCGTTTGCCTTATTTACAGAATGTGTTTCTTCCCAGATCTGTATTGTAAAGTAAAATGCATAATTTTACATTGTTGATCAGTGTCATTGTTAACATAGGTAACAATGACCTTCTTTGAGTCTGTCGGTTGCAGAGTCTCCTCTGCTGTCACAGTGGTTCCATGAGACTAGCTATCTGTCATTGCTGAGATGGCCCCTATTGTACGTAGACCTCCCAGCAAAAGGACATGTTGGGGGTGTGCTGGAACAAACAGCCTGGCATAGGGTAAAGAGGCGATGATTTCAGGTTAACAGTAGATCTGCTGTAATATGGTAAAGGTAGAAGATGTTGCAACCTTGATCTGGCCTGTTTTGGTTATACAGGTTGAGTAGCCCTTATCTGAAATTCCACAATCCAAAAGCTCCAAAATCCAGATTTTTTTTGAGCACTGTCAAGATGTCACAAAAGAAAACTGCCACAAGATACTTCCTAGGCAAGGCAAACCTCTCTGTGCAGTTCTGAGAAGTGATGAACAAAAGTTAATGAAAAATAGAAAAACACTGCATAAGACAAAATATAAAAATCTCAATTGTGTATTGAAAAAGTGGATTCGGCAGCATCAGAGTGAACATGTACCTCTTAACAGTAGGCCGATCATGAAACAAGCAAGGATCTATCAGGACAAACTGAAAATAGAGGGTAATTGTTTTAGAAAGATAGATAGGTATATTTTATTGATCCTGAGGGAAATTGGGTTTCGTTACAGCCGCACCAACCAAAAATAGAGCGTAAATATAGCAATACGAAAACCGCAAACAAACAAAAAAATGCAAACTATGCCAAATGGAAAATAAGTCCAGGACCAGTCTATTGGCTCAGGGTGTCTGACCCTCCACGGGAGGAGCTGCAAGTTTGATGGCCACAGGCAGGAATGACCTCCAGTGCCGCCCAGTGTTGTATCTCGGTGTAGTGTGGCCGAAGTCCAACAGTAAAAAGTTCAATATCCGGTCTACAAACACGTTCCTCGATCGTAATATGACCCAGATTGCACCATCTGTTGTTAACCAGAACAGTAAGCACCCAATTCCTTTATGCTTACCGCTCTCAGTGCACTTCCGGTCAGCCGGAACGGTCTGGAAGCCGTCCATGGAGAAGTTTTGATCAGATATGTCCTCGTGCAGCCCTGTTCCAGTGAAACACATAACACTGCACTCCCGAAATGTTCTCTGACTCCTGGTTAGCGCCGTGAACTCGTCCATTTTATTACCCACCGATCTCCTCTTCTCCATAAGTCTCTGTTGTCTCGACCCGGTCCTCTTTCCTCGACTTTGTGATCCCCCTCTGCATCCTCTGTGTGTTTTCCTCCAGATTTCAGCAGGGGTGTCCGCCGCTCTGCTCGCTAAATCAGCCGGCATTAGCGCAAACGGCTGGTCCCTGGAATACACAATGCAACCTTGCTTCTGTCCCACGTGTCGGGATGTAACTATTTCCAGTGCTAAAAACCCAAATAAAACTCTCTCTACCAGCATGTTAGAGAGGGTGCAGCTTGTTACCATGTTACCGTGAAAAAAAATATACAAAAAATAACATAAGTTATGAAGTAAGAAGAAGAAAGTAAGGATACTGATCGGAACGGCTGTACCACGCTGCATGCACGACCGGCGCATGCGCACAATGAATTATATACAAAATTATTAAACTGTAATATAGAACAACCACCCTCTCATCGTAGTTGCTGTGGAATGGGCAACTGTTTGAAATCACTGGCAGGTATTACTGTCCTCAGCCCATAACAGATGTGGTTAGGGGTGGTCATTCAACTCCAACTCTGTGTAGAACCCAGCTATATCACATCAGGCTGTGCTCTGACTGTGGACTGTATACTCTGTGAGCTTCACACCAGCTGTACCTAAGCAGCATATGTAATGTAAATGGATTTTGTGTTTAGACTTGAGTCCCATCTTCAAGGTGTCTGATGCAAATAAATGCAAATATTCTGAAATCCAAAAAAAAAATCCAAATCCAAAATACATCTGGCCTCAGGCATAAGGTATACTCAACTCGTATAAGCTTCGCTGAATCTATTGAAACAAGTTAAGATTTAGATTTAGATTTTTCATGTTACCAAACTGAAAAAAAGCTTACAGGAAAATTCATAGAGCTGCATTATAAGTAGTAAAGTTGTTTAAATCTTTGCTTTTATCTTTGCAGAGCTCTTACGTCTTCTTGAAATTAGTCATGAACATAAATTCCCAGGTTGGTATTCTGAACATTATCAGCTGCAGTCACGATTGTTCCTAATGTAATTTGTTAGAATGACACATGATCACATTACTTGTGTTGGCAGTTGTACCTCTGAAGTCAGAGCTAGCAGTTGAGCTCCTGGATAAAGGACAAGTACGCTTCTGGTTGGAGGCTGAACGGCTCTCTCCAAATGGACAATGTAAATTTGTATTTAATGACAAGGAAGTTAAAAATGATGAGGTAAGTTACTTTACTAATTAATGAAACTCAGAAATGATTTCCTTCATATTTGTAAAATGAATTAAATTATTAAATCATTCCCTTTCACTGGTGATGATGGCTAAACATAGTGACATGGTAAATGGATTTTAAAGGAATCATTAGTAATTCTATCAGGAAAAAAAATCAAAACACAATTGAGAGACACATAAATCAGAGAAGTTCCCACAGTGATTCTAAATGGTGTCTAGAGGCATCTCTTAATGTAACCATTTTTCATTTTAATATCACATTAGAAGTCTTAACTTCAGGAATATTTTTAGTCCCTGCCAGTCCTTCTCTTGGTTATATTACAATGTCATTCACTAGAGGAGAAATCAAGTAAACACCATTGGATTATTTATCTATGGTTAGCTTGGTAGAAGACATTAAAAATAGAAAATGGTTTGATCTTACATCATCTATCACTTAAAGGTGCAGCCCATTACCCCAAATGGTGTTTAGATCCATCTCTCACAACTGGTAACCAAACATTTCAGCTCCCCTATTACCCGGGGGTCCCATCTCCATCATCAACCAAACTTATTTTATTCAGTCTCAGTGTTGAACACTTGATGGAAAGAGATGTTGATTTTTTTTTGATATGTTCTCCTTTATCTGACCATGAGTATGGTTTTTTCCAGTAACAAAATGACCTAATCAGTTATATTACTGATGATGATCAAGCAATTGAGGAGGTCAGGTTTTAATGGTAGGCAAAGGTTTAAATATAATTATCTTTAAAGGTATGGTAGAGCAGCAGTTAGTGCTGCTGCGTGACCACTCCGGGTGCCTGGTTCAAACCTCATCCTGATGTCTGTGCTGAGTGATTGCACAGGTTTCTTCAAGATGCTCCAGTTTCCTCCCTTGTCCAAAAGATGTGCAAGTTAATTGACTGCCATAAGTTACCACTCAGTATAGTTTGATGGCAAAAAAAAACAAAAGGGAGGAGATTGTGTGTGTGTGTGTGTGTGTGTGTGTGTGTGTGAAAATTCTAGGAATACGGAGAAATAGGGTGATGGGAAATGTGACTAATGGGATTTCAGCTTGGAGACAATGAGCAGAATGGCTGTCAACTGTGTTGTATCAGTATAAAATAAGATTAGTCAGACTAAATCAAGCTAAGCTAGATAAATAGCCAAGTACATGTTGGCCAGATTTCCTTTGAATGACAGCCATAAGCTATGGAGTGACAGACACTTCTGGTATTCACACCATAATACTCTCTGTCCAAAAATACATCTATTTATTTTGAGAAAATTACATTGCAGTGTAGATACTTATAGTATTTTTTTTTGAAGAAAGCAAGGCATTAACTGATTTTAAAGTGAATTGACGCTGTTCTGTTTTGAAGAAAATCCATGTTTTCAATTGTGATTTATTATATAAGAGATTCAGACTCGAATTTTGAAGAATCCTTGAACATTTTGACCAGAGCTAAAGTTTCACAGCCTCAGTGGTCTGCTTTGAAGCCAGGCCAATTTTCTGAGGTCATTTAATTTTGAACATGTAAGGTGGAGAATGCCTTGGAAAATGCTTGGCATTTGCTCTAGTGTATTTTTGTATGAATCCTTGAAGCTGCCTATTTTAAACATAAGCAATTGATTATTTTGTGATTAACTTACAAGCTTTTCTTCCTCAGTAGCAATTGGCATGTGTTTGCTGTTGCCAAAGTGCAAGAAATGGAAAAGAAATGTTAGATAGAACATAGAACAGTACAGAAAACAATTCAAATTTGTCCAACATTTTCTTACAGCTAACATATTCCAATCCAGGCAACATCCTGGTGAACCTCATCTCATCCTCTAAAATGCTTCCATGTCCTTCTGATGGAGCAGGATTTCACACAGTACTCGAACTGTGGCCTAACCAGAGTTTTATACAGCTTCAAAGTGACTTCCCACTTTTATATTCATTGCTACATTCAATGGAGACAAAAACATGCCTTCTTTACCACACTATCTCGCTGTGTTTCCATTTTAGGGAGCTATGGACATGCATCCAAAGGTCCCTCTGTACATCAGTGCTCCTAAGGGTCCTGCTATTGCCTGTGTAGTTTCCTCTTGCATTTGACCTCCCACTTGTACCACCTCACACTTGTCTGGATTAAAAACCTTTCTTTCCAACTGATTATATCTTGCTGTATCTTTTGATATAATGTAGTTCAGTCAATTGATTAACATTGAGGTACTCATTTTATGAGTCATGTCAATGGCAAAGACCTGCTTCTCACCTACAGCGCAAATATCTGGAAGTGGTGGAGGGAGGATGGCAAGGATCTAGGATTCTGCATTGTGGAGAGTTTATTTCTTCATTTATGGCGAGGAATGCTAGTTAGAAGACTCAGAAGATTAAGCTGATCTAAAATAAACACTGCCACAAGATGGTGACGTATAGAGTAATGCCAATAGTCTCCATGCAGTAATTTTTCAGCGTCAGCGAATGCACTGATGGTGGCACCAAATGTGGTGTAGATTAGAAAACCTAAAGGCAAACCATCAAGCTGTAGATAGTTACAGAGCAGTACTGAATGAAATCATTCAAATCATTGCCTAAGATTCACCTGTCAGCTCTTGCAGTTCCTGTCTCCAGTGACCTCACAAATCTAACCTTAGCAACCAACTTGTTCTCACCTACACGCTGTCCTTTGCAACATTATGTGACAATAATTGGGAAGACCTTTCATTGAAGAAGTAAGTTTGTGCAAGCCTGTCATGTTTTAAGCATTAAACTGGGTGCAAACTCAGGACCACAAACTGCAGGGTGAAATGCAGCAATGCGCTCTACTGTACTGATCTTCTCAGTAAGTTCACCATGGAAATATAGGCATCCTCAAACTATTCAGTTCCTAGGCTAGGAAGTCTGCCCACTGAATCTCTGTCAGGTTAAATATTTCATGAGCAGTGGTCAGACAGAATGGGTAGAAACAGCTACCCACTCAAGCATAAGAAATTGGTTTTATTAACTTAAATTTAAATTTAATTGCTTAAAGTGTGCAGGTTTTATTGATGTTTTGCCTGTCAGTAGAAGTATCTGTCCATGGCGTCAGATTGTGTGTGTATGCTGATTTAACTACCTTTCCCCACCCATCCACTGCATCTGTTCTCAGATTGTTTATCCACGATTCAAGTTCAAAGAAATATCTTTCTCCAGCTACATAGTAGTTATGATTGGCAGGTATGATGTTGGCATTGCTTATTCGTGGCTGAAAGAATATCATAGTTGGGAGATTAACATCCAAGGATACACATTGTATTGAAAGGATAAGCAGGTGGTAGGCAGAGGGGCTGGGGTGGCTCTGTTAATAAAAAAAAAACTTAAATCAAATCCTTAGAAAGAACTGACATAGGAGCAGAAGAAGCAGAATCATTGTGGGTAGCGTTAAGAAATTCCAAGGGTAAAAAGGCTCTGATGGGAGTTATATAAAGGCTTCCGGACAGTAGCCATGATGTAGACTACAAGTTACAATGGAAGATAGAAAAGGCATGTAAGAAGGGTAATATTGTGATAATCATGGGGATTTCAATATGTAGGTAGATTGGGAAAATCTTATTGGTGCTGAATCCCAAGAGAGATAATTTGTAGAATTTGTAGAATGCCTACAAGATGGCTTTTTAGAGCAGCTTGTGGTTGAACCAACTGGAGAATAGTAATGACCCAGATTTTATTAGGGATCTAAGGTAAAAGAACCTTAGAAACCAGTGATCATAATATGATAGAATTCACTCTGCAGTTTGAGAGGAAGCTAACATTCAATATATCTTTATTACAGTGGAGTAAAGGGAATTACAGAGGCATAAGCTGGTCAAAGTTGATGGGAAGGGGACACTAGCAGGGATGATGGTAGAACAACAATAACTGGAGTTTCTGGGAGAAATTCAAAAGGCACAGGAAAGACTTAGGCCAAAGATGAAGAGGTATTCTAAAGGGAGGCAACTGTTGCTGACAAGGGAAGTCAAAGACAGCATAGGAGAGGGCATACAATACAGCAAAAAAGACACAGTGGGAAGGAAGAGGATTGGGAAGCTTTCAAAAACCAACAGAACTAAAAAAGCCACAAAGAGAGAAAAGGTTAAATATGAAGGTAAGCTAGCCAATAATATAAAAGAAGATACAAAAAGCTTTTCCAGATGTATAAATAGTAAAATAGAGACGAGAAGATTTTGGACTACTGGAAAATGATGCTGGAGAAGTAGTAATGGGGGAATAAAGAAATGGTGGATGAACTTAAGTATTTTGCATCAATCTTCACTGTGGAAGGTACTAGCTGAATATCAGAAATGTAAGCGTGTCAGCGGGCAGAAGTGAGTAGTTGCTATTACTAAGGAGAAGGTGCTTGGGAAGCTGAAATATCTGAAGGTAGTTAAGTCACCTGGACCAGATGGACTACACACCAGAGTTCTGACAGAAGTGGCTGAAGAGTTTGTGGAGGCATTAGTAATGATTTTTCAGAATTACTAGGACTGGAAAATTGCTACTGTCACTCTACTCTTCAAGAAGCAAGGGAGGCAGAAGGAAGGAAATTATAGATTAGTTAGCCTGACTTCAATGGTTGGAAAGTTGTTGGAATCTATTATTAAGGATGAGGTTTCACAGTTCTTGGATGCATACAACAAAATAGGCCAAAGTCAGCATAGTTTCCTTAGGGTAAATTCTTGCCTGACACATCTGTTGGAATTCTTTGAGGAAATAACAGTCAGGATAGACAAAGGTGAGTCAGCGGATGTTGTTTATTTGGATCTTCAGAAGGCCTTTAACATGCTGCTGCACATGAGGCTGCTTAACAAGAACCCATGTAAACAGTGGGAATAAAGGGGGTCTTTTCTGGTTGGCTACCAGTGACTAGTTGTGTGCCACAGGGGTCGGTGTTGTAACGGTTTCTTTTCACATTCTATGTCAATGATTTGGATGAAGGGATTGATGGTTTTGTGGCCAAATTTGTAGATGATGTGAAAATAGGTGGAGGGGCAGGTAGTGTTGAGGAAGGAGGGAGTCTGCAGAAGGACTTCGGTAGATTGGGAGAATGTCAAAGCAATGACAGAATATAGTGTCATTGGAATATAGCGTAGATTAGTGCATGGTCATGCACTTTGGTAAAAGGAATAAAGGCATGGACTATTTTCTCAATGCGGAGAAAATTTAAAAGTCCAAGGTGCATAGGGACTTGGGAGTCCTTATGCAGGATTCACTAAAAGTTAACTTGGGGTTGAGTCCATTGTAGGGAAGGCAAATGCAAAGTTAGCAATCATTTTGAGAGGACTAGATTATAAGAGTAAGGATGTAATGCTGGGCCTTCAAAGGCATTGATCAGACGACCCGTGAAGTATTCTGACCAGTTTTGGGCTCCTTACCGAGGAAAAGATGTGCTGGCACAGGAGAGAATCAAGAGGAGGTGCATGAGAATGATCCCAGGAATGAAAAGGTTAACATATGAGGTGTGTTCAATGTCTCTGGGCTTGTACTTGCTGCAGATTGGAAGAATGAGGAGAGGGGTCTCATTGAAACATATTGAATATAGAAAGCCCTAGACAGAATGGATGTGGAGAGAATGTTTTCTACAGAAGGGGAATCTAGGACGAGAGGACACAGCCTCAGAATAGAGGGGTATCTATTTAGAACAGAGATGAGGAAAAATTTCTTACGCAGATGGTGGTGAATCTCTGGAATTCATTGCACTGACAGCTGTGCAGGCCAAGTCATTGCATATATTTAAGGTGGAGGTTGATAGATTCTTGATTAATCAGGGCATCAAAGGTTACAGGGAGAAGGCAGGATGATGGGGTTGACAAGTGTAATAAATCTACAGTTTTTCAGCATTTTCTTTCTTGTGGCTGATTGGTGGTAGGTGGTCTGTTAGGTCTGTGCATGTGAGTTGGGGGAGGAGTTTTTTGATGCTACTGTGGCTGTTCTTTTCTCCTGGTCAGGGGGTTGGAGATTGTATTGTTATTTTTTTTTCTGTGGATAAGAGGTTCCGGGATTGTTATTTTTGCTGTTTTTTTCTGTGGGGAGGATGTGGAGATATGTTGCTACTGTTGCAGATTTTTTTTCTGTGGGGGTGATGTGCAGGAATCTGGGGGTCTGCATGTTTTTTTTCGAGTGTATTTCATGGCTATCTGAAGAAGTCAAGTATCAATAGTTTTCTCTAGGTTCAATAGCTACATTTAATGTCAGAGAAATGTATACAATATACATCCTGAAATTCATTTTCTTCACAAACATCCATGAAATAGAGGACTACTCCAAGGAATGAATGGCAGCTAAACATTAGAAACCCAAAGGCTCTCCCAGTTCCCTCCTCCTACACACAAGCAACAGCAAGGCAACGACTCCACTCCCCCCCCCCACCAGGCAAAAAGTATCGGTGCCCCCCCCCACCGAGCACTCAAGCATGCAGCAAAGCATCAATAAAGACACAGACTTGCAGTCCAGAGACGGTTAGGCTACTCATTCACCTGGTAATTCGACATACCACAGGCTTGCTCTCTCTTCCTAATAAGGGAAAAAAAGGTGTCCCCATTTCACAGTGAGAGGGGAAACATAACAAACAAATCACTGATTTATGATGTTTAAAGTATATTGCATTGCTTTTTCCAAGCTCTGTGCCCAGAGAATTAATCCCCAGGCTTAGGTCTCTGGACACACAGCCCACAGTGTTCCGTGTTTTCCTGTGATGCCTCAGTCAGGGGCACCAGCCTTGAATCAGTCCATCTCCAGAGCCACGAACATCCAGCACCCTGAAGGCACACTAGTCTTCCAGGTCACGTCTTTGGTATATCAAAAAGCAGCTTGTCACGAGGCCCTGAGAGCGGGTCTCTTTCCCGCAAAGAACCAAAGTCAGAGTTTAACTCCAGGTCAGGGTCTTCAAAAGAACCTTGAAAAAGAAAAAAAAAGATATCAAAGATAGAAATAGAGCTGTTTCTGAAGGTACAAGCAAAAGAGTCGCCGTTTAGCGCCATCATTTTGCTCCGCCCTCAAATGTTGTATTATACATGCACACTTTGACAATAAAATTAACCTTTGAAATCAGCCATAATGGAATGGCAAAGCAGACTTGATGGGCCAGATGGCTTAATTATGCTCCTATTTCTTAGGGTCTTATGGTCTCGTAATGGAAACCACTGCCATTCATAAACTCTGTTCTACATCCATTCCAAACCTTGTATACTTCTGAAATTGAACCAGACTGTCCACAAGTTGAGGTCATGTTTAACTCTTAAACGAGTTCTAGATAACATTTCTGGTCTTGTTTCATTTGAGAAAAGAAAGCTGAACATTTAACCAATATAAGTTCATAAAATGATGAAATGTTTTGATAGGGAATGAGAGGGTTAACATATGAGGGACGTTTGTCCGCTCTTGGACTGTATTCCTTGGAGTTTAGAAGAATGAGGGGAGACCTCATAGAAACATTTCAAATGTTAAAAGGCATGGACAGAGTGGATGTGGCAAAGTTGTTTCCCATGATGGGGGAGTCTAGTACGAGAGGGCATGACTTAAGGATTGAAGGGCGCCCATTCAGAACAGAAATGCGAAAAAATTTTTTTAGTCAGAGGGTGGTGAATCTATGGAATTTGTTGCCACGGGCAGCAGTGGAGGCCAAGTCATTGGGTGTATTTAAGACAGAGATTGATAGGTATCTGAGTAGCCAGGGCATCAAAGGTTATGGTGAGAAGGCAGGGGAGTGGGACTAAATAGGAGAAAATGGATCAGCTCATGATAAAATGGTGGGGCAGACTCGATGGGCCAAATGGCCTACTGCTCCTTTGTCTTATGGTCTTATGGATAGTGTAAATGTAGAGAGAATGTTTTCACTTGTGGGGAAGAGCTCAACACACAGCCATTAATATAAAATAATTACCAAGAAATCCAATAAGAAATCTAGAAGAACTTCTCCACACAAAAAGAGGTGAGAATGTGAAACTGGTTGAGGCCACTAATATAAGTATATTTGAGGAAACACTGGAGAAGGAAACAGAAATGAGGAAAGATGGGAAGATGCAACGTAAGTGCCAGCATGAACCAATGGTCTGAAAGACTCATTTCTGTACTGTGTATCCAATGTAAATCTATTTTTTCACTATTCTCATCAAAATCCAGTTTTTCAAGCAAGTTTTTGACTACTTTCTCTAATGTCTATTTATTTTGCTCAGTTTCATATTATGTGTGCTATCTCTCCTATAATGTATTTTGTCTAAAGTCAACATGAAATTATGTAATTGGTTGTTTATTATTGTCACATGTACTGAAGTGCAAGAAAATACTTTGTTTAGGATGCCATCCATTTAGATAATTTCCCAACATCAGTACTTTGAGGTAGTACAAGGGAAAAGCAATAACCGAATGTGGATATTAAATGTTGCAGTTACAGAGGAAGTGCCGTACGCACAGATAATAAGGTGCAAGGCCATGATAAGGTAGATTGTGATGTCAACAGTCCATCTTATTGTACAAGAGGTCCATTCAAAAGTCTTGTAGTAACGGAGTAGAAGCTGACCTTGAGTATGATGGTGCTGACTTTCAGACTTTGGTACCTTCTACCCATGCTCCGCCCATAGTGCAGAAGAGAAAATGAGCGGGATGGGAGGGGTCTTTGGTTATATTGGCTGCTTTTATGAGACAGCGAGAATCCGTGGTGGAAAGTCTGGTTTTGATGATGTGCTGACTGAACTATACCCAAAATTCTGTGCAGTTTCTTGTGCTCTTGGGAGATCAGTTTCCGTATTGAGCCAAGACACATCTGGATATGGTGCATCAATAAAAGTTATTGCAAGGTATTCCACAAAATTCAGGGAGCTGTAAATGTAATTACTTTTGTTCTGTTTCAAACTTCTTTTGTCCTTCCCAGAAATATAAAATAAAGGTTGATCATAAAACCGGTTTGGTGGAAATGATAATGGAGAAATTGGAGGATATAGATGAAGGTACTTACACTATACAACTACAAGATGGCAAAGCAAATAACCAATCAAGTCTGGTGCTGATTGGAGATGGTGAGTTCTTATACGGTGTTCATTTTTATGTAGCTTAATTCCAATCACATTTAGTGGAAATAGAACACCAGGGACGCGCTGAGTAATACATAGCTTCTAATTTTAAATGCAGGACTTATTAATAGTACAACTTGTAGGTCATCTCCTGATGTACTTCTCTAAAAGTGTACTTGGAGTTCACTGCTGTTTGTGACATTGAATAAATACAGATGATTCCAGCATTTCATCCTACCTGTTATATCCTTACTGCAGAGTAAGTGTTGGTTCTCAGTTATCATTCCATGACTCAGTTTGTCTTGGTTCTTTAACTTGAACACCAAAGGGCTTCTGGTTAATGAGGGGAATGAGAATGCTATGCCTGCCTTTTTGTTGGCTTTGTGGAACAGTCCATGATCGAAGCCTATACTGGTATCCAGCATCTGCAGATTTCCTCATGTATGAGGACAATGTGTCAGGTGGTCAGGTGGAAAATGAAACAGAGCAGTGTCTCAACTGATTTGATCCATGATACCATTTCCTCAACAGCTACACCTGCCTCATCCAATATTGTCAGCCTGGTCTTTGTTAGCAATGAAAATCAAAAACAAAAACATTGCAAATGTTGGAAATGCTGGTGAAATTCAGCCACTCAAAAACTGCAGATGTTAAAAATCTGAAATAAAATCCAGGCATAGTGGAAATGCTTAGGAGATTATGTAGCATTTGTGGAGGGAGAAACAGTATTTCAGGTTGTTGATCTTTTACCATAACAGTACTGATCCCTTCAGCCAGGAATTCACTAAAGTATTAGTGCCCATGGGATATGTACATGAACACCTAAGTCTGGAAGTCATCCTCAAAGGTTCACTGCTGTTTATCCTCTGCATTTCAACACAGAACTGGGTGGAGTGCAGCCATAGGAACACAAAGTGGCACTGGTTCCTCACCAATCTTGCACCATGCTGGCACCAGCACAGGGAGATCTTTTACTGTTAATTTCGGCGAACAACTGCCTTAAAGGACTTCAGTAAATATTCAATAGTTTAGATTTTAATAAGTGTTAGAGTATTTAAATATTTATTAAGTAGTTTAGAATTTTTTTAAGAATTTAAGTATCTTTTTGTCTGTCAGAGGTATTCAGTGTTTGACAGCTTTAAAAGACTTGTGGAATTCAGAGAGTGCGACCAAGTTTTATGCTTCTATATTTCAATCATGTATTGTCACATTTATCATCATCTTCAGTAATGACACCCACCAAGATCTCATGCCTCCATGACTTGGACTTCCTCTTTCCCAACATCGGTTCTATCAGATATTAGTTAAGGAGATCTTGGTGTACAACAGTAGTGATGTCATTAAAAATGTTGAATAGCCAAGTAAATTGAAGAATCATTACAGAAAACAAGTTAGATAGGTGAATGCAAATTTTAGCTAATGTATTAATTCTTTAACAAAGCATGAAATATAAGTAATGTTGTAAAACAGAATTTTTCTTTATATATAAAATCTATGATCCCTGCTTCTGTGGGGCACATACTTTCATCACTCAGCTCCTATAAATTTGTACTTGCACTGAACAGCTTCTCCAGGCAGATGCTCAAATAGAACTTTGGTCTAAGGAGTCCCTATCCTCATCTGTCAGGCTGTACATTACAGGGTCTTCAGCACATAACTACAAAGAAAATTTCAATAATTACGCACCACTGGTTCCATCAACAATCAAAGATCAAAAATGGTTTTTTAAAAACCTTAAATGTCTCTGAATTAAACACCTTCAAAAACACTTAGAAAATTGTAAAAAAAAATTAAAACTAAGTTTTAAAATGTTAAACGTAAAAATTTATATTTAAACTGATCTTAAAATATTTACATGAACACAGGAAATTTTGCCGATGCTGAAAATCCAGAGCAACACACAAAATGCTGAAGGGACTCAGCAGGTCAGGCAGCATCTATGGAAATGAACAAATAGTCGACATTCTGGGCCAAGATCCTTCAGCAGGACTGGAATAGGAAGTGGAAGAAGACAGAAAATATGGTAGGGTGAGGGGAAGGAGGACAAGCTAGAATTTGATAGGTGAGGCCAGGTGGGTAGGAAAGGTAAAGAGCTGGAGGAGGAGGAATATGATAGGAGAAGAGAGTGGACAATGGGAGAAAGGGAAGAAGGAGGGTAGGTGATAGGCAGGTGTGAAGAAGAGGTAAGAGGCCAGATTGAGGAATAGAAGAAAATGGAATGGAAAAGAAAAAAGAGAGAGAAAAAGAAGTTACCAGAAGGAGAAATCAATATTCTTACCATCATATTGGAGGGCACCTGGACAAAATATGAGGAGTTGCTCCTGCACCCTGTGAGTAGCCTCATTGTGGCAGAAGAGGAGGCCTTGGACTGACATATTGGAATGGGAATGGGGATAGGAATTAAGATCACAAACACAAGAATATCTGCAGATGCTGTATATCCAAGCACCACACACAAAATGCTGAGGTAACTCAGTAGGCCAGAACATCTATGAAAAAGAGTAAAGAGTTGACTTTTTAGGCTGAGACCCTTTTTCAAGATAGTTCTGAAGAAAGGTCTTGGCCTGAAACATCGAATGTATTCCATAGATGCTGCCTGACCTGCTGAGTTTCTCCAGCATTTTGTGTGTGTTGATAGGAATTAAAATGGTTGGCCACCAGGAAATTCCACTTTTGGTGAATGGAGTGAAGGTGCTTGACAAAGCAGACCACAATTTACATCGAGTCTCATCAATACAGATGAAGTTGCATTGGGAGCACTGGCTACAATAGACGACCCCAACAGATTTACAGGTAGAATGTTGCCTCATCTAGAAGGACTGTTTGGGACCATGAGTGGAGGTGAGGGAGGTGGGAAATGGGCATGTGTAGGATTTCTGTCACTTGCAGGGATATGTGCCAGAGGGGAGATTAGTTGGGAGGGACAAATGAACAAGGGAATCTTGAAAGGGGTGATCACTGTGAAAAGCAGAGAGTGGGGTGGGCAGGTAATGGTGTGGTAGGGTCCCATTGAAGGTAGTGTTGAAGAAGATACAGGAGCCTCAGGACACTCACCATCAGCTTCAGGAACAATTATTACCCCTCAACCACCAGGCTCTTGAAACAGAGGGGATAACTTCATTCAGCTTTACTTGCCCTCATCACTGAACTGTTCCCACAACCGATTGACTCACTTTCAAGGTCTCTTCATCTCATGTTCTCGATATTTATTGCTTATTATTTATTATTTATTATTATTAATTTCTCTTTTGTATTTGCAGTTGTCTTGTGTACATCAGTTGTTTGTCCATTCTATTGGGGGTGGGATTTCATTGATTCTATTTTCAGTCTTGGATTTACTGAGTATGCCTGCAAGAAAACAAATCTCAAAGCTATGTATGGTGACATACCTGTGCATTGATAATAATTTTACTTTGAACTTTGAAATTGCGGAGAATGATGTGTTGTATGCGGAAGCTCACGGGGTGGTAGGTGAGGACAAGAAGAATGGGGCTTCCCTTCCTCCATCACTGATGCTGCCCTCACCTGCATCTCCTCTGTTTTGGCACTCAGGCCATCTTCCCACTGTTGGATAGAGTTCCTTTTGTCCAGGTAGTGGGGTGAGGTTCAGGTGAAGATGTTAGTTAGTACAACTCTGGCAGACACCCTAACAAGAAGGTGAAGGGACCTTTATCTTGACATACATGTCCACTTGTGCTTCTCTAAATTCCAGGTACCTGTGTGTGATAGATTTCAACTGTACCATTTTAAATAAAGAAACCATTTCTTCAGCCCATCATCCTGAGCAAATTACAGATATCATAAAATGATATTTTTGGGGCTAAAGGATTTTCTATTAAAATATTATTCACAAAATGCCTCACACAATGAAACGTAACATTATCTAGGTATCTTACAGACAGTATCAGTTTTCATCAATCCATTTATTTCCCATAATTGCGAAGGAGAATCCTGCAGAAAGCGCAGCCCATAAAAGCACACTGAATTACAAACACATATTTTGGATTTCTGCAATAATCTAAAGATGTACAGAATCCTGACGGTGATGTCAGTTTCATATTGTAACAAATACAAATGCTGATAATTTTCATGTCACTGCTGTCACAAATTCTGTGTCAGAGTTTAACTAATCTTGTGTTCCATTTGTCTTTTTTTTAGTGTTTAAAAACCTGCAGAAAGAAGCAGAGTTTCAGAGAGGAGAGTGGCTCAGGAAACAAGGTAAAGTCACAATTTGATTGATGTACTAATGGGGGTATGGTACTGACATGGATAGAAAATTGGTTAGCAGACAGGAAACAAAGATTAGGGACCCTAATGGGTCCTTTTCAGAACGGCAGGCAGTGACTAGTGGGGTACCACAAGGCTCGGTTCTGGGACCGCAGCTATTTACAATATACATTAATGATTGAGATGAAGGGATTAAAAGTAACATTAGCAAATTTACAGATGACACAAAGCTGGGTGGCAGTGTGAAATGTGAGGAGGATGTTATGAGAATACAAGGTGACTTGGACAGGTTGGGTGAGTGGGCAGATGCAGTTCAATGTGGATAAATGTGAGGTTATCCACTTTGGTGGAAAGAACAGGAAGGCAGATTACTATCTGAATGGTGTCAAGTTAGGAAAAGGGGAAGTACAACGAGATCTAGGTGTTCTTGTACATCAGTCGCTGAAAGCAAGCACGCAGGTACAACAGGAAGTGAAGAAAGCTAACGGCATGTTGGCCTTCATAACAAGGGGAGTTGAGTATAGGAGCAAAGAGGTCCTTCTACAGTTGTACAGGGCCCTGCTGAGACCACACCTGGAGTATTGTGTTCAGTTTTGGTCTCCAAATTTGAGGAAAGACATTCTAGCTATTGAGGGAATGCAGCGTAGGTTCACGAGGTTAATTCCCGGGATGACGGGACTCTCATATGTTGAAAGATTGGAGCGACTGGGGTTGTATACACTGGAATTTAGAAGGATGAGAGGGGATCTGATTGAAACATATAAGATTATTAAGGGATTGGACACGCTGGAGGCAGGAAACATGTTCCCGATGTTGGGGGGAGTCCAGAACCAGAGGTCACAGTTTAAGAATAAGGGGTAAGCAATTTAGAAAGGAGTTGAGGAAAAACTTTTTCACACAGAGGGTTGTGGTTCTGTGGAATGCTCTGCCTCAGAAGGCAGTGGAGGCCAATTCTCTGGATTCTTTCAAGAAAGAGTTAGATAGAGTGTTAAAGATAGTGGAGTGAAGGGATATGGGGAGAAGGCAGGAAAAGAGTACTGATTGTGGGTGCAAACACGAGGAATTCTGCAGATGCTGGAAATTCAAGCAACACACATCAAAGTTGCTGGTGAACGCAGCAGGCCAGGCGGTATCTCTAGGAAGAGGTACAGTCGACGTTTCAGGCCAAGACCCTTCATCAGGACTAACTGAAGAAAGAGCTAGTGAGAGATTTAAAAGTGGGAGGGGGAGGGGGAGATCCAAAATGATAGGAGAAGACAGGAGGGGGAGGGATGGAGCCAAGAGCTGGACAGGTGATTAGCAAAAGGGGTATGAGAGGATCATGGGACAGAAGGCCCAGGGAGAAGGAAAAGGGGGAGGGGGGGGAAAGCCCAGGGGATGGACAAGGGGTATAGTCAGAGGGACAGAGGGAGAAAAAGGAGAGTGAGAGAAAGAATGTGTGTATATAAATAACGGATGGGGTACGAGGGGGAGGTGGGGCATTAGCGGAAGTTAGAGAAGTCAATGTTCATGCCATCAGGTTGGAGGCTACCCAGACGGAATATACGGTGTTGTTCCTCCAACCTGAGTGTGGCTTCATCTTTACAGTAGATGATGCCGTGGATAGACATGTCAGAATGGGACTGGGATGTGGAATTAAAATGTGTGGCCACTGGGAGATCCTGCTTTCTCTGGCGGACTGAGCGTAGGTGTTTAGCAAAATGATCTCCCAGTCTGCGTCGGGTCTCGCCAATATATAGAAGGCTACATCGGGAGCACCGGACACAGTATACCACTGACTATACCCCTTGCCCATCCTCTGGGCTTTCCCCCCCTCCCCTTTTTCCTTCTCCCTGGGCTCCTGTCCCATGATCCTGTCATACTCCTTTTGCCAATCACCTGTCCAGCTCTTGGCTCCATCCCTCCCCCTCCTGTCTTCTCCTATCATTTTGGATTTCCCCCTCCCCCTCCCACTTTTAAATTTCTTACTAGCTCTTTCTTCAGTTAGTCCTGACGAAAGGTCTTGGCCTGAAACGTCAACTGTACCTCTTCCTAGAGATGCTGCCTGGCTTGCTGCATTCACCAGCAACTTTGATGTGTGTTCACTGATTGTGGATGATCAGCCATGATCACAGTGAATGATGATGCTGGCTCAAAGGGCTGAATGGCCTACTCCTGCACCTATTGTCCATTGTACTGTTGCCCAGAAAATGGAATTCAATATCTTTTACTGTGTTGAACATGCATTCTACACAGCACTGAAGGGCACACGGGTCACCAGAATAGTCTTGCAAAATTGGGCAAAAATGGTATGAAAAGTAGCACTATGGGGTGTATGATGCTGAATCATATGCAAGAGATACCTTGAAGTTCCCAACCAGATTTCTGTGCTGAAACCACTTGGAAATGACTTATAGAATATTGTGCCCTGGCAGCAAAAGGATTGTAGCATTAAAGGCTGTCATGGAAGTAACAGAAAACATTGGGAAGAGGGGAGGATGGTGGAGGGTCACCAGCGTCTGGGAAATTTACATTAACATCAGGCTTAATCTGCCTCAAAGCTCCAGCAACTTAGATTCAGTTCTTGCTTCCAGTGTTGCCTCTGTGCAGCAAGCATGTTCTCCCTGTAGCCATGTGGGCTTTCCTGTTTCCCTCCCATATCTCAAGGACATGGTGGTAAGTTAATTGGTTACTGCAAGTTCCCCGTAGGTGGCTGAGTGATGGGAAACTAAGAGTGAAGTTGATGGTCATATGAGCCACTATAAATTACAGGGAAAAAAGCTGATGGGACTACCCTCGGCACTGACATTGAGTCTTCTCTGATGTAAGGAAAAATGAAATATGAAAATATATCAAGTGAAGTTGAGTTTATTGTCACGTGCACAAATACAGTGAGGTATAGATACAATGAAAAGATTACTTGCAGTAGCTTCACAGGTATGTAGGTACAGACAACACAAAGAATATGAAATGTACCTAAATTATACAAGACAGTGCAGAGTCAAAAAAACGCTGTCCAAACAAAGGTACTGATACAAAAAAAAGTAATCAAGAGACGAGTCCATTGTAGTACAAGAGGTGATCCACAGTGTAAACACAAGGAATTCTGCAGATGCTGGAAATTCAAGCAATACACAACAAAGTTGTTGGTGAACGCAGCAGGCCAGGCAGCATCTCTAGGAAGAGGTACAGTCGACGTTTCGGGCTAAGACCCTTCGTCAGGACTAACTGAAGGAAGAGCTAGTAACATTGTTCTGGTAGAGTTATGGTTGTGTGGATTTGTTCAAGAATCTGAACTTGGTTAGCTTAACGTAGCCATTCCTAAACCTGGAGATGTGGGACTCATGAATATCAGCTTCCATACTGTGACTGACCCTCAAGATGCCACATGTAGTGGGCTGATCAACAGGCTCTGAATTAGGTTCAATTAACTATCTGATATAAAACGGGATAAGCAAGGCTGGGATGCACTGTGCTTGAGATATTAATGTGACAGTCCAGACTCTATTGCCTAATCATGCACTCTTAGTGTTTTTGTGAGTAAACAGTGCAGCTGGTAGGTTTCTTCTGGAAGCTGCACTTCCTGCCAGCCATGAACTAAGTATTCACTGCACAACCTATGACATTACAACCAATACTGGATAAATGTCAGCTGCATTTACACGAATTAGTCCCTAGGTGTCCAGTCCTGTATATTGTAGTCTTCCTGAACATTCTCCAAGTAACTGAGCAAAGCAGCAAGGTTCGTTCCTTTATCTGTGGTAACCATCTGCTGGGTAAGATTATCATCCTCCGGTTGAGCAGTTGCTTGCCACAGGTACCCAGCTGAGCCTATATTGATGCAAGATAGGAGCTATCATCTCCTGGGACTCACACTGCATTACTGGGTTGCTGCTTCTCCATGTCCCATTCACCCAACTATCAGCCATGGTAAAATGGGGTTCATTATCCCTTCCCTTCCTACTTGGAACATTATGGCTGTTTATTAAACCATTAATAAAACATTATTGTTTCTTAGCAAAAACTTGTTTACTGCCTGAAAGCAAAGATATTAAGAAAATCACTGAACAGATTTCTTAAAACTTTAAGAGAGACGATAAAATGTGATAGATGAAATCTATGTTAACTAATTAACATGTGATAATGATAGGAACTGACTTGATTTTGATGTTATGCAAAATAGTGTGTAGTGATAAATTTTCTGTGTTAACAGGTCCTCATTTTGTTGAGTATCTTAAATGGGAAGTTACAAGTGACTGCAATGTACTTTTGAAATGCAAGGTAAAAACAATCAGTATTTTTCTGCATGACTTTGATTCTACAATTCCACAAGTATTTAATGATTTAAATATTTAGTAGGCAGCACCTTGTACTGAACAGAAAGGTAACAGCACTGCTTTCTTGAAAAAGAATTGTAAACACATACTAAACAGAGCAAGAACATTGTAGTTGGAGAATTTTCCTAATTTGCACCGTGAGAAAACTAGCTATTGATCAGATCGGGATCATCCCTGTCCCATTTCTATTTCAGATGTAATGGTAATGGGTCCATCAAAATATGAATTAATATATTTAAACAGAACAATATCAATGCAAAATATTAGCAATGCTGGAAGTTAGCAATGCTTGTATATTGTAGAAAGTAGCACTGCCAACAGACACAGAACAACATGTTATATGATATTCAAAAATGTAGAATAAAAACTCAATGCAGAACAACTTATCAACAGTTTCATAGTACTTCTCTAACTCACGTGTGATTTGTATGACATTTGTCAAATACAATAATTTATTTTGAAATTCAATGCTGGCTACATCTCAATATCTTCTCCCAAAATAATGGAAATCAGTTGCTGACTCACATAGACAGAGTGTTTAAAGAAAACATGACAGAGAGACAAATTTCTCTACCATGTACTTACTACCACACAGTCAAATCAGTTCAACTTAGTACTACACATAGAGTTATTGATTACCTGCAAGAGAAACTCGGCAGATACTGGAAATCCGAGCATCACACACAAAATGCTGGAGGAACACAGCAGGCCAGGCAGAATCTATGGATAAAAGTATCGTCGATGTTTTGGGCTGAAACCCTTTGGCATTACTGGAGACAAAAGTGCTGAGGAGTAGATTTGAAAGGTGGGGGGAGAGGAGAGAGAAACATCAGGTGATAGGTGAAACTTAGAGGGGGAGGGATGAAGTAAAGAGCTAGAAAGTTGAAAGAGATGGAAGGCCATGGAAAAAAAGAAAAATGGTGGGGTGAGGAGCAACAGAGGGAGGCAGTGGGTGGACAAGAAGATAACATGAGAGAGGGAAAAGGGGATGGGAAATGGTGAAGGCGGGGAGGCATTACTGTAAGTTTGAAAAATCGATTTTCATGCCATCAGGTTGGAGGCTTCCCAAACGGACAATAAGGTGTAGTTCCTCCAATCTAAGTGTGGGCTTATCCCGACAGTGGAGGAGGCCGTGGATGGACATACTGGAATGGGAATGGGAAGTGGAATTAAAATGGGTGGCCACTGGGAGATCCCACTTTTTCTGGTGGACAGAGCGTAGAATCTCGGTGAATCAGGCTCCCAATCTATGTCAAATCTCACCAATAAACAGGAGGCCAGACTGGGAGCACCAAACACAATGTATGACCCCCAACAGACTCACAGGTGAAGTGTCGCCTCATCTGGAAGGTCTGGTTGGGGCCCTGAATGGTGGTGAGGGAGGACGTGTAGGGGCAGGTGTAGCATTTGTTTCACTTGCAAGGATAAGTGTCAGGAGGGAGATCAGTGGGGAAGGATGAATAGACAAGGGAGTTGTGTAGGGAATGATGCCTGCAGAAAGTAGTGGGGAGAAAGGATGTGCTTGGTGGTGGAATCCCATTGGAGGTGGCGGAAGTTTTGGTGAATTATGTGCTGGACAGGGAGGCTGGTGGGGTGGTAGGTGAGGACAAGAGGAACTCTATCCCTAGTAGGGTGGCGGGAGGATGGGGTAAGAGCAGATATGTGTGAAATGGAAGAGATGCAGTTGAAGGCACTATTGATGGTGGAGGAAGGGATGCCCTTTTCTTTGAAAAAGGAGGATATCTCTTTTGTTCTAGAATGAAAAGCCTCCTCTTGAGAGCAGATGCAGTGGAGACAGAGGAATTGAGAGAAGGGGATGGCTTTTTTTTTTACAAGTATCAGGGTGGGATGGGGTATAGTCCAGGTAGCTGTGAGAGTCCTTTGGTTTATAATTGAATCTGCCCTCAGCTTTTTTTCTCCAGTCCTGCCGAAGGGTTTCGGCCCAAAACATCAACTGTGCTTTTTTTCCATAGATCCTCCTGGCCTGCTGAGTTCCTTCAGCATTTTGTGTGTGTTATTGAGTACCTGCTACAGTTCTTAAAATGAATACAAAAATTACATAAAGCACACCTGTAACAGTTACTTCTATTTCTTTTTTATTAAAATATGGCATTTTCACCCTTAAAGACTCTAAAATAATTTCCCTAAACAAATGTTTGGTTAACCAATATGTGCATTATTTATGTTAACTCTGTCTTCTTTTTAAAAAGGGTGCCACAATGGCATTGTTCCAGTCGCAAATTTGCATCCATACATTACCAAAATGTAAAAATCTAATTCTTTGATTTCTCCCTTTTCTGATTCTGAAATTAAATTCCAGTGAAGTCAATGGAACTAACTTTCATATACAATGTACGAAGCTGTTTCGTGTGATTGAAACAAAGGTGTACAGGCTTTTATTCCAATGCCATAAAGTATGTGATGATGTTGTTCTACTGCACTATTTCTGGAGTTTTCCAAAAATTTTATATCCTGTTGATAGTTCACTTAAATGGCTGTGTCAGTGGTGGTAAGATTTGTCCAGACAAATAACAGAGTGGTCTACACAATGTATCAGAGTAAAATATCTAGTGTCCCGATGGTGCACTAATGTTTCAAATCTTGAACATTCAATTCCATGTGAAACTACAAATATTTCTCACAATTAGATAGATGATTTAAATTTCCTGTACTTGGTATGTTGTGCAGAACAATTGGCACAATTCTAAAGCATGGTTAACTTAGAAATGTAAAACAGCCCTTGTAAGTTGAAGCTATGTCATTTTCCCACAACAATGGAAGAAAGCAGAATCTGTGCACTCAGCCTCCTACAGCTAATAAAAAGTATCTCCATTGTTTTGGAACCAGGCAACCTGATTTAGTGGCTGCTCTTGTTGTGAGAGGTTTGTCGTTGCACTCAAATGAAGCTTCATTATTAGCTTTATTAAGCTCCATTAATTAGACAAGAGGAATTAAGCATGCTCTTAATTTTAATGAAATACAGTATGCTCTCAACTTTTAATGAGGAGAAAGCTGTATTATGATAGAAACCTGGCTTAGCTTTGCTGTTCACCATTGGTTAATATCCTGCTGAAATCACGCACCATGACCAAATTTTCTGTGATTGACATTCAGACTGGAAGTGTATTTGTCAAAGATGTCCAGTGTCAGTGAGAAGATTCTGTCATGTACGTTTAACACGAGGGAGGAATTGTAGGCAATTCGTCCACACTGACTAAAAAGATCAGTATATGCCGTCCTCCTTTCTCACTTACCTTCTCCAACCCATTTAAGAAGCACTTAGGCACCTGAACGGGAAGGAATGAAAGTAGATGGACTCATTTGAATTGGCATCATGGTTTTTACAGACATCGTCGGCTGAATAACTGTTCTATGTGCCTCATCATTCTAGACATCCTCGCCAAAAGAGGAATTAAAGTAAACTTAAATATTCCTGAAACTTGGATATTAGTGACTATAAAAACAAAATTAATTATATTTAATCAAGAGCTCATCTTGATTCCAAGGATGACATGGGCAAAACTTGTGGACAATGAATCTTACTTTATGGTTCTCTGACAATGAGTAAAACCTTTTGAGAGTTTGAATTCAATAATGTTCACAAGGGAGGAATACTATTCATATAAGTGGCTTCACTTTGGATAAATGGAGTCTCAGATAAATGGAATAGTAACTCCAGGAAGAGTACTGGCATGACAGTACAATCTCCCCTCATTGTTTTAGCATGCACAAATGGAATGGGACTTGCAAGGTAGTTAAAGAAGTACTTTTGTTTTTAGAACCATAAGACTGGTATAGAAGATTAACAACTATTCATTGAATCACAAGCCAAAATGAAGTGCCACCCTAAGTGAATTGTTTGAAGGGACATTTTGGCAAAAGTTAAACAGCAAATTAAAAAAATTCAATGCCATACTTGTGAATTTATTGCAGAAAATTTCAGAAGATAGGAAGAATGAAACACATAGTTCAAACCTATATTTTCTTTTTCTATTTTCTTTCAATTTAGGTGGCTAATATTAAAAAGGAGACATCAATCATCTGGTACAAAGATGATAGAGAGATAATGTTTGATGAGAAGCATGACTTCAAAGATGGTGTGTGTACTTTATTGGTGCAACAGGTATGGAAAAATGTTCAGGTGCCTTTCTGAGACTTGCACTAATTACACCTGTCAGTAGGAGGCATGGCTTGTTATAAGAATAATGGACTGCATTGGTGGAAGAATCAGAGTTGGGAATGTGAACAAAGGGTTCCCACACAAATGCTCTGGAGTTATTAACACAAATTGCATCTTCTTTTGTTAATGAGCTCTACAGTCAGATGGTTTGACTAGAAACCAGATTATAAGACCCTGAGATGGGTGGCAAAGTATATGGCTCCTAACCCTGGACCCAGAAGGATATTCAGTACCGGGAAACCAGTCACTGATGCAGGGTGATCACAAAGATGACCAATTGTAGGGTTGCAGGAGTGGCCTACTCCTAGTGCCCAGAAAGAACCCTGCAGTTGGATCTGTCTGTCTATTTCCTGTCCAATCTGTTTAAATCAAAGGTTCGTGGTCTGGAAACCATTTGGGCTGCTTTCTTATACCTAAGATTTTGAATTGGAGCCTGATGTACTTAATGGCGAACCAGAATTTGGCACCTTGCTGTGGTGGGGATGTGTGGACAGAAGTGTTGCAAGATTATTTGCATCCATGCAAAGCTTGTGGTGGGTGGGGCAGTTAGAATGATCAATTAAAGGTTAATCAGCATTTGTGTAATTCAGCAAATTTGAAGTCAGAGTCTGATGCCATTTAGGGTCAGAGGCCAAGAGTCATGACCTGTGCTGATTGGAGGTTGAAAGGTTGGGCAGTAAGTTTTATGCCTTCAACAGGATGCTAGGGTTGATTGTAGACTTGGGGGTCAGAGCCAATCAGGAATTCAATAGGTTCAATAAGTGCATTTAATGTCAGAGAAATGTTTACAATATACATTCTGAAATTCTTTTTCTTCATAAGCATCCATGAAAACAGAAGAGTGCCCCAAAGAATGAATGACAGTTAAATGTTAGAACCCCAAAGCTTCTCCCCAGCTCCCCCTTCCCATGCACAAGCAACAGCAAGGCAATGACCCCCCCCCCCGCCTTCCCCACCAGCAAAAAAGCATCGGCATCCTCCACTAAGCACTCAAGCGTGCAGCAAAGCATCAATAAAGACACAGACTTACAGTACCCCAAAGACTACTCATTCACCCGATAATTCAACATACCACAGGCTTTCTCTCTCCCTAATAAAGGAAAAAGAGGTGCCCCTGTTTCACAGCGAGAGGGGAGACATAACAAACTGATTTATGGTGTTAAAAGTCTGTTGCATTGCTTTTTCCGAGCTCTGTGCCCAGAGAGTCAGCCCCAGAAAGGCTCATGTCTCTGGACACATATCCTACAGTAGCTAACCCATTGCTCCTGATGTTCCATGTTCTCCTGTGATGCCTCAGTCAGGAACACCAGCCTAGAATCAGCCCATATCCAGAGCCACAAAAATCTGGCACCCAGAAGGCATGCTCATCTTCCAGTCCGTGTCCTTGGGATATCAAAAAGTGGCCGGTCCTGAGGCCCTGAGAGTGGGTCCCATTCCCCCAAAGAACCAAAGTCAGAGTGTAACTCCAGGTCCGGATCTTCAAAAGAACCTTGAAAAGGCAACAAAAAGAGATATCAAAGATAAAAGTAGAGCTGTTTCCGAAGATGCAAGCAAAGGGTTCACTGTTTAGCTCCATCATAACTTCTCTTCACCCCTCTGAAGTATGTGTAGGGATTCAGGCCAATGACAACTTTTGGGTGAGAATGGCGGGAGAATAGATTTTGTACTAGTGAGAAGGGATAGTTGGCATGTATGGAGGTTCATGTAGATGAGACAAATGATGTCGTTGCTGTGAAAGCCTGGTTGTCCCTGGATTAGTCAATGTTCAGTGCTCCCAGGATAATGCACTAATTTCCCATCAGGAATGTTGCATAGGGAATTCCGTAATTTGACACACCTCTGATGTAAAAATCACATCAGGTATCTAATAGTGAATAACAACTATAAATGCTTTGTTGAATTTTAAGGGTGGAGAGACCCAACCCGAAAGAGTACACAATCACATTACACCAGACAAAAAAAAATGTACTGCTAAATTGTGCCAAGCATCCCAGTCGGAACAGATCTACATGTGAAAGAGCAGCTGCAACCTGAGGAGGAAAGCGGTTTTTCTAATTGATGTCAAAGGAACCACATTTTGAATTATGGAATCAAAACTGAGAGAGAAAATATCTCCGTCTTGTTTCTATAATTCAAAAGACAATCAAAGAACGCATCTGGAACATTAGTACTTTGAACTGCCTCACCACAATACAAAATAGCAGATGTTTGATCTGCTCATCCATAATTCATCATTAAAGTTACCACACCAAGAAATCTAATATAAACTGCACAAGAGTTTATATGTAAAATATGTGGATTCCTGTTAATTGGGGCAGCCACTTATTTGGGGCAACTCTGAAAGAATAACAACTAATCAAGAAAATAACCGGGATTCCCTAAGTTTATTTGGGATACAATGCTGCTTAAATAGGACAGGAGACTGTTGACAAATAATTTCTAGCTAGTGTCTGTTGTATGCACTTTTGCAACCGTTACACAGTACACTGTGGTTAAAGCAAACAGTTTTTAAATAGCATCAGTTGTATGTGTTTGTGTTCAAAAATCAACTGTTTTTGTCAGTGATAGTTGGTGAAAAATAAGCAGTAGGCTAATTAAGAGCTATTTGAAGGTATCAACAATCATCTTAAATGTTATAATGGAAATGAAGATTTGGAGGATGCAATCATTGAAAGCTGTATGAAGGCAGTCTTTTGATTGATGGTAAATGAACTAAATGTCTATGTTGATTTTGTTCATTTACCATCAATCTAAAGAACACGGCAGCATACTCTGGATGAATTCCTCCATTAATGATGATAAGAACTAATACAGTTTTATAGTAGTGTCCTAATTTGTTCAGTATTTCATTTAAATACAGAATTTGTTACTCAAATGGTAGTTTTTTTTATATAGCTTTTTAACTATTTCAATGAAATTTCAGCTAATTTTGGTAGCTGCTTAACTGGGCCAAAATGTCCAAGTCCTGATGTGTCCCAATTAACTGGAAACCACTGTATTATGGTCCAAAAAAGGCCACTTTTTCAAACAGCTGCTGACAATTTAAGGATATGATAAACATAAATAGCTGTATTTGATGCAGTATTCTGATTTAATATTTGCCAATAGTTTTCAAAGAAGGATGCTGGTACTTATGAACTTGTGCTGAAAGATGACAGAGGAAGAGATTCAAGTTTCCTCCGTCTGCTTGAGAAAGGTATGGTGTTCAGACATTAACAAAGGGAATAATTTTACATGGGTGAAAATGACAAATTGGGTATAAGTAAGGTTGAAATCAAGGGCAATACTGAATGTGTTAGGATTACAATTCCCAGATGCCAACCTGTAGGTCTTGTGGACATGTTACAAATGTAAATATTTTAATAAAACAGTTGACCTCTAGGTTAATTTGCTTTATAGGGTTTTCATGGCTGACCTGGAAAACCCAGTAGCAGGGATGCTTTCCCTCCAGTCTCACCCACCTCAGACTACAATCACATTAAATGCATCCAACGTTGGGAATCAGGTTGTACCCCAAGATCTCCCTCTCTTATGAACGTGGAGTAGACGATCAACAGAATGAAGATCAAACAGTATTGATTTTGGAGCCTTTTCTAAGGCCTCCCTTCCCAACTAGATGGCATCTAGGTTGATTGTTAGCTAAGGAATTACCTGGTAGAAACCTCACACTTCATGGAGTATAATCTGAAGTATATGACCACAGCTTTTAGAATGGTTATTAACCTAAGGAAGTGCAGCCTAGATTTTTGGATTTTCTGCCTGAAACTCATTGAACCACATGACAACACAGACCACCTTCAAAGGAAATCCCCTGCAAGACTTAGAATCATCACAGCCTGGCCCAAACTATGTCCTCAACCTCCCAAATATGCAGACAGCACTCCCCATATTTACCCACTATTCTTAATACTCAAACATGACCTTCAAAGTCTACATTTCTCCATGACTTTAGCTTTCATGTGATCCCACAGACTCCTATTATGGCTTGCTTTTCACAAACTACCCAAACCCCTCTATTAGGACCACAATGGAGAAATTCATGAGAGAAAGACTTTTTGTGTATTTAACTGTGCAAGTTCAATTCAATGCTGCATAACTTATGACTGTACCTTTGTAACTATGGAAGAATGTAGCTATCACCGAACTCCACCAACTATTTACTGTAAATGCTTCAAAATATCTGCAGTCCCTTAATTCTGTTTCTTTAGGAACTTCAATTGCTTCTCCAAAGTTACCTTTAGGAAAGGAATTGTCAATGTTTTGGATCAAAATCCTGCAACAGGCCTGATGCAGGGTTTTGTCCAAAACATAGACCATTCCTTTCTTCCCACAGATGCTGTTCTACCTGTTGACTTCCTCCACTCAGTTTTTTTTTACTTCCTTTAAAACCTGTTTTTTTAACTGAGCCATTGGTCATGCCCCCTAATGTTTCCTTATTACTCAGCATCAACTTTTGTTTGATCATGCTCCTGTGATATTCTGTATACAGTAATATTTAGCTGTTTTTGTGTTTTAGATGTTAAGGGATCCTAAAAATATAGGGTGTAACACAAATGGAGGCCTAGATTATTCCAGGTATAACCATACAAAATTGTGGACTCCCTAAAGAATCAATAAAAACTGAAGGTGTTGGATTTCCTAAACAAAAGCAGCAAATTCCAGAAACACTTATTCAGTTAAACAGAATTCACATTGATAAAAGGCCTTAGACATAGAATTGACAGAAGTTTCCAGAATGGAAACGTTAACTCTTTCTCTCCATTAAGCTACTGCCCACTGTAACACTCTGGATTTTCTGGTGTCCAACCATTTTAATTCAGCTTCTCATTCCCATACTGACTTGTCTGTTCAAAGTCTCTTCTACCGCCAAGTTGAGACTAGATACAGATAAGAGCAATGGCACATAATATCTGTTTAGTGGTCTCCAACCTGAAAGTATCAACTTTGACTTCTCTAACTTTCAGTAGCCACTTCAACCTGTTTTCCCCTCCCCCTCTTGTTTTCCTTATCCCACTGGCCCTATCACATCTTCTCTTTCCCCTCCCGCATCCTCTCCATTTGCCCATCACCCACACCTTCTTCCCTCTAGTGCCTCAACTCCTTTCCTTTATTCCTTGATCCACTGTCCTCACCTGTCAGTCTCCAACTTCAGCTCTGTCACTTCCACCTATCACCTGCCAGCTTCTTATATCATTCCCATTCTCCCCCTTCCCTATTTGCCTATCTTCCCCATCTAACATGGATTCACCTATCACCTGCCAGCTCTTGCTGCGTTACCCCTTCCATCCTTTTAGAATGGTTCTCATCCCTTCTTTCTAGTCCTGATGAAAAGTCTCAACCTGAAACATTTTCCTCCATTGATGCTGTCTAATTCACTGAGTTCCTCCAACATTTTGTGTGTAACTTTTATTGGCTTGACCTCCTGAGTGTTTCCAGCATTTTCCTTTTAGTTTCAGGCTCTCTCAAGAAACAGACCACATAACAAAAAAACGGGGCTTTGGTCTGGTATTTAAGGGAATATGAAACAATAAAATATTAATTGCAAGTGATGCATAAAAATAGTTCTACAGGCGTTCACTACTCTGGTCAATGGTACCCTTATGCCCTGCATCACACTTGAATTGCCAATTTTGGGTAATTAGCTCGTATATAACAAACCTGTATTGCAATTGGTTACTTATATTAACCAGATTTTAACAGTAACCAGCACCTTAGTAAAGAGTTATTATCAAGAGATATTATCAAGACCCAGCATGTGAAGCAAAATTTATTACTTTATCATTCACTTTGTGACTGAAATTGTGTAATCTAAGGTAATTGTTATGGACATATCATGATACCTACATTTAATCTTAAATTTTTCAGCTTTCAGTGATGTGATAAGTGAAGTTTGTCGTATGGCTGGTGAGTTTTTTGAGAACGCTGTACAGATTTCTCTCTTTTCCAGATTGTCATTAATTGTTAAAGAAACTGAGGGTTTATTTGTTAACTTTGTAGCTCTGACTGCAACTGATGTGAAGGTACAGAGTACAGAGCATGGTATCAGACTGTACTCCTTTGTTTCTTACTACCTGGAGGATTTGAAGACCATGTGGTACCACAAGTAAGAAATCACATTTAGTACATTTAGCACCAGAAGGCTGTAAGCTTTGCAGATTGGATGGCTGACCATGTTCAGTTTGCTAACTGCAGCTTCCAGCCAGTATGTGGCCATTCAAATTTTCCATTTGTATTCAATTTTTAACAGATAAGCACAAAAAGTATTAAGTTTATTGCCTGCTCTTTGAACTGGCTTTTTGTTACATCAGTGGGGAACAGAATAAAATATGTAACCTAAAGTTGAGAATGCTTTTAATATGCTTATTTTCTCTCTGCAGGGATACAAAACTAGCATCCACAGACAGAGTGAAGAGTGGCATTACAGGCGAGCAGATCTGGCTGCAGATTAATGAGCCCACTGAGAAAGATCAGGGAAAATATACAATGGAACTCTTTGATGGAAAAGAAGGTCACAAAAAATCAGTTGAATTAACTGGAACTGGTAAGAGTGACAGAAAACTTCTGTGCAGACTGATTTTGATATTGTAATGATATGCTGCTTCTGATCCATTTTCTTGCTGACAGCCACCAGAATCTTTAAGGGAGACCTTACCAGAGCAGATTTGGAGCAACCTTCCCCAGGGCCTCATCTCAGCTGTTATTTGTACATTGTTGGCAGGCATCTGCATCATCTATTATTCCAATGAGGTCTTCTCAGATGAATTGGAACAATTTAGCAAATTACCCAACTTACATAATATTTGAAAGTGAGGATTGTACTTAACAGGCACTAGCTCATACCTATCCTGTTATTTTATTTAATTGACCCTGGACGCCGGGATTTTTGAAATGGATCTTATTATTATGATCCCAGGTATCATCAAGTCTGAGGTAAAATGAAAACAAGACACTTCATGATAGACTGTTATATATTTCCTTTCTGTGACATGTTTTGCAGATAAAAGTTATATTTGTTCCAATCTTAGCAACATTTCTAAAGAAAATGTTTTCATAAGAAAATGTACTGTGGTATATTGCCAGGTAAACATGTTATTCTATATGATGCAGAGTCTTACTCTGTAGGTTTGGAACTGAGCTTTAACAGGAAAAAAGTTTTTTTTAAGGAAGCCTCTGGTTCCTGTTATAATTGGCCAGGAGTCTGTAGTGTATTGACTGCCAAGGTAGGTTAAAAGAAAATTCCTTTATTCCCAGTGAAGTCATTTACCTTCATATCTTAAAAGAACTTTTAAGAATAAAATCTATTAACAAGTGTAACATGAAAACTAACTAGATGAACAGATTTTTTTCATACAAATGCATTTACTCAATTCATAATTTTAAAGTGGAAAACAAACTGGAATCATTTCAACTACTGATTATGAACAGTAACGAAAAATGCCTTGTGTCAAGAAGCAACAAGAATATAATAGACATTGAACGATGATTTCTGAAATTGTTTCCTGGGTGATGGTTAAATTTTAAACGTTGTCATCTAAGTGGTACCTTTCAGGAACCCCAATCTCAGAATGTACCAATGCATTAAACTAATGGCATACAGTTTATCCTGGATGAAGTATTTTCATGAGAGTATATTTTATTTGCAATAATATTAAAATATTTTAATTATTTCTGTTGGGGGATATGTAATTGATTCCAACAAGCACAGCACAACTCTGGAGTTCTTAATCAATTTTGGTTTGTTGGAGGTAGAACCCTTTGTTGATTCCTGTACACCACATATTGTCCCATGCATTACAAATTCCTGAACATACAAGACCTATTAACATATATTATGGAATGAAGACTTTAGATCCAGGATTTGACAATTTAGACACCTGAGTTTCCTTTATCATTTTGTGGACATTGTTACACTAAAGCCCGTTCCTTCATTTAGATCCCTCTATACTTTAGCTCAGACCAAGAAAAGAGCCTGTTTCGAGACCTCTCTAGCCAGCTGCATTACAAAAGAAGCTTCAAAGGAGTATTCATTTAACAAAGATGTCTTTAGATTCAATTTGGTTTATTCCACTTACTCTACATTTCACATTAAGGGTGGGAAAGAAGTTATAACTTTGAATTTCATAATATTTTGTGCAGTGCTGCAGAACTTGACAGAATTTCTTTTTTAAATAGAAAATGAGAGAGAAGAACAATAACTGAAATGCCACAACAGTAGCAATAATAATGTAAACATTTGGTGTGATTTTCATCCTGTTGCAGCTTGTCTGAATAAACAGAATGTGAAAAATTATCAGTTTCCATTGGCATCTACTGATCTTGAATGCCACTTTTGGGAGGAAATTGTAAATTTATTTTGTTGCAGTGTTTTCAGTACATGCAGCTGCTGTACTAATTGATACTCATTGTACCACCACTGTTTCTTTTCTTCTTGAAAGTATTTGAAGAAGCATTTGCAGAATTCCAGAGGCTGAAGTAAGTACTGCAATTTTATTAAGTGCTTCATTTGTGCATTTTTAATGTTTTCTTTCTGTTCAGCTACCCTTGCTGGAATGTAAATCCACTGCTGCAGATTTTTTGCACTGTTTTGTCGATTTACCTGTTTTTTAAATGCATGGCAGGTGTATACATTATGTGCACTTTCACACTGTCAGCTGTGCTTTAATTGGTACCACTCTCATGGGAATGTCTTGCTCTAGGAAAATGAAATCCAGGGAGATATTCCAGTGCAGTTGCTAGAAGGTGGTACATTGTGGATGAAATTTTAAAATTAGGTTTGAAAGGTGTCATGGCATTACTTTGAAGGAGAAGAAAGTAGTTATGCCTTGCTAGTATTTAATCACAATTGAATATTAGTAAAACAGTTATATGTGATTATCTGCATTTTTATTCTATATCTGTGATCATAAAACCATTATCTATGAGCAGATAACTTTGCTGCTTATCACAGCATGCAAGTTACTTGCCACATTTTCATCAATACAACAGTAACAATGATTGGAAAATTAATTGATTTGCTATACTGAATGCATGTTGTGGGGATTTCTAGAGGACTTAAAGCACTTTTTAAATACACTTTTTTTTCCTTGAGGTGAAAATGCACATGGGGTTTGACTACACATCTGTCCTTTTTTAATAAAGAGGCTACCACATTAATCTCTTACATTTTCCTTTTAAATTTTCCTTCAGTATCTATTATGTCTGTATGTGGGGATGCAACAATTTTCACTGTTAGTACATCAGCAGTAATCCTTTGTATTGCTATGTTGCAATTTTTATCCTTCTTTCAAATGTGAAATTAGATAGCTTTTTGTAAGTGTTTTTGGGAACTGTTAAATCTTTCCATCGAATCAGTGTATCAAAATAATCTCCACTCAATCTCTACCTATTCAAGGTCTTAAACACAGAATAGAACATAGAATAATAGTACTGCACATTACAGGCCCTTCGGCTCACAATGTTGTGCCAACCCTCAAATCCTGCCTCCCATATAACCTTCCACCTTAAATTCCTCCATATACCTGTCTAGTAGTGTCTTAAACTTCACGAGTATATCTGCCGCCACCACTGACTCAGGCAGTGCATTCCACGCACCAACCACTCTCTGAGTTAAAAACCTTCCTCTAATATCCTCCTTGAACTTCTCACTCCTTGCCTTAAAGCCATGTCCTCTTGTATTGAGCAGCGGTGCCCTGGGGAAGAGGTGCTGGCTATCCACTCTATCTATTCCTCTTATTATCTTGTATACCTCTATCATGTCTCCTTTCATCCTCCATCTCGCCAAAGAGTAAAGCCCTAGCTCCCTTAATCTCTGATCATAATGCATAGTCTCTAAACCAGGCAGCATCCTAGTAAATCTCCTCTGTGCCCTTTCCAATGCTTCCATAGTGAGGCGACCAGAACTGGAAACAGTACTCCAATTGTGGCCGAACCAGAGCTTTATAGAGCTGCATCATTACCTCGCAACTCTTAAACTCTATCCCTCGACTTATAAAAGCTAACACCCCATAAGCTTTCTTAACTACACTATCTACCTGTGAGGCAACTTTCAAGGATCTGTGGACATGTACCCCCAGATCCCTCTGCTCCTCCGCACTACCAAGTATCCTGCCATTTACTTTGTACTCTGCCTTGGAGTTTGTCCTTCCAAGGTGTACCACCTCACACTTCTCCGGGTTGAACTCCATCTGCCACTTCTCAGCCCACTTCTGCATCCTATCTATGTCTCTCTGCAATCTTCGACAATCCTCTACACTATCTACAACACCTCCAACCTTTGTGTCGTCTGCAAACTTGCCAACCCACCCTTCTACCCCCACATCCAGGTCGTTAATAAAAATCACGAAAAGTAGAGGTCCCAGAACAGATCCTTGTGGGACACCACTAGTCACAATCCTCCAATCTGAATGTACTCCCTCCACCACGACTCTGCTTTCTGCAGGCAAGCCAATTCTGAATCCACCTGGCCAAACTTCCCTGGATCCCATGCCTTCTGACTTTCTGAATAAGCCTACCATGTGATACCTTGTCAAATGCCTCACATCCACTGCACTACCCTCATCTATATGCCTGGTCACCTCCTCAAAGAACTCTATCAGGCTTGTTATACACGATCTGCCCTTCACAAAGCCATGCTGACTGTCCCTGATTAGACCATGATTCTCTAAATGCCCATAGATCCTATCTCTAAGAATCATGACATTTTACTGTGATAAAAAGCAGAATATGCAAGAGTGCTGTGGTGAAGTCTTTTAAACTTCAGTGGTGCTCCACCTCAATTAAAACATGAGAAATTTCTTGATAAAACCTGCTCTAGGAATTCCCTTTACCTCGCTATAAGAGTTTGCCAGTATTTCTTTTTTCTTTTTTCTTCCCATTCCATCGCTTTCCTCACCCTTTCACCTTCTGTCCATCTTCATCTCCTTTATCCTTTCTCAATCATTCTTGATCCTCAATCTTTCTCTCCTTCCCC
Source organism: Mobula hypostoma (assembly GCF_963921235.1). Lineage (NCBI taxonomy): Eukaryota > Metazoa > Chordata > Chondrichthyes > Myliobatiformes > Myliobatidae > Mobula > Mobula hypostoma. Next base: position 193,791,853 of record NC_086097.1, read on the forward strand.
CATCTCTCCCAATCTATCTCAACCTAGTTATTCCACTGACCTCATTCCATTTGACAAATAACATCCTTATACTTGACCATCAATTAGCTTTGTCACATACATCGGAACATACAGTGAAGTGCATTGTTTGCTTCAAATCAAATCAGCGAAGATTGTGCTGAACAGTCCACAAGTTTAGACATGCTTCTGGCACCAATACAGCATGCCCACAACTAATTAACCCCAACCATCTCAGGAATGTGGGAGGAAGCCAGATCACTCAGAAGAAACCCATGCAAACTTCCTTTCTCAAAATCACTTTCTTTAAGTTCCTATTTCTTTAAGTTCCTATTTCTTTAAATTCCATTCAAATAAGCCACTATTTAGAGAACTCCACTCAATTCACTGTTTTACTGGAAACTCACTGGCTATTTGACAATTTTTACAATTTTTATCAAATTGAAATCAGTACTTACTCCAATGAATTACCACTCAATGAGTTAAGGCGAATGTAACTTCTGGTATCCAAAGATGGATAGAAATTGCAGAAGCATTAGCTGTAATTTTATAAATCTGACTGGATGGATAAAGTCAGTTAAACCCAAATGACTTTTCTCTCCTATTTTTAAAATAGAAAGAATTTACAATTAAGAAGAAACAAGGGCCTTTGAAAGCTAACCATAGCATTCCAATTTTAAGTAAACTTAATTTCCTGTGAAACAAGCCTGCTAAGAGAGGTAGAGGATGGGAGTGCAAAGGGGTGCATTTGATTCAAGCGGAATTTGGAAAAACAATAACTAGACTTCATAATGATGATCCAGTGTTCTGTGCTAAATTTCCAATCTTTTACATTTTGCAGTGTTAGCAGTTTATTCTATTCTGGCCCCACCTGATGTTTTGCACTTTTAACACCTATATAGGTATTTTGGTCAACATGAACAAATTGGGCCAAAAGGTCTGTTTCCATGCTCTATATGCAGGGGATACCTCTTCGTACAGGAGTGGTTTGATAATAATCAATGTAGCAACATGTTCAAATTTCTACTTTTTAATTTAATAATACTTTGGAAATGGGTCAGACTAGGTAAGGATGACAGGTTTACTTATTAGTGAACCAGATGGGTTTTCCAGAAATCTCTAGTTTGGTTATTATCATCTCTAAGAAAAATTGCATTGATGCTTTGGTGAGATTTGAATTTGGTTTTCTAGATTATTGGTCCAGATCTCAGATTACAAGTCTGATAATCTAAATGATGTACCACTACTGCACTCATCCTTTTGTATGATCTACTTATGCTAACACACTTACAAAACGTCAAAAAAAGACTAGTAGTCTACCTTGCCTGTCCTATTCAGTGAATGTGCCTTCAAGATATCACATCACATAAAGATGTTATAGAATCATAAAATCATTCAGCATGGAAACAGGTCCTTTAAGACAAAATGATCCATGCCAATCAAGATTCTCATCCAAGCTAGTCCCATTTTCATTTGGCCCATAATGTCCTAAAAGGTGTACTAGTCCAAATGCTTTTTTAAAAGCTGGTGTTGTACTTGAATCAATCACTTCCTCTGGCAACACGTTCTACATATTTAGGGCATTATGATCTCTAGATCTATCGTGTTCCCCTACACAAACTTCAGTCTCCTGCCCTGTCTCATTCCCTGATAGGAGGTTTTGTATCACACCCTCTCTAGTTGAGACCTCTATGTACTGATTAAGAAAACTTCCCTGAACATATTTGACAAGCTCTATTCCACCCATCCGTTTTACAGTCTCAGAGACCCAGTCAATATGTGGAAAGTTAAAATCACCTGCTATCACAGCCTTATATTTCTTGCAACAGTCTGCTATCTCTCTTTAGTTCTGTTCCTCTAAATTCCATGGACTATTGAGAGGTCGATAATATAATCCAATTAACATGGTCATCCCTTTCTCAATCCTCAGTTCCACCCATAGAACATCAGTAGATGAACTCTCCAGTCTGTCCTGTCTAAGCACTGTCATAACATTTTCCATGACTAGTAATGCCATCCCTCCCCCTTTAATCCCTCCCACTTTACCATGTCTGAAACAATGGACTCCTGGAACTTTGAGCTGCCAGTGCTAAACCTCCAGCAGCCAAGTCTCACTAATGGCTAGAATGTTGCTGAGGGGAACAGCCACAGGAGTACTCTGCACTGATTCCCTATCCCCTTTCCCCCTCCTGACACTTAACCATCACCCGTGTCCTGGACCTTGGATGTAACTGCATCCCTGTATGTCCTGTTGATCAACCTCTCAGCCTCCTGAGTGATCCACCGTTCAAGTAGTTCCAGCAATTCTTTAGCACAATCTGAAAGAAGCTGCAGCTGGATGCACCTCTTGCAGGTGTAGTCATCAGGGACATTGGAGGTCTCCTTTCCTTCCCACATCCCGCAAGGGCAGCATTCCACTGTCCTGTCTGGCAAATCCACTGCTCTAACTGTGCAGAAAGAAAGAAAGAAAAATTAAATGAAGGAATCTGCCGACAGCCTTCCCCTCCCTTGCTGAAACCTCTGTATGAGCTAAGTCCCTACATCCCTAGTCTAACACTGGTCCGATCCCACAAAGGCTGCTCTGCTTAAACCTTACTTTTATATTGGACCCTGCCAAGTGCCTAATTATGCACAATTCAACATCTCCTTGGGAATTGTGGTATGCAAGTGTCCTGCTTCTTTTAAATTCTCGAAAGATGCAGAACGTTTTTCTTATCAAAAGAGTAACAGTTCCTTAGAAAAGTGCTTGCTTTATTATTGGTGCTCTGTAAAATAGGAAGTTGTTAGAAAGAGCAAAGGGAGCGGGGGTAATTGATGTGCTGATGTTATTTACTCCTTGTGATTGATGAAGGGTAGACTATCTTGTGACTAATAATGTTTACATTTTCAAACCAACATATGGACGTAATAATATTTGCTAACAAATTACAATTTTTTGAGCCGAATGTAATTAAATCAATGTTTTACTTTCTTAGAGCTATTGCAATTTACTGATGAGAAAATCTATTTACAATGCACAGTAATCAATTCAGGCAAGAGCTACATCCCAAATAGTATAAATCATACTTAGTGGAAACCTCTGGACAAATTTTTTTCCCCAAACTGTCCATGTGACTTTGTTCCAGTTTTAAATTCTCCCAGGAAACTATATTGTGCCATAGGAAAATCATTATACTGCATGGAATTCAGGGAGAACTAGCTAATTGGTTCCACAATTGAATTGAGGGAGGAAGCGGAGGATGAAGGCGGAAGGCTGTTTCCCTGACTGGAGGCCTATGCCTCAGAGGGTGGCACTGGGTCTCTTGTTGTTCACCATCTATATCAAATATTTGGATAAAAATGTACAAGGCATAGTTAGTAGGTCTGCAGTTGACTATGAAGAAGGACAGGTTGGGTCCACGGGTTGAGATTCAAAATTGAAAAAAGGCCAATTTTGATGGTATCAGAAAAGATATGGCAAGTATGGACTGTGACAGGTTGCTTTTTGGCAGAGGTGGGAGGCCTTCAAAACTGAAAAATTAAGAGTACATAGTTTGCATTTTTCTATCAGAATAAAAGGCAAGGATAACAGGTTTAAGGAACCTTGGTTTTCAAGAGATATCGAGGCCCTGGAGGAGATGCATGGTAGATATAGGCAGGAAGGAGCAAATGAAGAATTTGAAGAGTATAAGAAATATGAGTGAACACGTAAGAAGGAATCAGGAGGGCTTAAAAAAATATGAGCTTGCTCTAGCAGACAAGGGGAAGGAGAACCCCAAGGGTTCTACAAATACAGTGCAGAATTCCAAGGGTTTCTGCAGAAATATCATGAGCAAAAGGATAGCAAAGGACAAAATTGATCCTCTGGAATATCAGATTGGCAATCTATGCATGAAGCTGAGAAGAGAGGGGGAGATCTTAAATGGATTTTTTTGCATCTGTATTTACTTGGGAGATGGGCACAGTCAATAGAAGTGAGGCAAAGGAGCCATGGACCATATACAGATTACAGAGGAGGAGAAGGTTTTTGCTGTATTGAGCAAATTAAGGTGAATAAATCCCCAGGATCTGACAAGGTGCACCTTGTGGGAGACTACTGCAGAAACTGCAGGTGCCGAAGCAGAGGTATTAAAAACATCCTTAGCCACAGGTGAGGTGCCAGAGAATTGGAAATCAGCTAAAGTTGTTCCATTGTTTTAGAAGGGGTCTAAGAATAAGGGACTGATTAGTGATAGACAGGATGGCTCTGTGCATGGTAAGTTGTGACTAACCAATCCTATAAAGTTTTTAGGGAAGTTACCAGAAAAGTTAATGAAGACAAGGCAGTGGATTTTGTCCACATGTACTTTAGCATGGCCTTTGGCAAGGTCCCGCATGGGAGGGTGGTCCAGAAGGTTCAGTTGTTTGGCATTAAAAATGAGGTAGTAAGTTGGATTAGACATTAGCTTCATGGGAGAAGCCAGAGAGTAGCAGTAGATAGTTGCCTCTCTGAGCAGATGCCCCTGACTAGTGGTGTATTGCAGGGATTGGTGGTGTGTCCATTGTTTTTTGTCATCTATCAATGATCTGGATGATAATATGGTAAACTGGATCAGCAAAATTACAGCTGACACCAAGACTGGGGTGTAGTGGACAGTAAGAAAGACTAACAAAGCTTGCAGCAAGATCTGGACAAGCTGGAAAAATGGGGTGAAAACTGCAGATGGAATTTAATACAGACTAGTGTGAGGGGTTGCACTTTGGAAGGACAAGCCAGGGTAGCACTTGCCTAGTGAGCTGTAAGGCACTGAGGAGTGTGGTGGAACAGAGGGATACAGATCCATTATTCCTTGGAAGTGGTGTCACATGTAGATAGGGTCATAAAGAAAGCTTTTGGCACATTGGCCTTCATAAACCCATGTACTGAGTTCAGGAGTTGGGATGTTATGTTGAAATTGTATTAGATGTTGGTGAGGACTGATTTGGCATATTGTGCACAGTTTTGGTTACCTACCTGCAGGAAAGATGAAAGAAGGCAGAGAAAATTTACAAGGGTGTGGCCAGGACTTGAGGACCGGAGTTACAGGGAAAGGTTGAATAGGCTCGGACTTCATTCCCTAGAGTGTAGGGGAATGAGGTGAGATTTGATTGAGGTAAACAAAATTATGAGGTGTATAGATAGGGTAATTGCAAGTAGGTTTATTTCCCACTTAGGCTGGGTGAGACTAGAACTAGAGGTCATGGGTTAAGATGAAATGTGAAAAGTTTAAGGGGAACACAAAAGGAAACTTCTTCACTCAGAGGATGTTAAGAGTGTGCAATGAGCTGTCAGCTGAAGTGGTGATGTGGGTCCGATTTCAACATTTAAGAGAACTTTGGACAGGTAGATGGATGGAAAGTGCATGGAAAGATATGATCATGGTGCAGGTTGATGGGACTAGGCAGATTAATTGCATGGCGTGGACTAGATGGGCTGAATGGCCTGTTTCTGTACCATGTTTCTGTTTGTGTTCCATGCCTCTATGACTCTATTTCAGTGTTCAGAATTCACATGTAATTGCTAATTTTCTCTTAATTTCTTTCTTTTCTTAAACTTTCTGAACACAGACAAGCTGCAATTGCTGAAAAAAGTAAGTATTATATTTTCAGATATTTTATGAATATATATGTAAATAGCAGTTTAAATAAATGATTTACTGATAATTAGCATTGATGTGTTTAAAAGGATACATCATATGTGAGAATTTAGGATTATTTATTTTTCTCAAACTACCACTGATTTTGCTGGACATTGAGTTATAGGTCTGAGGGCAGCTATTCACTGCCCTGAACTACTTCCAGCATTCACCAAAGCTACTTCAATTACATGTCTGCATTTCTGAATTTCTTCCTGAAATACCCAGTTAGGGACAGGAGAAAGGCTTGTGATTAATTTGCCATCTTAAGTTTCAATGTACCATACAGAGGCAACACCAAATTCCCACCTGGGAACAATCTATTCCTGGCCCAACTAGTTGCTGTTACAACCATAACTTCAGCATCAGCTTTGTAATTCGACATGTAATTCCACAAGAAATGTTGACTTTTTTTCTGTTAGATCGTGCTCGAGTTATCGGAGGTTTGCCTGACGTTGTCACAATTCAAGAAGGGAAGGTAAATGCTCTCATACTTCCAGGTGGCATGTCTGGTACAGGCATTTTATATTTAAATAAATATTACACTGTGCATGTATTAATAATATATCAAACTTATCATAACAGATATTGGACCTCTAGTTTTCTAATGATTAGCAAAATAACTATTTACGACTACAATTTAAATGTATATGTCCACAGACTAATAGAAAGGTATCTTTAATTTTAAATAAATACATTTTATTCTATAATAACTCTTTTGACATTTGTTGAGAGAATCATTGTGTATTACTATTTTTAATATCTTTTCAGTCACTTAACCTTACTTGTAATGTCTGGGGAGAACCTGTTCCTTCGGTTTCCTGGTTGAAGAATGAAAGGGAACTGTTAGGAGATGCTCATCTGATACTGAAGTTTGAATCTGGAAAATTTGCTTCCTTCATCATCACCGATGTCAGGACCACAGACTCTGGCAGATATAGCATCCTTGTGAAAAACAAATATGGCACTGAGACAGGCGATTTTACAGTAAGTGTTTTCATACCTGAGGAAGAGGAGCAAATTGAAAAGGAAAAAGCACAAAAGGAAAAAGCACCAAAGAAAAAGTGAGGCAGTTGTATTGAGGAAGATAAAAGAAAACAAACAAGCTGAAGCTAACATATTATCAGCAGTGTGTAAGTTTTGACATGGAGGTTAGTTTGTCACTTGGTGAGACTGGAGGAATGACTTTCAAGAAGCAATTTTATAGACTTACAGCAAGTCTACTAGTCACTGAGTGCATCTGAAAAATTGAGTTAGAGAAGTAGAATTCCATAAGATAGTTTTTTAGCAACTGTTTTTTGTGTCCCAAATATCAATGTGAACACCAAATGATGACAATGTTGTAATGATTAAAATCCCAGAACAATTCACTAATAAATGGTGCACAAATCCTTCACACCTACCTCCACTTATTTTGCACTGTGTCTTCTTTTGTGGAATATTATCACAATAGTTCACAACTTCCTGGTTCATTGGCTCCCATGCTGTGCTAAAGGTTGCAGTATCCCTTGTCCAATATAACTTAATCCATTCAAAATCGTATTCAAATTGAAAATTATTGACGTTAAATTTGTTCCTTACGTTGCAAGATTGATACTGCAGTGAATTGTACATGGTTACCATTCAATGATGAGGATTATACTTATTCCTCTTTTGTAGTACTGTCATGGAATAGGATTTGCATGAACAACAGCAATTTTACATGTTGAAGACACTCATTAGTCAAACTTTATGCTGCCCTCATTAATGGATTTATAGGTTTTTCTCTGTTTGCATGCTTGAGCTCCAGATGCTGAATTAGTTTCTGGAAATAGCTTACCCACAGGATAAAACTAGCCTATTACAACAAACTGCATGTAACTTTCCAAAGAGAACAACTCATAAAACTCAGTGATAGAGATTCAAAAGTGTTGATGGATTCCTGTTATCCGTAAAAGCTCTATGTCACTTCCTAATAGGGATGCTGTAATTTTCAAATGTGCAGTATGGGAGCATCAATAGATTCTAACTGAAATAGATAAACACCGGTTTGCCAATAATAATTCTTTGTATGAATACACTCAGTAATCTAACTGATCAGTCAATGATTTCATGCAATTTAGTGAGGCACTGCACATACAGAATATAGTGTGTCTTTGTGCTAAATTGGCAATTAATTTACCGTTCAAGGGAGCACTGAAATATTAACTCATCATTTGATGTTAAAGATGTTACTAACACCACACTCAACACAAAAATAAACATTAATTTTCACATGAAAGAGGGGTGCCTCTTAACCTGAGAACCTTACTAAACTCTCTTGCGTGGATTAAGAAACTCAAACAGTTAAGATTTGCTTAAATGCGCATATACAGTGTTTTAATTTGGTAATGGGACAAAACTTCAATTCACATATTATTGAAAAAACAGTAAGGGCAGGATGTTGAAAGTAGTTATTGACAAGATTCAGAAAAAATAATTAATGCAACAAGCAGAGATGGAGCTTTGATTTAAAACGTTTGTAAATTAGTGGATCCATCGTGATAAGCATGAATGAAAAGTAAATCAAATACAACTTCTACAGGTATTATTTACACAATACCTACAAGGTTATATAGGATTACATAAAATCAGACTTACATTGAGGTGTAATTATCATACCAAACAGAATCTATACTGTTTCATCTTAGTGAATTTAAGTTATGAAAATGAGGCAAGATTGCAATAATTATGGAGCCAAAGACTTGAAAAATCATGATTAGTTCAAGGTCTGGCATATAGCCCAGAAGTTGCATGACTTTTTCTGCAAACCTTTATTGTTGCATAAAAATCCTAAACATAAGTAGAGACAGATGATGAATTGCAAATTGCCGGACAATTTGTGGCTAGCTTTGCAAAATCAGAAGCTTGCTGTCAATCTCTCTGTGAGTATCAACAAATTGCTTTTAATCACAGTTCAGTCTGACTATGATCATTTAGGGCTCTTGTTTCATGTCATAAGGACCCCTGTTAATATAATTTATATTCCTGACATTCTGCTGGATTTCAGAAACCCAGAAATGAAAATTAAACTATAAAACCTCATTACTGTAAATCATAACATTTTACGTTTCCTTATTTACCTTTCATAGTCTTCCTTTCACGGTGTTCTATTCTCTTCATTTATTTCTCACTGTATCTACTTTTAAGTTTCATAATTTAAGGTCAGCGGATTGGAAATGTTTGTTTACCTCACTAAACAGTCATCAAGTTGCATGGCTAGCATTTTTCATAGAATCACAGAGCATAGAAATGGGCCCCATCAGCCCACCTCTTCCATGTTGACAATGATTCATATCTATGCTAATCTGATTTGCCTGCATTAGGCCTCTATCCCCCACTTTGTGTCACTGACACACTTTGACCCTCATAACGCTCTCCAATAAAGCTATTTTTGATTGAAAGTGAGGTATAGAGTGCCATTAAATCTGGCTTAGCATTCACATTACGTTTTCCTGTTATAATTTAAAAGAAAAATACTGCAAATGCTAGAAATCAGAAAAAAAAAACAAAATGATGGAAGCAGCAAGTCAAGGAGCAGACATTTAAGGTCAATGTCCTTTTACAAGTTTCTGATGAAAATACAATGGCCTGAGAGCGTATTTCCAGCATTTTCTCTCTGTAATACCTATTGCAGTTTCATGTTTTTAGTTGTTTACCGTTGATGTTTGTGGATGATTTTTGAGCATCAATCCACATTTTCCTAGAAGATCTGTGGATAAAAATATGCGGAGGGATATAGAGAATGCTCAGGTTTTCTTCACTAATGCATATCTGAAATGAAGGAGGATGTGATAACAAAGTTCATTATGTACACCATCAGTTTCCTTACAGTATTTTTTTAATAAAAGATTAAAATACTGGAAATATCATATAGACAAATGGATACAGAAGGCATTTGTGGATTTTAGTCAAATGAATTGCCTAGTTATCTTTATCTATTTTTGTAGGTCATTCTTGCATGAGAAACCACCCTTTATATATGAGCAATAAGTATTCCCAGGTGATATAGTTGTGGGAAACATGAAATAGTCCAATCATTTACTCTCATGTCACACAGCACAGGCCACACCTCTGTCTTCATAATGCAATCCTTGCTTGTTGCTGAATCAGCTTATTGCTTGTTGCTGAATCAACCGTGCCTGGGATGAGTGTCGAGCTAACGACTTGATCTCGTTAAAAAAAAACACCTGGAGAGGGATGGGCTCTGCCAGGTTTCAGATGCCCAAGACCTGCCGTACGATGAGCATACCGAAAAAAGCTTGTCATGACGATGCCCCGACAACTCCACCAGGAGTTAAGGACGCACACGCATATTTAGCAGTAGTTGGAATTCACTTACATTTTATATAGGCCACAAAATGATGACATGCCTTTTTTGAATCGCTTAAATGTTCAGCAGTTCAACTTATTTAAAGACACATCTAAATAACATTACACTTTGCTGAACATTTGCAGAAAAAGCTGCCAAATTTATACTTAATACAGCCTTCAAGTGAAATATTAGATTACTCAGGAGGAAATACGTTCTATGATGAGTAACTGCTAAGGCAGGCAGTGAGTGTATTATACTGCTGAAGAGTCCCCAGATAAAGACCTTTGGGATCTGAAGTATAGCAACACATTTTGCTCACTAAACTGTTCAAAACTTATTTCAAAACATTCTTCTCACTTCAACAATTCCATTGCATGGTATCAGCAAAAGTCCATGACAGCAGATAATTTGGCAGGAGCAGTAAATTCTCCAGAGTATTTTAGACTGTGGAAATCATTATCTAACATTCCATACAGTGCAACACACTTCGTATCCACAATTTTGCCAAGCCATCTGTTCACAGAGCAGCCAAAGCTCCTCATATTGGATGTCAACCAAATTAACTTAGAGCTATGGGCTTAAGTCAATTGAATGGAGTCGTTTGGTCACTTAATATTTTTATGTGAGAAAGTAGATTTATTTAATCCCTATCAAAGTGGGAACTCTTATACAGCGCTTGTTCATTAGAATGTTTTATTATTGGTTTACTGTTGTCACACATAAAAAGATACTATATAATCATATAACCATATAACAATTACAGCATGGAAACAAGCCATCTCGGCCCTTCTAGTCCATGCCGAATGCTTACTCTCACCTAGTCCCACCGACCTGCACTCAGCCCATAACCCTCCATTCTTTTCCTGTCCATATAGCCATCCAATTTTACTTTAAATGACAATATCAAACCTGCCTCTACCACTTCTGCTGGAAGCTCGTTCCACACAGCTACCACTCTCTGAGCAAAGAAGATCCTCCTCATGTTACCCCTAAATCTTTCCCCCCCAACACTCAACTCATGTCCTTTTGTTTGAATCTCCCCTACTCTCAATGGAAAAAAACTATCCACGTCAACTCTATCTATCCCCCTCATAATTTTAAATACCTCTATTAAGTCCCTCCTCAACCTTCTACGCTCCAAAGAATGAAGACCCAACTTTCTCTGTAACTTAGGTGTTGAAACCCAGATAACATTCTAGTAAATCTTCTCTGTATTCTCTCTATTTTGTTAACATCTTTCCTATAATTCGGTGACCAGAACTGTACACAATACCAATGCCTTGTACAATTTTAACATTACATTCCAACTCCTATACTCAATGCTCTGATTTATAAAGGCCAGCATACCAAAAGCTTTCCTCACCACCCTATCCACATGAGATTCCGCCCTCCGGGAACTATGCACCATTATTCCTAGATCCCTCTGTTCTACTGCATTCTTCAATGCCCTACCATTTACCATGTTTGTCCTATTTTGATTAGTCCTACCAAAATGTAGCACCTCACATTTATCAGCATTAAACTCCATCTGCCATCTTTCAGCCCACTCTTCTAACTGGCCTAAATCTCTCTGCAAGCTTTGAAAACCTACTTCATTATCCACAACGCCACCTATCTTAGTATCATCTGTATGCTTACTAATTCAATTTACCACCCCATCATCCAGATCATTAATGTATATGACAAACAACATTGAACCCAGTACAGATCCCTGAGGCACACCACTAGTCACTGGCCTCCAATCTGACAAACAGTTATCCACCACTACTCTCTGGCGTCTCCCATCCAACCACTGCTGAATCTATTTTACTACTTCAATATTAGTACCTAATGATTGAACCTTCCTAGCTAACCTTCCATGTGAAACCTTGTCAAAGGCCTTACTGACGTCCATATAGACAACGTCCACCGCTTTATCCTCATCAACTTTCCTAGTAACCTCTTCAAAAACTTCAATAAGATTTGTCAAACATGACCTTCCACACACAAATCCATGTTGACTGTTCCTAATCAGACCCTGTCTATCCAGATAATTATATATACCATCTCTAAGAATGCTTTCCATCAATTTACCCACCACTGATGTCTAACTCACAGGCTGATAATTGCTAGGTTTACTCTTAGAACCCTTTTTAAACAATGGAACAACATGAGCAATACACCAATCCTCCAGCACCATCCCTGTTTCTAATGACGTTTGAAATATTTCATACAATGAAAAACTTTGTTCACCGTCCATGCAGATCATGCCATACACAAGTATATTATGATAGTTATAAGAAAATAGAGTGCAGAATATCATGTTTTAGCTACAGAAGAAGTGCAGTGCAAGCAGACAAATTTGCTTCAATAGCCCTGAAGAGGTAGATTAGGAGATCGAGAATTCATCTACAGCTTATGAGAGGTCCATTCAGGAGTCTGATAATAGTGGGATAGAGGCAGTTCTGGAGTCTGGTTTTACAAGATTTCTGGCTTTTGTGTGTGTTACATGACAGGAGAGGAGAGAAGATAGAATGTCCAAGGTGGGTGGACTCTTTATGTTGGCTGCTTTCCTGATGCAGCAGGTGTAGACAGGGTTAATGGGAGGGAGGCTAATTTGCATGATAGATTGGGTTGCATTCACAATGTTTGCAATTTTTTGTGGTCTTGGCAGAGCAGTTGCCATACCAAGTTGTGATGCATCCAGATAGATTAGGAGAATATCTGACCCATTCATAAGCAAGCACAATACTGCTCATACTGAATATTAAGTGAACCAAAGCATTCTGAGAGATGAACATGCTTGGAAAGCTGAAGTGTAGTGCAATTAATCAAATGTAAGAAATGTTCAGTCATCGCTTCAAGTCTCCTCCCCATTTAATATGATCTTGACTAATGTTTGTATTCTCAACTCCACATTTTCACCTACTGTACCTGTGCTAAACTCTCATAGCCTTGTTTATGTATTTCCTTCCAATGGCGATGGAAGAGAGTTGTAAAAGCTCACAACCTGTTGAAAGAAAACATATCACACAATGCCCTTCTAGATTCTTGCACAAGATGAAACAACCCCCTGCACATCTACCCTGTCCAGACCCCTTAGGATTTTATGTTTCCTTATACTCTTCTAAACACTAACGAAAGATGAAACAACCCCCTGCACATCTACCCTGTCCAGACCCCTTAGGATTTTATGTTTCCTTATACTCTTCTAAACACTAACGAATATAAACACAGTTAAAACTTTATAAAAGCATAACTGCTCCAGGAACTAGTGTAGTAAACTTCTTCTGAATTACTTCCAATTGCATAATTATCCTTTCTTAAATCAGACCAATACAGTGGTACTCTAGATATTGTGTCCCCATGGTCCTATAGAGCTGAAGCATAACCTCCTCACTTTTATAATCAATACATCCACTGCTCTATTAACTATCCTAATTAAATTTGTCAAATCATACCTCAGACACACAGATTTCTTGGTATCTCAGAATTTCATGCTCTTTCATCATTTGAATCATGAGCACTTTTATATTTCATGCCAAAATAGTTCATTTCACAATTTGGTACTTTACATCCCAGATGCCAATTATTTACCCATTCACTTAACTTATCCATATCCCCATGTGGATCACTTAATTCCTCTTTTTAATGAACTTCCGCACATGTCTTTATCATCAGCAAATTTAGCAATCTGGTGTCTTCATTTAGAACCATAGGATCATAGAACATTACAGCACAAAAACAGGCCTTTTGGCCCTTCTTGGCTGTGCTGAACCATTCTTCTGCCTAGTCCCACTGACCTACACCTGGACCATATCCCTCCATACACCTCCCATCCATGTATCTGTCCAATTTATTCTTAAATGTTAAAAGTGAGCTCGCACTTACAACTTCATCTGGCAGCTCAGTCCACACTCCCACCACTCTCTGTGCGAAGAAGCTCTCCCTAATGTTCCCTTTAAACTTTTCCCCCTTCACCCTTAAACCGTGTCCTCTGTTTTTTTTTTCTCCCCTAGCCTCAGTGGAAAAAGCCTGCTTGCATTCACTCTATCTATACCCACCATAATTTTATATACCTCCTTCAAATCTCCCCTCATTCTTCTACGCTCCAGGGAATAAAGTCCTGACCTATTCAACCTTTCTCTGTAACTCAGTTTCTCAAGTCCCAGCAACATCCTTGTAAACCTTCTCTGCACTCTTTCAACCTTATTTATATCCTTCCTGTAATTTGGTGACCAAAACTGTACACAATACTCTAAATTCGGCCTCACCAATGCCTTATACAACCTCACCATAACATTCCAACTCTTATACCGTACTCAATGCTTTGATTTATGAATGCCAATGTACCAAAAGCTCTCTTTACGACCCTATCTACCTGTGACACCACCTTTAGGGAATTTTGTATCTGTATTCCCAGATCCCTCTGTTCTACTGCACTCCTCAGTGCCCTACCATTTACCTTGTATGTTCTACCTTGATTTGTCCTTTCAAGGTGCAATACCTCACACTTGTCTGTATTAATCTCCATCTGCCATTTTTCAGCCCATTTTTCCAGCCGGTCCAAATCCCTCTGCAAGCTTTGAAAATTTTTCTCACTGTCCACTACACCTCCAGTCTTTGTAGCATCAGCAAATTTGCTGATCCAACTTACTGCACTATCATCCAGATCATTGATATAGATGACAAATAACAATAGACCCAGCACTGATCCCTGTGGCACACCACTAGTCACAGGCCTCCACTCAGAGAAGCAATCCTCCACTACCACTCTCTGGCTTCTTCCACTGAGCCAATGTCTAATCCAACTTACTACCTCTCCATGTATACCTGGCGACTGAATCTTCCTAAATAACATCCCATGCAGGACCTTGTCAAAGGCCCTACTGAAGTCCATGTAGACAACATCCACTGCCTTCCCTTCATCCACTTTCCTGGTAACCTCCTTGGAAATACTCTAATAGATTGGTCAAACATGACCTACCACGCACATACCCATGTTGACTCTCCCTAATAAGATCCAAATACTTGTAGATCCTATCTCTTAGTACTCCTTCCAATAACTTACCTACTACCGGCGTCAAACTTACCGGTTTATAATTTCCCGGATTACTTTTACAGCCTTTTTTAAACAACAGAACAACATAAGCTATCCTCCAGTCCTCCGGCACCTCACCCGTAGATACCGACATTTTAAAATATATCTGCCAGGGCTCCTGCAATTTCAACACTAGTCTCCTTCAAGGTCCGAGGAAATACCCTGTTAGGTCCTGAGGATTTATCTACTCTGATTTGCCTCAAGATAGCAAGCACCTCCTCCTCCTCAATCGGTACAGGTTCCATGACCTCACTACTTGTTTGCCTTATTTCCATTGACTCCATGCCAGTTTCCTTAGTAATACAGACACAAAAAACCCATTTAAGATCTCCCCCATTTGTTTTGGTTCCATACATAGCCGAGCACTCTGATCGTCAAGAGGACCAATCCTTCACCTTGACTGCCAAAGCAACCTAACGTCTTCTTTTAGCCCTCCTGATTTCTTTCTTAAGTATTTTTTTGCACTTTTGAAACTCCTCAAGCACCTTATTTGCTCCCTGTTTCCTATACATTTAGGGAAAGGATGGTACGATAAAAGAACCATGGTGTACAAACCGCATGGTTTGTTGCCTCCCGGGTGCCAGGGTCCGGGATGTCTCTGACCGGGTGCACGACATCCTGGTACGAGAGAGAAAGCAACCAGAAGTCGTGATACATGTTGGCACCAACGACATAGGCAGGAAGAGGGATGAGGTACTGAAGTGTGAGTTTTGGGAACTAGGCAGAAGACTGAAGAACAGGACCTCAAGGGTGGCATTCTCAGGATTGCTGCCAGTGCTACATGACAGTGATGGTAAGAATGGAGGAGATGGCAGTTGAATACGTGGCTGAGGAGTTGGTGCAGGGAGCAGGGTTTTAGATTTTTAGATCATTGGGATCTCTTCTGGGGAAGGTGGGACCTGTACAGATTGGAAGGGTTGCACCTGAACTCGAGGGGGAGCAATATCCTTGCAGGTAGGTTTGCTAGCATGGTTCGGGAGGGTTTAAACTAATTTGCGAGGGGGATGGGACCCAGAGCGATAGAACAGTGAAAGAAGTGCATGGAGTAAAGCCAGATCTAACATACAGAGAAGCTTTGAGGAAAGAGAAGCAGAATAAACGGTGTAAAGACAGTAAGGTAGAAGGGCTGAAATGTGTGTACCTCAATGCAAGAAGCATCAGGAACAAAGGTGATGAACTGAGAGCTTGGATACATATATGGAACTATGACGTAGTGGCCATTACAGAGACTTGGCTGGCACCAGGGCAGGAATGGATTCTCAATATGCCTGGATTTCAGTGCTTTAAAAGGGATAGAGAGGGTGGAAAAAGGGGAGGAGGGGTGGTATTACTGGTCAAGGATACTATTACAGCTACAGAAAGGGTGGGTAATGTAGTAGGATCCTCTTTTGAGTCAATATGGGTGGAAGTCAGGAACAGGAAGGGAGCAGTTACTCTATTGGGGGTATTCTATAGGCCCCCTGGTAGCAGCAGAGATACAAAGGAGCAGATTGGGAGGCAGATTTTGGAAAGGTGCAAAATTAACGGGTTGTTATCATGGGTGACTTTAACTTCCCTAATATTGATTGGCACCTGATTAGTTCCAAGGGTTTAGATGGGGCAGAGTTTGTTAAGTTTGTCCAGGATGGATTCCTGTCACAGTATGTGGACAGACCGACCAGGGGAATGCCATACTAGATCTAGTACTAGGTAATGAATCGGGTCAGGTCACAGATCTCTCAGTGGGTGAGCATCTGGGGGACAGTGACCACCGCTCCCTGGCCTTTAGCATTAACATGGAAAAGAATGGAATCAGAGAGGACAGGAAACTTTTTAATTGGGGAAAGGCAAATTATGAGGCTATAAGGCTAGAACTTGCGGGTGTGAACTGGGATGATGTTTTTGCAGGGAAATGTACTATGGACATGTGGTCGATGTTTAGAGATCTCTTGCGGGATGTTAGGGATAAATTTGTCCCAGTGAGGAAGATAAAGAATAGTAGGGTGAAGGAACCATGGGTGACCAATGAGGTGGCAAATCTAGTCAGGTAGAAGAAGGCAGCATACATGAGGTTTAGGAAGCTAGGATCAGATAGGTCTATTGAGGAATATAGGGAAGCAAGAAAGGAGCTTAAGAAGGGGTTGAGAAGAGCAAGAAGAGGTCATGAGAAGGCCTTGGCGAGTAGGGTAGAGGAAAACCCCAAGGCACTCTTCAATTATGTGAAGAACAAAAGGATGACAGGAGTGAAGGTAGGACCGATTAGAGATAAAGGTGGGAAGATGTGCCTGGAGGCTGTGGAAGTGATCGAGGTCCTCAATGAATACCTCTCTTTGGTATTCACCAATGAGAGGGAACTTGATGATGGTGAGGACAATATGAGTGAGTTTGATGTTCTGGAGCATGTTGACATTAAGGGAGAGGAGGTGTTGGAGTTGTTAAAATACATTAGGACAGATAAGTCCCCGGGGCCTGACGGAATATTTCCCAGGCTGCTCCACGAGGTGAGAGAAGAGATTGCTGAGCCTCTGGCTAGGATCTTTATGTCCTCGTTGTCCACGGGAATGGTACCGGAGGATTGGAGGGAGGCGAATGTTGTCCCCTTGTTCAAAAAAGGTAGTAGGGATAGTCTGGGTAATTATAGACCAGTGAGCCTTACGTCTGTGGTGGGAAGGCTGTTGGAAAAGATTCTTAGAGATAGGATCTATAGGCATTTAGAGAATCATGGTCTGATCAGGGACAGTCAGCATGGCTTTGTGAAGGGCAGATCGTGTCTAACTAGCCTGATAGAGCTCTTTGAGGAGGTGACCAGGCATATAGATGAGGGTAGTGCAGTGGACGTGATCTATATGGATTTTAGTAAGGCATTTGACAAGGTTCCACACGGTAGGCTTATTCAGAAAGTTAGAAGGCATGGGATCCAGAGAAGTTTGGCCAGATGGATTCAGAATTGACTTGCCTGCAGAAGGCAGAAGGTGGTGGTGGAGGGAGTACATTCAGATTGGTGGATTGTGACTAGTGGTGTCCCACAATGATTTGTTCTGGGACCTCTACTTTTCGTGATTTTTATTAACGACCTGGATGTCGGGGTAGAAGGGTAGGTTGGCAAGTTTGCAGACGACACAAAGGTTGGTGGTGTTGTAGATAGTGTAGAGGATTGTCAAAGATTGCAGAGAGACATTGATAGGATGCAGGAGAGGGCTGAGAAGTGGCAGATGGAGTTCAACTCAGAGAAGTGTGAGGTGGTACACTTTGGAAGGACAAACTCCAAGGCAGGGTACAAAGTAAATGGCAGGATACTTGGTAGCGTGGAGGAGCAGAGGGATCTCAGGGTACATGTCCACAGATCGTTGAAAGGTGCCTCACAGGTGGATAGGGTAGTTAAGAAAGCTTATGGGGTGTTAGCTTTCATAAGTCGAGGGATAGAGTTTAAGAGTCACTATGTAATGATGCAGCTCTATAAAACTCTGGTTATGCCACACTTGGAGTACTGTGTCCAGTTCTGGTCAACTCATTATAGGAAGGATATGAAAGCATTGGAAAGGGTACAGAGGAGATTTACCAGGATGCTGCCTGGTTTAGAAAATGTGCATTATGATCAGAGATTAAGGGAGCTAGGGCTTTACTCTTTGGAGAGAAGGAGGATGAGAGGAGACATGATAGAGGTGTACAAGATAATAAGAGGAATAGATAGAGTGGATAGCCAGCACCTCTTCCCCAGGGCACCACTGCTCAATACAAGAGGACATGGCTTTAAGGTAAGGGGTGGGAAGTTCAAGTGGGATATTGGAGGAAGGTTTTTTACTCAGAGAGTGGTTGGTGCGTGGAATGCACTGCCTGAGTCAGTGGTGGAGGCAGATACACTAGTGAGGTATAAGAGACTACTAGACAGGTATATGGAGGAATTTAAGGTGGGGGCTTATATGGGAGGCAGGGTTTGAGGGTTGACACAACATTGTGGGCCGAAGGGCCTGTACTGTGCTGTACTATTCTCTGTTCTATATTCAAAGGATGTGGAAAATCTCGTTAAGAAGAAAAGCTTACAAAAGCTTCAAGAAACTAGGTACTGTTAGAGCTCTAGAAAATTACAAGGTTGCCAGGAAGGAACTTCAGAAAGAAATTAGGAGAGCGAGAAGGGGCCATGAGAAGGCCTTGGCTAGCAGGATTAAAGAAAACCCCAGGGCAAATGTGAAGAGCAAGAGGATGAACCATGTGAGAATAGGACCAATAAGGTGCAATAGTGTAAACACATGCATGGAGTCAGAGGAGGTAGCGGAGGTACTTGATGAATACTTCGCTTCAGTATTCATCGGGGGAAAGAACCTTGGCAATTGTGGGGATGACTTACAGCAGACTGAAACGCTTGAGCATATAGACATTGGGAAAGAGGATGTGTTGGAACTTTTGAAAAGCATTAAGTTAGATAATTCACTGGGACTGGACAAGATTTACCCCAGGCTACTGTGGGAAGTAAGGGAGGAGATTGCTGAGCCTCCAGCAATGATCTTTGCATCATCAGTAGGGATGGGAGAGGTTCCAGAGGATTGGAGGATTGTAAATGTTATTCCCTTGTTCAAGAAAGGGAGTAGAGACAACCCAGGAAATTATAGACCTGTGAATCTTACTTCAGTGGTGGGCGAGTTGTTAGAGAAGATCCTGAGAGGCAAGATTTATGAGCATTTGGAAAGACATACTCTGATTAGGGATAGTCAGTATGGCTTTGTCAAGAGCAGGTCATGCCTTACGAGCCTGACTGAATTCTTTGAGGATATAACAAAACACACCGATGAAGGTAGATCAGTAATGTGGTGTATATAGATTTCAATAAGGCATTTGATAAGGTTCCCTATGCAAGGCTCATTCAGAAAGTAAGGAGGCATGGGATCCAAGGAGACCTTCCATTGTGGATCCAGAATTGGCTTGCCCACAGAAGGCAAAGGGTGGTTGTAGATGGTTCATATTCTGCTTGGAGGTCAGTGACCAGCGATGTTCAGCAGGGACCTGTTCTGGGACCCCTCCTCTTTGTGATTTATATAAATGACCTGGATAAAGAAGTAGAAGAGTGGGTTAGTAAGTTTGCTGATGACATAAAGGTTGGAGGTGTTGTGGATAGTCTAGAAGGTTGTCAGAGGTTACAGCGTGACATCGACTGGATGCAAAACTGGGCTGAGAAGTGGCAGATGGAGTTCAACTGCCACTGACAACCCTTCAGATAAGTGTGAAGTGGTTCATTTAGGTAAATCAAATTTGAAGATAGAATATAATATTAATGGTAAGACTCTTGGCAATGTGGAGAATCAGTGAGGTCTTCGGGTCAATGATCATAGGACACTCAAAGCTGCTGCACAGGTTGACAGTGATGTTAAGAAAGCGTATGGTGTGTTGGCATTCATCAACCGTGGGATTGAGTTCAAGAGCCATGAGGTAATGTTGCAGCTATATAAGACATTGGTCAGACCCCACATGGAGTACTGTGTTCAGTTCTGGTCACCTCATTACAGAAAGCATGTGAATGCTATGGAGAGAGTGCAGAGGAAATTTACAAGGATGTTGCCTGGATTGGAGAGCATGCCTTATGAGAATAGGTTGAGTGAACTTTGCCTTTTCTCCTTGGAGCGACGGAGAATGAAAAGGTGATCTGATGATGAGAGGCATTGATTGTGTGGATAGTTGGAGGTTTTTTCCCAGGGCTGAAATGGCTAACAAAAGGGGCCATAGTTTTAAGGTGCCTGGAAGTAGGTACAGAAGAGATGTTAGGGGTAAGTTTTTCATACAGAGAGTGGTGAGTGTGTGGAATACACTGCCGGTGGCAGTGGAGGAGGCAGATACAACAGAGTCTTTTAAAAGACTCTTAGATAGGTACATGGAGCTTAGAAAAATGGAAGGTTATGCAGTTGGGTAATTCTAGGCAATTTCTAGAGTAGGTTGCATAGTCGGCACAACATTGTGGGCCAAAATGCCTGTAATGTGCTGTATAAGACCATAAGACATAGGAGCAGAATTAGGCCATCTGGCCCATCGAATCTGCTCCACCATTCAATCATGGATGATCTTTTTTTCCATCTCCTCAGGGTCTTCTCCCTGTAACCTGATGGTTCTGATGGCATGAATGTTGACTTCTCAAACTTCCGCTAATGCCCCACCTCCCCCTCATACCCTATCCATTATTTATTTATTTATATACACACATTCTTTCTTTCTCTCTCCTTTTTCTCCCTCTGTCCCTCTCACTATACCCCTTGCCCATCCTCTGGGCTCCCTCCCCCCCCCCCCATTTTCTTTCTTCCCGGACCTCCTGTCCCATGATCCTCTCGTATCCCTTTTGCCAATCACCTGTCCAGCTCTTGGCTCCATCCCTCCCCCTCCTGTCTTCTCCTATCATTTTGGATCTCCCCCTCCCCCTCCCACTTTCAAATCTCTTACTCGCTCTTCTTTCAGTTAGTCCTGACAAAGGGTCTCGGCCTGAAACATCGACTGTACCTCTTCCTAGAGATGCTGCCTGGCGTGTTGCATTCACCAGCAACTTTTATGTGTGTTGCTTGAAATTCCAGCATCTGCAGATTTCCTCGTGTTTGTGACTTCAATAAAGAGCTGGTACCAGCAAAGTCATGGTGTTAATGAAGGTGCAGTCAGGGAGGTTAGCGTACAGTAGTGTTTCCTATCATCTTCCTTACTAATTCCAACACAGCTCATCCTCTACCATCACCACCAGTACTGCCATCACCCACCTCCTAGCCGTGCAGAAGATCTGGCTGTCTAAAATCATTTATAGACAAGGTAGAACGTTGCCCACCAAACCATAGTCAAGATACAAGTAACCTCAATCTGACCTAATATTTGACATACTTTTGTGTGCATAAATAATAACATTTGTGCAATTATTTAAAACTATTTAGCAATTTGATGTTGTGAAAGTGATGACTGAACGGGTTTCTCTAAATAAGAAGTCATCTCATCTTTAAACTAATCTGCAGATATCTGCATGAATAGAAGTTAATCCAGGAGCCATTCTCCTTATGCACCTGCTACAAAACATGGCACAGTTTTAAGAAGTAATTTTTGTAAAATGGAACATTGAATTTTCTTTTTCAATGAATATACCAATAAGGAAAGCATTTACATGGTAATGGAAATAGAGCTGGGGTGCAGTGGGGAGGAGAACTCTATGAAAGAGCTGAACAGCCACAATGGGTTAAACACTCTTTCTGTGCCAGTCCGTGTGGCTCCATGTATGTTTAATTAACTTCACAATTCAATTAACAATGTCAGCTCAGACTTGCTGTTGTGTCTACTTTACCCATATGACCAGAGCAAGACCCTCTGAGAGGTTTGATATACTGGAGACCTCTTGAACCCAGCCTACTGGAATTCAATGGAATTGTTCAGGATTGACGTAGGCACTGGAACCCCACTTACAGCTCTTATTATATCCCAGGTTATTGTGTTATCCTGCTAAATCTATTAGGCAGCAGGTTTTCAGTCTGAGTATTTTTCTCTCATATTCCATGGAGTATTTTTCATCTAGAGGTGATGAACTATATTTTTAAATTAATTCTCAACTGTTTTAGCATTTAGTATTCATTAAGAATCAGGAGTGAGTATAACATACCTTGTATATCAATTTGCACCAACCATAACATATTCTGCTGATGTATCAATCACAAGTGATAAAAAGAAATCTTGAGGACTATGGAAATCAAAGAACCTTCTCCACCAGTACTGTCAGTTTTATCGATGACCCTTCAAGGAAACACCATGAATGGAGAGCTTTCAACAAGTATATACAGAAAGGTTACTAGCAAAGCTTAATGAAATGGAAATATGAAGAAAAATCTCTTTAAGATGGCCAGAGAGATGTTGGTTAGATATCCAGTGTTGTTTTGAAGAACCAACTCAGTAAACTTAAAAGCAACAGATAGGGTTAAGCGATCCCATAACCAATATATTTGATGAAATCTCTGGAGTTCTATGCCCATCTAGATATGGATGATGGTGGGCAACTAAATATATTTAGTGATATGGGCTCCATCAACCTCGAGGGAAGAGAATTCCAGAGATTTACTACCTTCTGACAGAAGAAATTTCCATACACTTCAGTTTTAAATAAATGACTCTTTATTTTGTAGATACTTCCCCTTGTTCATGGCTCTCCCACTAATGACAGCATCTTAACATCTCCCCTGTCCAGCCTCCTAAGGAAATTAGTAGACTCTCCATTGATCAGTGTTGAACATGAATGTTGCGTCCTAGCTGTGTATGCAAACCAGTACACAGGCCAGGGTAGTACAATTTGGAGAAAGCTGTTGCTCATGTAGCAGGCTGTCCCTCTCCACACAACTGATGAATCCAAAGGAAGAGCAGAGGTTGGTACGGCACCTGTGACATCGCAGGAGTTGCCAGTCAGTGTTGAACTCCACATACGACTGCCTTAGTGACTTCAGCTCCATAGTTTTCCTCAAGGTTTACTCTCAAAGCCTTCCCAGTGAGTGCATATAACCACAAAGCAGCAGAGGTTTGAAATCAGAATTTTCCTTCTCCTAGGTGAGCTGCTAACTATGGATGACAAGCCCCTACTGCCTGAAGCGCTGGTTTTAAGGAATTAGTAACCCACCTTTGCCCCTTCTCGTGTCAGCAGAACTGGTTCCGCTGGACTTAGTAACTAAACCACATGTGAAGGCCAGGAGCTGGGCTGTTGTCAGATACTATTTGAGGTGCACGCCATTGGGAGCATTTAATAGTTAGTGGGACTTTATCCCCACTACTCCCCCCCCCCGGACTATGAGAATCTTAAGGAACTTGAGGAAATTATGTGTGTCTGTAAGGTCACCCTTCATTCTTCCAAACTTCAAGGAACATGGACCCAAACTGTCTAGGCTCTCTTGATAGAATTACCCTTACAATTCCAGGAATTCCAGGCAATTGAATCTCATTTGGACTGCCTCCAATCATATCATGTCCTTTCCTCGGGACAAGGAACAAAACAAGTGTGTATGTGGCAAAGGACATATATTCTTCACAAAATGCAACAAGATTAAGCTTATATAGCTTTATTTCTCACATGTATGTGTCCAATTACTTATTCAGAACATGTGTCTCCAAGTCTCCAACCATCAACATCCTAGTATTCAATGACCTATTTATCTTCTGACCTCACAACCTTTCCATTATCTTCAATGTACAAATCAGAAATGTAATGGAATACTCTACACTTATCTGCATAAATGCAGCTTCAACAAGATTAAAGCAGGTCAATACTATTCAATATCAAGCAGTGCTCTCACCACCCAGACTACTCACACATTCCTCCACAGCACACAGTGATGGTAATGCGTACCATCTTGTTTTATTTATTTTGAGGGATCTGGGTGAAGATAGCAATGCTAATATTTAGTGCTTATGTCAAAATGCCCTCGACAAGGAGGCAATGGTAAGTTAGAAAAATCCCTGGATTTCACTGCTCATTGTGAAATTCTGGGATTTAGATCCAACAATAATGTATTCAGAAGTTGGGATGGTACACAGCTCTGAAGGGAATATGCAAATAGTAGTGCTCCATGAGTTTGCTACCTTAATATTCCTGATGATAGAGATTGTCCATTACAGAGATAGTTAGAATAATTTAAGCTGTGTACAGCAGGGTAGGAAATCAATGTTCGGGGAGGCCAATAGGAAGCCATTCACGCTGGCTGCTTTGTTCCAGATGTTGTCCTTGAATTTTATTGGAGGTGTATGCATCTAGACAAGTGTAGCATATTCCATCATTCTCCTGACTTATGCTTTGTAGATGCTGGAAGACTTTGCAATGTCTGGAGATGAACCATCCACCACGGGAATAACCAATCTCTGAAATGTTCTTGATACCATTGTATTTATATGGCTATTCAAAAAGAAATCAGCCATGATAGAATGATGGAGCAGATTCAATAGGCTGAATGACCTAATTCTGCTCCTATGTCTAATGGTCTATACAGGTTGAGATAGTGGATAATGGTGACAGCCTGAATAATGATAGCAAGGATGCAAAGGCAGTGGTAAGGACAGATAGTGAAGCTCTCTTCTTAGATTTCATCTTTACCCAGTACATCTGTAGCATGAGAATAACTTGCCACTAATCAGCCCATTAGAGAATTAGAATATTGTCTAAGTCTTGCAGCATGCAGGCATGGACCGCTTGACTTGCTGAGAAGCAGACATTGCTAATGAACATTGTGCTCTCATTCTGTGGCTGGGAAGATTGACTTCTAGCAGCTACAACCATCTTTCTTTGTGTAAGGTATGACTCCAACTACTCCAATCACTCCAGCCACTCCAACACACACACATCCACCTGTCCATCTAGATTTTTTCTCCCTTTGTTCACTTTTCTATCCCCTCCCCCTCCCTCACTCAGGTCCATTTTCCCATCATCCCCTCTTCACGTGGTTACACATTTTGCCCAACAGCCTTGCCCCAACCTTCTCTCAAACTGGTAATCTTTCCATTCAGTCCTGATACAGAGACTCAGACCAAAAGGTTGAATGCACCTTTGCCTCCACAGATGCTGTATGACTCACTAGGTTCTTCCAGTGTCTGTTTTATTTATTTCCAGCATCTGCAGGGCTTTCTGTCTTTGACTTCACCCTTGTAATGTTTTTCCCTTGATAACCAATTCCAGAGCTCTTCAATGCTCCACTCAGTCAATGAGTGGAAGATGCTTTGATGTCAAGGGCAACCACTCTCACCTTACAGGTAGACTTCACCTCTGACCCATGCTTGGACATGCTCTGCTGAGGTATGGATATCAGTAACCAGATTATTGAAATAGGTAGTAAAAGGAATAAGATCCTGAAGAGAGAATTTAGGGAGTTAGATAGAAAGTTGAAAAGCAGGAGCTCCATGGTAGTAATCTCTGGATTGCTGCCGTGCCAAGTGCCAGTGAGGACAAGAATAGGATGAGTTGCAGGAGGCAGGTAGCTGGGTGACTGTCAGGATGAATGGAAATGTGATTAGGCAGTTAGAGCAGAGCACACCTCTGGCTATTCCCCTTATAATCAAGTATTATGCTTTGGATACTTTTGTGGGGAATGACCTCCTGGGAGAATGCCACGGTGGCCAGGTTACAGACACTGAGCATTAGTCTGTGGTGCAGAGGGAAAAAGAGGGAAGAAGGGAGTGGTAGTGACAGGGGACTCAATAATGAGGGGAGTAGACGGGAGATTCAGTGGACGTAAACGGGACACCCAGATGGTATGTTGCCTCCCAGGTGCCAGGGTCAGGGACATCTCTGATTGCGTCCACAACATTTTGGAGAGGGAGGGAGAGCAGCCAGGTGCCTTGGTACATATTGGTACCAATGACATAGGAAAGAAAAGCAACGAGGTCTTGAAAAGAGATTTGAGAGAGCTAGGTAGAAAGCTGAGAAGCAGGACCTCCCGGGGTAGTAATTTGTGGATTGCTGCCTGTGCCACACACCAGTGAGGATAATTTGACAGGTAAATGTATGGCTGAGAAGCTGGTGCAGGGGTCAGGGCTTCAGATTATTGGATCATTGAGATCTTCTGGGGGAGGTATGACCTGTTCAAAAGTGACAGGTTGCACCTAAATCCGAGGAGGACCAATGTTCTCGCAGGCAAGTTTGTTAGAGCTGTTGGGGAGGGTTTAAACTAATTTGGCAGGGGGATGGGAACTGGAGAGGTGGGACTCAGGATAGAATGGATGGCAACAAAGCTAAGATAGCATGCAGTCAGACTGTCAGGAAGAGCAGGCAGGTGATGAGACTTAGTCACAGCCAACAGGGTGAGTATCAGTACATTAGGGATGCAAAATCAAAAAGGATAGCAAATACAGTATTCGAGGTGTTGTATCTCAATGCACGGAGTATAAGAAATAGGGTGGATGATCTTGTTGCATTTTTACAGGTTGCCTGGTATGATGTTGTGGCCATCACTGAATCGTGGCTGAAGGATGGTTGTAGTTGGGAGCTGAATGTCCAAGGTTACACATTGTATCAGAGGGACAGGAAGGGTGGCAGAGGGGGTGGTGTGGCTCTACTGGGAAAGAATGGCATCAAATCAGTAGAAAGATGTGACATAGGATTAGAAGATGTTGAATCCTTGTGGGTTGAGTTCAGATACTACAAGGGTAAAAGGACCCTGATGATATTTACATACAGGCCTCCCAACAATGGCTGGGAGGTGGATCACAGATTACAACAGAAAATAGAAAAGGCGTGTCAAAAGGGCAATGTTACGATAGTCATGGGAGATTTTAACATGCAGGTTGATCGGAATAATCAGGTTGGTAATGGATCTCAAGAGAATAAGTTTGTTGAATGCCTAAGAGATAGCTTTTTAGAGCAGTTTATCATTAAGCCTACTAAGGGATCAGCTATACTGGATTGGAAGTAATGCAATGAACTGGAGGAGATTAGGGAGTTTAAGGTAAAAGAATCTTTAGGAACCAGTGATCACGATATGATTGAGTTCAACTTGAAATTTGATAGGGAGAAAGTAAAGTCTGATTTCAGTGGAGTAAGTGAAATTACAGTGGTATGAGAGAGGAGTAAATTGGAAGGAGGCACTGACATGGATGTCAGCAGAGCAGCAATGGCGTGCATTTCTGGTAAAAATGAGGAAGGTATAGGACATGTGTATTCCAAAAATGAAGAAATACTAAAATGGCAAAATAATACAACCATGGCTGACAAGGGAAGTCAAAACTAATGTAAAAACAAAAGAGAGGACATACAACAAAGCAAAAATTAATGGGAAGATAGAGGATTTGGAAGTTTTTAAAAACTTACAGAGAGAAAATAAAGGATCATTAGAAGGGAAAAGATGAAATATGAAAGCAAGCTAGCAAATAATATCAAAGTGGATAGTAAAAGCTTTTTCAAGTACAATGGCATGGAAATGTTTGGGCACCCCTGGTCAAAATTTCTGTTACTGTGAATAGCTAAGCGAGTAAAAGACGAACTGATTTCCAAAAGGCAAAAAATTAAAGATGACACATTTCTTTATTATTTTAAGCAAGAAAACTTTTTTATTTCCATCTTTTACAGTTTCAAAATAACAAAAAAGGAAAAGGGCCCGAAGCAACGTTTGGGCACCCTGCATGGCACAGAGGGGATGTCACTAAGTACTGTCATGCAGGGTGCCCAAACTTTTTTACTTAAAATAGTAAAGAAATGTGTCATCTTTAACTTTATGCCTTTTGGAAACCAGTTCACCTTTTACTTGCTTAGCTATTCACAGTAACAAAAATTTTGAATGGGGTGCCCAAACTTTTGCATGCCACTGTATGTAAAAATTAAAAGACAGATGAGAGTGGATATAGGACTGCTAGAAAATGAGGCAGGAGAAATAATAACAAGGGACAAGGAGTTGACAGACGAACTAAATGATTATTTTGCATCAGTCTTCACTGTGGAAGACACTAGCAGTGTGCCAGATGTTGTAGTGTGTGAAGGAAGAGAAGTGGGGACCTTTACTATTACAAGGGAGAAGGTGCTCAGAAAGCTGAAAGACCTATAAGTACATAAGTCACCTGGACCAGATGAACTGCACCCTAGGGTTCTGAAAGAGGTAGCATTAGGGATTATGGCGGGATTAGAAATGATCTTTCAAAAATCACTGGAATCTGACATAGAGCCGGAGGACTGGAAAATAGCAAATGTCACTAAGGAAGGAGGAAGGCAGCAGAAAGGAAACTATAGACCAGTTAGCCTGACCTCAGTGGTTGGGAAGATTATTAAGGACAAGGTGATGGTGTACTTGGTGACAGAGGACAAGATAGGACAAAGTCAGCATGATTTCCTTCAGGGAAAATTCTGCCTGACGAACCTGTTGGAATTCTTTGAAGAGATTTCAAGTAGGATAGATAAAGGGGATGTAGTAGATGTTGTATATTTGGACTTTCAGAAGGCTTTTGACAAGGTGCCACACAAGAGGCTGCTTACCAAGTTAAGAACCCATGGTATTACAGGAAAGTTACCAGCATGAGTAGAGCATTGGCTGATTAGAAGAAGGCAGCGAGTGGGAATAAAAGGATCCTTGTCTGGTTGGCTGCCAGTGACTAGTGGTTTCCACAGGGGTCGGTTTTGGGACAACGTTTTATGTTGTATATAAAATGGTTTAGATGATGAAATAGGTGGCTTTGTTGCCAAGTTTGCAGATGATACAAAGATTGGTGGAGGACAGGTAGTGTTGAGGAACCAGGTAGAATGCAGAAGGACTTAGACAGATTAGGAGAATGGGCAAGAAAGTGGCAAATGAAATATACTGTGGAGAATGCATGGCCATGCACTTTGGTAGTAGAAATAAATGCGGACTTTTTTTCTAAACGGGAGAAAGTCCAAAAATCTGAGATGCAAAGGGACTTGGGAGTCCTTGTGCAGAACACCCTAAAGGTTAATTTGCAGGTTGAGTCAGTGGTGAGGAAGGCAAATGCAATGTTCACGTTCATTTCAGGAGGTCTAGAATACAAGAGCAGCGATGTGATGCTGAGGCTCTGGTGAGGCATCATCTTGAGTATTATGCACAGTTTTGGGCTCCTCATCTGAGAAAAGATGTGCTGGCATTGGAGAGGGTCCAGAGGAGGTTCACAAGGATGATTCCAGGAATTAAAAGGTTATCATACGAGGAAAGTTTGATGGCTCTGGGTCCGTACTTGCTGGAACTTAGAAGGATGAGGAGGGATCTCATCGAAATCTTTTGAATGTTGAATGGCCTAGGCAGCGTAGATGTTGTAAGGATGCTTCCCATGATGGGAGACTCTCGGACAAGAGAGTACAGCCTTAGGACAGAGGGGCATCCATTCAAAACAGAGACGTAGTGAAATTTCTTTAGCCAAAGGGTGGTGAATTTGTGGAACTTGTTGCCACATGCAGCTGTGGAGGCCAGGTAATTAGGTGTATTTAAGGCAGAGACTGACAGGTTCTTGACTGGACATGGCATCAAAGGTTATGGAGAGAAGGCTGGGAAATGGGGTTGAGGAGGAGAAAGAAAAAGGATCAGCTATGATTGAATGGCGGAGCAGACTCGATGGGCCAAATAGCCTAATTCTGCTCCTATCTCTTATCATCTAGGATGACTTGACAGATGAATGTTTGGCTGAGGAACTGGGTCTTCAGATTTCTGAATCATTGGGATCATTGGGTGGAAGGTATGACCTGTACAAAATGGACAGGTTACACGTGAACCCCAGGGGGACCAATATCCTTGCGGGCAAGTTTACTAGAGCTAATGGACAGGGTTTTCAACTAATTTGGCAAGGGGGTAAGAACCAAAGTGATAGGGCTGTGGATGGGATAGTTGGTATACTGTACAAGCAAACGCAGTATGTACTGAGAATGTGAGGAAGGACAGGCAGATGATGATAAGGGCAAAATAGCAGTCACTGGGATGAGTGTAACATGGGGACAAAATCATAAAGGGTAATGAATACAGGAGTGAAGGTGTTATATTTGAATGGATGCAGTATACAGAATAAGGTAGATGATCTTATAGTGCAGCTAGAGATATTGTGGGTATTGCTGAGTTCTGGCTGAAAGAAGATTATAATTGGGAGCTTAACATCCAAGGATACACATTGTATCGAAAGGACAGTCAGTTAGGCTTGAGTGGTTGGCGTGGCTCTGTTGGTAAAAAAATTAATCAAATCCTTAGAAAGAGGTGCCATAGGATCAGAAGATGTAGAAACCTTGTGGGTGGAGATAAGAAACTGCAAGGGTAAAAAGACCCTGATGGGAGTCATATACTAGCCTCTCCCAAACAGTAGCCAGGATGTGAGAGACAAATAACAATGGGAAGTAGAAAAAGCATGTTAATATCCAAATAGATAGGGAAAATCAGGTTGGTGCTGGATCCCAAGAGGGAGAATTTGTAGAATGCCCACGAGATGGCTTCTTAAAGCAGCTTGTGGTTGCGCCCACTATGGGAAAAGCTATTCTGGATTGGGTGTTGTGTGATGAACCAGACTTGATTAAGGAGCTTAAAGTAAAGGAATCTGAGAAGTAATGATCCTAATATGAGAGGAAGAAGTTAAAGTCAGATGTACCAGTATTACAGTGAAGTAATGGGAAATATAGTGTCATGAGAGATGAGCTGGCCAAAGTTGATTGGAAGGGGACAGTAGCAAGGATGACAGCAGAGCAGCAATGGCTGGAGGTTCTGGGAGCTATTCAGAAGGCATGGGATAGATACGTATCCCAAAGTAGAAGTAGTATTCTAAAGGCAGGACAAAATGATGCAACTGTGGCTGACAAGGGAGATCAAAGACAACATCAAAGCAAATGAGAAGGTAATAGTAATAGAGCAATAGAGTAATAGTAATAGAGCAGTAATAGAGCAAAAATTAGTGGGAAGTTACAGGATTGGGAAGCTTTAAAAACCAACAGAAGGCAACTAAAAAGGCCTTATGAGGGAAAAGATGAAATATAAAGGTAAGCTAACCAATAATATCAAAAAGGATACCAAAGGTTTTCTCAGATGTATAAAGAGTAAAACAGGGGCAAGAGTAGATATCGGACAGCTGGAAAATGACACTGGAGCTGTAGTAATGGGAGAGAAGGAAATGGCAGATGATTTCCTTTTCCCCCATTACTACCACTCCAGTGTCATTTTCCATATATTTTGCATCAACCTTCACTGTGGAAGGCATGAGCGGCATGCTGGAAGTTCAAGATTGCCAGACGGCAGAAATAAGTGCAGTTGCTATTACTAAGGAGAAGGAGCTTTGGAAGCTGAAAGGTCTGAAGTTAGGTATGTAACCTGGATCAGAGTCCCCAGGGTCCTGAAAGAGGTAGCCGAAGAGATTGTGAAGGTATTAATAATGATTGTTCAAGAATCACAGGATGTTGGCATGGCTCTGGAGTACTGGAAAGTTGCAAATGTCACTCCACTTTTCAAGAAGGGAGGCAGACAAAAGGAAATTATAGGCCAGTTAGCCTGACCTCAGCGGCTGGGAAGATATTGGAGTCAATTGTTAAGGATAAGGTCTCAGGATACTTGGAGAACATGATAAAATAGGCCAAAGTCAGCATAGTTTTTTTTAAGCGGAAATCCTGCCTGAGAGATATGTTGGAATTCTTTGAGGAAATAATAAGCAGGATAGAAAAAGGAGAATCAGTGGATTTTGTATACTTGGAATTTCAGAAGGCCTTTGACAAGGTGGCTCTCTTAAGGCTGCTTAACAAGGTAAGAGACTATGGTATTACAGAAAAGATGCCAGCATGGATAGAGCATTGGCTGATTGGCTGGAGGCAAAGGTTGGGAATTAAGGGAGCCTTTTCTGGTTGGCTACTGGTAACTAGTAGTGTTCCACAGGAATCGCTGTTGGGACCACTTCTTTTTACATTGTATGTCAATTATCTGGATGACAGAATTGTGACCAAGTTCGTGGACAATGGCAAGGATGTAATGCTGAGGCTTTATGAGGCACTAGTTAGGCATCACTTGGAATATTGTGAGCCATTTTGGCCCTCTTATCTAGACCATAAGACCATAAGACAAAGGAGCAGAAGTCAGCCATTCGGCCCATCGAGTCTGCTCCGCCATTTTATCATGAGTTGATCCATTCTCCCATTTAGTCCCACTCCCCTGCCTTCTCACCATAACCTTTGATGCCCTGGCTACTCAGATACATATCAATCTCTGCCTTAAATACACCCAATCACTTGGCCTCCACTGCTGCCCGTGGCAACAAATTCCATAGATTCACCACTCTCTAAAAAAATGTCTTCGCATTTCTGTTCTGAATGGGCGCCCTTCAATCCTTAAGTCATGCCCTCTCGTACTAGACTCCCCCATCATGGGAAACAACTTTGCCACATCCACTCTGTCCATGCCTTTCAACATTCAAAATGTTTTTATGGGGTCTCCCCTCATTCTTCTAAACTCCAAGGAATACAGTCCAAGAGTGGACAAACGTTCCTCATATGTTAACCCTCTCATTCCCGGAATCATTCTAGTGAATCTTCTCTGTACCCTCTCCAACATCAGCACATCCTTTCTTAAATAAGGAGACCAAAACTGCCCACAGTACTCCAAGTGAGGTCTTACCAGCACCTTATAAAGCCTCAACATCACATCCCTGCTCCTATACTCTATTCCTCTAGAAAAGAATGCCAACATTGCATTCGCCTTCTTCACTACTGACTCAACCTGGAAGTTAACTTTAAGGGTATCCTGTACGAGGACTCCCAAGTCCCGTTGCATCTCCAAACTTTGAATTCTTTCCCAATTTAAATAATAGTCTGCCCGTTTATTTTTTCTGCCAAAGTGCATAACCATACACTTTCCACATTGTACTTCATTTGCCATTTCTCTGCTCATTCTTCCAATCTATCCAAGTCTCTCTGCAGACTCTCCGTTTCCTCAGCACTACCAGCCCCTCCACCTATCTTCGTATCGTCAGCAAACTTAGCCACAAAGCCATCTATTCCATAATCCAAATCCAAATCTAAGAGAGGATATGCTGACATTGGAGGGGGTTCAGAGGAGGTTCACAAGAAGGGTTCCGGGAATAAAAGGGTTATCGTATAAGGAGTGTTTGATGGTTCTGGGCCTGCGCTTGCTGGAATTTTGAAGAATAAGTGGGGAATCTCATTGAAAACTATTGAAATGTTGAAAGGTCAAGATACAGTGGATGTGGAGTGGATGTCTCCTATAGTGGGGGAATCTAGTACCAGAAGGCACAGCCTCAGAATAGAGGGACGTCCATATAGAACAGAGTTGAGGAGGAATTTCTTTAACCAGAGGATGGTGAGTCAGTGGAATGTGTTGCCACAGGCGGCTGTGGAAGCCAGATCACTGGGTATAATTAAGGCAAAGGTTGATAGATTCTTGATTAGTCAAGGCATAAAGGTTATGGGGAACAGCCAGGAGAATGTGGATGAGAGGAAAAATGGATCAGCCATGATGAAATGGCAGAGCAGACTTTATCAGTCCTGTTGAAGGTTCTCAGCTCGAAATGGCATGGTTGCTGCCTGACCTGCTGAGTTCTTTCAGCATGCTTTGTGTGTTGCTGAGGAGGTTTCCATATTGTTGTGTAGATTTAAAAGTTGTATGTACATTGATATCTATTTTGCACACCCCTTTCAGTACTATTCCTTTAAATTATACAAAAATATACAAGATTATTCAAATAAATCATTTTAAATAAGTCCATTTTGTAATGTAGCCACATCTTGTCATGATTAATGTTAAGATGGTAACCCACCATGTAATTGTAATAATTAGAAGAACAATTAATAATGTTTTCTGTGTTTTATTATTTATACACAGGACATATCATCTTTGTGTAAACAAATAATTATTTTTCTGACTAGCTGATGATTGTCCAAGCCTCTGGAGAAATCTGTATGGCAATGTACGTTGCTGATGCTGCGGGCAATGTTCAGGAATCACTGACCAAAGACACTACAAAAAACACAAGTGGAAGAAAAACTGTTGCCCATACAGATGAAGGTGAGTAAATGGCTCATGTTTTTGTATAGTGGGCTAAAGACCATCTAAACTTTCTGAACTAGTACTTGCTGAAGCACTGCTCAAATATTTAGGATTGGTTTCTGCAGTCAGCAGCAAAGCAATGGCGCTCTCTACTGATCTGCAAGGAAGATGTCAGTAAAAATCTAGTTATCTTCCAGTTGTTACTAAGCACCAGCTCTTTGAGTTCAAGCTTACCAGCAACAGTGACGTTGTAATAAAAGCTGAGCAACCAATACATTAAAGAATTTTCTCAGATAGAAAATTAGTAAATAAAAAAATGACAAACTATACAACAAACTTTTGAAACATTTCACAGCAAGAGTATTATGGATTCAAAGAATCTTGTAAGTATATAGCACATAAATTGCCCCTTCTGCCCACCTTGTCCATCATGTGTCTGTCTGTCTGTCTGTCTGTATGAAGCTTGTTTATTGGCATTTGGTCCATAGCCTTCCAATCATGGGCAATTCAAGTTCTTGTCCAAATACTTTTTGGATGATATGAGAATAACTACCTCCTAAGAGGAAAATTGGATCGGCGATAATGAAATGACAGAGCAGACTCGATGGGCCAAATGGCCTAATTCTGCTCCTATATCTTATGGCCTTATGGTCTATGGTCTTCCACCCATTCATACAGTGTATTCCTGATTCTGTCCATCCTCTGGTGAGATTCCATTTAACCATTTACAGCATGGTAGTTCAGCCGTTAGTGTAATGCTTTACAGTGTCAGTATTCAGAAAACTGGGGTTCAATTCACCCCACTGTCTGTAAGGAGTTGGTATGTTCTTTCTATGAGCCCGTGAATTTTGTGTGCGCCAGTTTCCTCCCACATTGCAAAGACATACAGGTTAGGGTTAGTAAATTGTGGGCAATGCTGTGCTGGTGCCAGAAGCATGGTGACATTTGCGGGCTGCCTCCCAGCACATCCTCAGACAATGCTGGTAACTGACGCAAGTGACACATTTCACTGTGTTTCGGTGTACATGTGACAAAAAGAGTTAATCTTCATGCCATTTATGGGGAGAACTTCCTAATTATAAACTTTATCGCTGCCCATTATAACTCTGTATATCACAAACAGCACCCACTACTCCCTACCCCTTAGTCTCATCTCTTCAAGGAAAACAAATCCAGACTATCCAGTCTCTCATTTGTTAAGCACTGTCCAGGAAAGATCCTGGTGAACGTCCTTGGCACCTTTTCTTTCCTTTCTGTTGTGACCAGAACATAGAACATAGGACAGCACAGTACAGGCCCTTTGGCCCATATCGTTGTGCTGACCCTCAAACCCTGCCTCCCATATTACCCCCCACCTTAAATTCCTCCATATACCTGTCTAGTAGTCTCTTAAATTTCACTTGTGTATTTGCCTCCACCACTGACTCAGGCAGTGTATTCCACGCACCAACCACTCTCTGAGTAAAAACCTTCCTCTAATATCACCCTTGAACTTCCCACCCTTTACCTTAAAGCCATGCCCTCTTGTATTGAGCAGTGGTGCCCTGGGGAAGAAGCGCTGGCTATCCACTCTATCTATTCCTCTTATTATCTTGTACACCTCTATCATGTCTCCTCTCATCCTCCTTCTCTCCAAAGAGTAAAGCCCTAGCTCCCTTAATCTCTGATCATAATCCATACTTTCTAAACCAAGCAGCATCCTGGTAAATCTCCTCTGTACCCTTTCAAATGCTTCCACATCCTTCCTATAGAGAGGTGACCAGAACTGCACACAATCCTCCAAGTGTGGCTTAACCAGAGTTTTATAGAGCTGCATCATTACCTCACAACTCTTAAACTCTATCCCTTGACTTATGAAAGCTAACACCCCATAAGCTCTCTTAACTACACTATCTACCTGTGAGGCAACTTTCAGGGATCTGCGGACATGTATCCCCAGATCCCTCTGCTCCTCCACGCTACCAAGTATCCTGCCATTTACTTTGTACTCTGCCTTGGAGTTTGTCCTTCCAAAGTGTACCACCTCACACTTCTCTGGGTTGAACTCCATCTGCCACCTCTCAGCCCTCTCCTGCATCCTATCAATGTCTCTCTGCAATCTTCGACAATCCTCTACACTATCTACAACACCACCAACCTTTGCATCGTCTGCAAACTTGCTAATCCACCCTTCTAACCCCACATCCAGGTCGTTAATAAAAATCACGAAAAGTAGATGTCCCAGAACCGATCCTTGTGGGACTCCACTCGTCGCAACCCTCCAATCTGAATGTACTCCCTCCACCACCACCCTCTGCCTTCTGCAGGCAAGCCAATTCTGAATCCACCTGGCCAAACTTCCCTGGATCCCATGCCTTCTGACTTTCTGAATAAGCCTACTGTGTGGAACCTTGTCAAATGCCTTACTAAAATCCATATAGACCACATCCACTGCACTACCCTCATCTATATGCCTGGTCACCTCCTCGAAGAACTCTATCAGGCTTGTTATACACGATCTGCCCTTCACAAAGCCATGCTGACTGTCCCTGATCAGACCATGATTCTCTAAATGTCCATAGATCCTATCTCTAAGAAT
Organism: Mobula hypostoma; assembly: GCF_963921235.1. NCBI lineage: Eukaryota > Metazoa > Chordata > Chondrichthyes > Myliobatiformes > Myliobatidae > Mobula > Mobula hypostoma. The sequence continues at coordinate 193,828,877 of NC_086097.1, forward strand.
CTTTTCCAACAGCTTTCCCACCACAGACATAAGGCTCACTGGTCTATAATTACACAATTCTGTACACAATTCACTGTACACAATTCTGCAGTTGTAGCCTGAACCACGATTGTTTCCCATAGTCTCCCTACCAAAGATATTACACACTCAAAGGTTTGTAATTACCTGACTTATCTTTGCTGCCGTTCTTGAAGAAGAGTAACATTTTTATCCTCCAGTTATCTGGAACATGACTCGGAACAGCAAAGCTTTAAAAATCTCTGTACAGGCCCCAGCAATGTCCTTCCTTGAGAGCTAGGAAACATCTCATCAGGTTCTGTGGATTTACCAATCTTCAAGCCTGCAAACATATCTAATAGCACTTCCTTTGTGATATGGTCTAGAATTCCATCTCCTTCCACTATTATTCTCTGAATTCTCCAGCTACAATGTTCAGCTACTGAATGAATGTAAATGAGAAAATTTATTTAAGATGCCACCAATCTCCAAAAGCTCTTTTCAGAATTTGTCATTTGAGACCATAAGACCATAAGACAAAGGAGCAGAAGTTGGCCATTCGGCCCATCAAGTCTGCTCCACCATTTTATCATGAGCGGATCCATTCTCCCATTTAGACCCACTCCCCCGCCTTCTCACCATAACCTTTGATGCCCTGGCTACTCAGATACCTATCAATCTCTGCCTTAAATACACCCAAAGACTTGACCTCCACTGCCGCCCGTGGCAACAAATTCCACAGATTCACCAGCCTCTGGCTAAAAAAAATTCTTCGCATCTCTGTTCTGAATGGGCACCCTTCAATCTACTCTCATACTAGACTCCCCCACCACGGGAAACAACCTTGCCACATCCAATTTGTCCATGCCTTTCAACATTCGAAATGTTTCTATGAGGTCCCCTCTCATTCCTCTAAGCTCCACAGAGTACAGTCCAAGAGCAGTCAAACGTTTCTCATATGTTAACCCTCTCATTCCCGGAATCATTCCAGTGAATCTTCTCTGAACCCTCTCCAACGTCAGCACATCCTTTCTTAAATAAGGAGCCCAAAACTGCACACAGTACTCCAAGTGAGGCCTTACCAGCGCCTTATAGAGCTTCAACAGCACATCCCTGCTCCTATACTCTGTTCCTCTAGAAATGAATGCCATTCACCTTCTTCACAACCGACTCAACCTGGAGGTTAACCTTAAGGGTATCCTGCACAAGGACTCCCAAGTCCTGTTGCATCTCAGAACTTTGAATTCTCTCCCTATTTAAATAATAGCCTGCCCGTTTATTCCTTCTACCAAAGTGCATAACCATACACTTTCCTACATTGCAATTCATTTGCCACTTCTTTGCCCATTCTCCCAATCTATCCAATTCTCTCTGCAGACTCTCTGTTTCCTCAGCATTACTGGCCCCTCCACCTATCTTCTTATCATCAGCAAACTTAGCCACAAAGCCATGTATTCCATAATCTAAATCGTTGATGTACAACGTAAAAGGAAGCGGCCCCAACACAGATCCCTGTGGAACACCACTGGTAGCCGGCAGCCAACCAGAATGGGATCCCTTTATTCCCACTCTCTGTTTCCTGCCAATCAGCCAATGCTCTATCCACGTATGTAACTTTCCCATAATTCCATGGGCTCTTATCTTGTTTAGCAGCCTCATGTGTGGCACCTTGTCAAAGGCCTTCTGAAAATCCAAATACTCAACATCCACTGCATCTCCCTTGTCTAGCCTACTTGTAATTTCCTCAAAAAATTGCAATAGGTTTGTCAAGCAGAATTTTCCTTTGAGGAAACCATGCTGAGTTCTGCCTATCTTGTCATATGCCTCCAGGTACTCTGTAACCTCATCCTTGACAATCGACTCCAAAAACTTCCCAACCACCGATGTCAAGCTAACAGGTCGATAATTTCTTTTTTGCTTCCTTGCTCTCTTCTTAAATAGCAGAGTGACATTTGCAATTTTCCAGTCCTCTGGAACCATGCCAGAATCTATTGGCTTTTGAAAAATCATTGCTAATGCCTCTGCAATCTCCACAGCTACTTCCTTCAGAACACGAAGGTGCATTCCATCTGGTCCAGGAGATTTATCTACCCTTAGACTATTCAGCTTCCTGAGTACTTTCTCTGTCGTAACTGTGACTGCGCACACTTCTCTTCCTTGACACTTTTGACTGTCCGGTATACTGCTGATGTCTTCCTCAGTGAAGACTGATGCAAAATACTCGTTCAGTTCCTCCGCCATCTCCTTATCTCCCATTACATTATGATTTTAGATCATAATGAACCCTTTTCTTTTCCCTAGTTAACCTCTTACACTTAAGATAGAATACTTTGTGATTTTCCTTAATATTGTATGCCAGTAATATTTTGTGTCCCATCTTTGTCTTCATAATTTCATTCTTAAGTCCCCTCCCTCTTACTGTCTGTACCACTGTTCCATTTTCAGTTCTGTATACTTGTCATTGCTTCTGTTCTATATCCAGTCCTCAAGATCCCTTAACATCCCGGAGGCGTTGGACTTGTCCTCCATACCTTACACCATTACTGGAACATGTTGTCCTGAACTTTCACCATTCCTTTTTCAAATGAGCCCCACTAATCCAATGTGAACCTACTTACAAGTAGTTGCTCCCAGTCTAATTTTGCCGGGTTCTATCTCATGATATTTAGTTTGGCCTTAGCTTGATTCAGGACCTTAATTTTTGGACCACTCTTATCCTTTACAAAACTATCTTGAAACTTACAGAGTTACAGCCACTATTTTCAAAATGCTTTCCCACTGATACTTCAAATACTTGCCTAGCTGCATTCCTCAAGGTTAGGGCCAGAAATGCCCTTTCTCTGGTAGGGTAATCTACATACTGATTTAAAAGACTCTCCTAGACGCAATTTTAAAATTCCACCCCTCTATTCTTTCACACTAAAGTAGTCCCAGTTAAAATAGTGCAAGCTGAAATTCTCTATCATTACAACCCAATTATTTCTGCAGATCTCTGTGATGTGTCTGCTCCTCTAATGTCCGCTGACTATTACGAGGCCTGGAGTGTAATCCAGCAGAGTGATTGCACCACCCCACCCCACCCCCATCTTTCCATTGCCGAGCACGATCCATAAGACCAGAAGACTTAGGCTTTTTGTGATGTACTTCTTGGATAGCCTCTCTCATCACTGCAGTAATTGATTCATTAATCAATATTGCAATGCTACCTCCTGTTTTACATCACCTTATCATGCCGGAATTCTATTCCCTGGAACGTTGAGTTGCTAGTCCTGCTATTCTTCCAACCACATCCGTATGATAGCAATAATATCATACTTCCATGTTCTGATCAATGCTCTCAGTACTTCTGCCTTACTAGTAACTCCTTGCATTAAAATATACATAATTTAGCCTTTAATCATCCTTCATCATGCTCCTGTATGCTCTGTCCACTAAACTGAATTATAACTTCATCCATATTTGACTGCATCTTCCCAACTGTATATATGTGCCCCATTCCCCTGCCAAAATAGTTAACCAACCTTCAAAATCATTGGAAAACCTCCAAACATGCACTAATTCTGCTTCAGGTGCCATCAACTTTGTACTGGTCTATAGGTCCCATCTTCCTTGGTGATTCAGAAATCTAAAGTTTTCCCTCCTAAACCATTTCTTTAGCTACACTTTTATTGCCTATCCTCCTATTCCAATATTTACTAGCATGTGGTACTGGGACCATGCACAAAAGAAGAGGGTAGAAGCTGAAATATCATAAATGCTTAAAGTATAAAACTCATTATTTAAAAATACAACAATTTACTCATATAAAAATCAGTTTTATTTTGTAACATTGCTCACTGGCCACAAAAACTCAGTTGCACATAAATTACATATTAAATAAAGGACTTTTGTGTAACCTTGATCACTGTTGAATGGTCAAAATGATTATTGGCAGTGCAGTTGGCTGCAGACAGATCAGACTTTGCATCATGAACATAAACCCATTTCCCCATGGGATTCACTGTTGTTATAAACTTTCGTAACCTTTTGGAACTTTTAGGGGTCTATTGGAACTTTTCAGTGGGCTACAATCATCGCGAGAGACCTTTTATTGGTGAGGCTGTGTGAGGTTTATATAGAGCTCAGGGCCATTCAGAACTTTTTGGCAGGTTGTAATCATAACAATCTCTTGGGCACTCAGCAGGGGCCAACAAAAAGAAGCAGAGTGGCTATTGTGTGAGCCACCATTGTGTAGGTGGTCCAGTATTAAAGTGGTCAGGCTTTGCATCAACAGGCTTAGGTGAGAATACGTGCATGCTAGAACTGAGTTTGAGAAGTTAGAGGTATAGCAACCATAGTCAGGATAATAGTTCAGGCAGTGGAATGCACTTCCTGTGAGATGTTGGATTTCAGGTTATCTGACAATCCCCTAATGACTACATCTGACTGACATGGTCAAGGAACTGGAGCTGGAGCGAGATGTACTCAGAAACATTCAGGAGGCTGAAACCTCATAGATGAGACTTTTACTGAGGGGGGTCACATCCAGAGTGCCAGTTTTAGATAGTAGATCAGTGACCACCAGTAGAAGTAAAAGTTAGTGTGGGGTACCACCCCTTGGCAACCAGTATACCCTTTGGATACTTCTGTGGAGATGACCTATTAGGGCACAGCAGCAGCAGCCACAGACACAGCACTGTGGCCGGATCCGAGGCTCTGCAAAGAAGAGGCTGAAGACCAGGGCCTCCAAGGTAGTAATCTCTGGATCATTCCCAGTACCACGTGCTAGTCAGGGCAGGAATAGGATGATAGTACAGATTGCACTAATTGCACAGATAGTACAGTACACTAGCAGTATTGCAGAAATTCAAGAGTGTTAGGGGGCAGAAGTGAGTGTAGTTGATATCACTAAGGAGAAGGTGCTCGGGAAAACGAAAGATCTGAATGTAGGCAAATCAGCTAGGCTAGATGTTCTGAAAGAGGTAGCTGAAGAGATTGTGGAGGCATTATTAATGATCTTTTAAGAATCACTAGTTTCTGGAATGATTCCAGAGGACTAGAAAATTGCAAATGTCACTCCACTCTTTAAGAAGGGAGGGAGGCGGAAGAAAGGAAATTATAGGCCAGTTAACCTGATGTCAGTGGTTTGGAAGATGCTGGAGTTTAATAAAAGATGAAGTTTCAGGGTACTTGAAAGCACATGATAAAGTAGACAAAATTCAGCACCGTTTCCTTTATGGAAAATCTTGCCTGACAAATCTACTGGAATTCTTTGAGGAAATAGCAGGCAGGATAGGAAAAGGAGAGTCAGTGGACGTTTTTGTTTTGGATTTTCAGAAGGCCTTTGACAAAGTACAACACATGAGACTGCTTAACAAGAGTCCATGGTATTACAGGAAAGATACTAGCATGGATAGAAAATGACAGCTGGCAGGAGGCAAAGAGTAGGAATAAAGGGGACCTTTTGTGGTTGGCTGCTGGTGACTAGCAGTTTTCTGCAAGGGTCAGTATTGGGACAGCTTCTTTTCACATCAATTGTCAATGAATTGGCTGATGGAATTGATGGCTTTGTGACCAAGTTTGCAGAAAGTATGATGACAGGTGGAGGGTCAGGTAGTGTTAAGGAAGCAGAGAGTCTGCAGAAGGACTTAGACAGATTGGGAGAATGGGCAAGGAAGTGATATATGGACTACTCTGAATGGAAAAAAAATTAAAAATCTGAGGTGCAGAAGATTCCCTTAAGGTTAACTTGCAGGTTGAGTTGATCGTAAGGAAGACAAATGCAATGTTTGCATTCATTTCAGGAGAACTGGAATACAAAAGCCTGGATGTAATGCTTAGGCCTGCCAAGGCATTGTTCAGACCCTACATGGAGTACAGTGAGCAGGTTTGAGCCCCTTATCTAAGAAAAGATGTGCTGCAATTGGAGAGGGCCCAGAGGATATTAATAAGAATGATTTGGGAAATGCAAGAGTTAAGCTACAAAGTGCATTTGATGGTTTTGGGCCTGTACTTGCTGGAGTTTAGAAGAATGGGTGGGGGTATCTCATTGAAACCTATCGAATATTGAAAGGTCTAGATAGAGTGGACATGGAGAGGATGTTTCCTTTAAGTGGGGGAAGTCTCGAACCTGAGGGCACAGCCTCAGAATAGAGGGACATCCATTTAGAACAGAGAGGATGAGGAATTTCTTTAGCCAAAGGCTGGTGTATCTGTGTAATTCATTGTTCCACACAATTGTAGAGGCCAGCTCATTGAATATATTTAAAGTGGAGGGTAATAAGTTCTTTATTAGTCAGTGCATCAAAGTTATAAGGAGAAAGCAGGAAAATGGGGTTGAGAGGGATAATAAGTCAGCCATGATAGAATGGCAGGGTAGGCTCAGTGGGCTGAATAGCCTAATTCTGCACATGATTTCCACTGGTTACAATGAAAAGGTTGTACTGCATCCTGAGGAGTAAGTATTCACAGACAGCAGCTTCTGCATTTCCATATTTAGCTTCACATCAATTGTTGCCAGCTTTATGGAGAATAGGCAGTGAACACTGACATCTTATTGTCATTAGAATTTCAAAATCTGCCTTGTTCAAGATTTCCAGTACCAAGTGGAAAGGAGAATGAAATAATTGTTCTTCCAAATCTGATGCAGCACAGAAAAACACAATAAGATAAAGAACACAACTGTAAAAACTGTAAGCCTTACTGCTTGGAGAAAGTGACTGTTTTTGAATCTGGTGGTCCTGGCTTGGATACTGCCTATTCTCCTCTCTGATTGGATACTGCCTATTCTCGTCTCTGATGAGAGTGGGACAAACGACAAACGGTCCATAAGCAGGGTGGATGGGATCCTTCATGATATTCCTGGCCTTTTCCCGGCACCTTTCTGTATACATGTCCTTGCTGGTGCCAGTGATGTGCTGAGAAGTTTTGACTACCTGTTGTAGAGCCTCCCTATCCACTGCAGTGCAGTTTCCATACCATGCAGTGATGCAATACGTTATCGTGTGTAGAGGAAGAATAATTATGTGATTTACCTCAAATGCAAATAGCACATTTATTTTACAAGATACAGTAAAATTCCAATAGTGGCTCATATGAGGGAGCATAATTTTAAGGTGATTGGAGGAAAACATAGGGGAGATATCAGGGGTAGGTTGTTTACACAGTAAGTAGTGGATGTAGTTGCAGTAGTAGGCAGCCATCCATCCCAGGGGATCATGGGTTTGCGCCTCTGGTGGACTGTGTCCTCTCCAGGGCGCCAGCCTGGGAAGGAAGATTTGAAGAACCAGCTGTTGCCCACATAGCGGGTTCCCCCTCTCCATGTCACTGATGTAGTCCAAGGGAAGGGCAACTGCCGATACAGATTGGCACCAGTGTCATCGCAGAGGTTGCCAGAGTGAAGTTGTAAACAACCGTAAACAGCCTTAAGGACCCCGGGTCCAGATTTCTTCCTCGGGTTTACTCCTGAAGCCTTTCCCATGGGTGGGTATGGCCGCAGTGTTTTCCTTCTCCTAGGCAGGCTGCCATCCATGGTGCCTGATGGTGGTAGAGGCAAACATATTAGGAACATTTGAGAAACTCTTAAATAGGCACATGGATGATGAAAGAAAGGAAGGTTGTGTAGGAGAAACACACATCAAAGTTGCTGGTGAACGCAGCAGGCCAAGCAGCATCTCTAGGAAGAGGTACAGTCGACATTTCGGGCCGAGACCCTTCGTCAGGACTAACTGAAAGAAGAGTTAGTAAGAGATTTGAAAGTGGGAGGGGGAGGGGGAGATCCAAAATGATAGGAGAAGACAGGAGGGGGAGGGATGGAGCCAAGAGCTGGACGGGTGATTGGCAAAAGGGGTATGAGAGGATCATGGGACAGGAGGCCCAGGGAGAAAGAAAAGGGGAGGGGGGGAAAACGCAGAGGATGGGTAAGGGGTATAGTGAGAGGGACAGAAGGAGAAAAAGGAGAGAGAGAGAAAGAATGTGTGTATATAAATAAATAATGGATGGGGTATGAGGGGGAGATGGGGCATTAGCGGAAGTTAGAGAAGCCAACGTTCGTGCCATCAGGTTGGAGGCTACCCAGACGGAATATAAGGTGTTGTTCCTCCAACCTGAGTGTGGCTTCATCCTTACAGTAGAGAAGGCCGTGGATAGACATATCAGAATGGGAATGGGATGTGGAATTAAAATGTGTGGCCACTGGGAGATCCTGATTTCTCTGGCGGACAGAGCGTAGGTGTTCAGCGAAACACATTTGTAAGTGGAACAAGTGCTACACATGCCCTTACACTTCCTCCCTTACCACTTATCCTTGTAAGCGGAACAAGTGCTACACATGTGGCACATCCGTTATTTATTTATATACACACATTCTTTCTCTCTCTCTCGTTTTCTCCCTCTGTCCCTCTGACTATACCCCCTGCCCATTCTCTGGGTTCCCCCCCCCCGCCCCCGCTTTCCCTTCTCCCTGGGCCTCCTGTCCCATGATCCTCTCATATCCCTTTTGCCAATCACCTGTCCAGTTCTTGGCTCCATCCCTCCCCCTCTTGTCTTCTCCTATCATTTTGGATCTCCCCCTCCCCCTCCTACTTTCAAATCTCTCACTAGCTCTTCCTTCAGTTAGTCCTGACGAAGGGTCTCGGCCTGAAACGTCGACTGTACCTCTTCCTAGAGATGCTGCCTGGCCTGCTGCGTTTACCAGCAACTTCGATGTGTGTTGCTTGAATTTCCAGCATATGCAGAATTCCTTGTGTTTACGCTGTATAGGAGGCACAGGTTAGATTGAACATGGAGTAGGTTAAAAGGTCAGCACAGCATCATGGACCATAGGACCTGTACTGTGCTGTAAAGTTCTATGTTCTGTCTGTTATCTACCTATTTAGAAATCTCAATGGTTTGGCATCTGCTTTACTAGGTGCTGATTCCTGTGCCTCCCTTCACTCACCAGAGCATTCCCTGTGACCTGAGTTTTCCACAATCCCTCGAGACTCAGTGGTTCTGTCTCTCACAGTACCTTTAAAGTTCTCACTTCATTGGAAAATGTATTATTACCTTTTAAATTAAAAAGTATTACCCTGTGGAGTATTAACAAACTAACATCACATCGACCAGAAAATTTGCTGGTCCAGCACCAAAATCCTGTGAGTACAGGATTAATAAAGTTTTACGGTATTTACGAGATGACTATTGCTAACAACTAGAAGTACTGATTCAATAGCTCATTGTTACGTTTGGATTACCACAAGATCTTTGAGTTTATTCCTAACAGAGGCACACATTCTTTCTGCTCCTGGCTCAATTCATTCTGTTCAGTATCCACTTCTACTACAATGTAATTATGGAATATGTCCTTTATCCAATGTGCTGAAGATTGCAAACTGATTCATGTCCTTTTGCAGACTTTTAATAGGTGGCAATGATGAACACTGTGATAAGAATTGTGATTTTTTTTGTATATAATGTGTGTGACTGGTAAAAGAGTAAAATTCTGATAATCTGCTATCCTAGTAAATAGAAATTAGATTTACATTAGATGTTAAAGTGATTCTTCCCAGGCTCCACCGAAACTAAACACATCCCGTCCTTATACTGTTCTGAAACTCTCCACAATTCTGGTTCCTGCTCCCCTCAAATTCACTGAGACTCCTTCAAGTCATGGACTCCTAAACCAATGGAATATTGCAGAAAATGCTAGCTAGATTGAGGGAGGAATAGAGAAACTTAAGGGTAAGAATGAGACAGGATGGATAGATGAAAAATGGTCAAAGATCGAGGTGGCAAGATAATAGAGGACATTGAAGATCAAAGGAGAGGAAGAAGGTTACACTTCCATTGGAGGTGTAAAAATATTTTGGGGGATGGGGCAGGAAGAGATTGTAAGCTCTGAAAGTGGATCTAAGGTATGGGATATGTCTAATTGTTAGAGAGGTTAATAGGTTGGTAGGGAGAGGTGGGTAAGGGGAGGAGTGGTCCAGCTGTCCACAGTACAACATTGGGGTTACAAAGGTATGCCTGCCTGTTCAACATGGTAATTCTTGTACCATTTAGCTGCTAGGTTTCCTGAGACTAAGGAAGCATAGTTAACTGGGGTTTTGTCTGGAACAGAGAAAAGGTCTTTGAAACAGGAACTGAAGGTCCTGTTATCCTTTCTCTTTCTTGTAAAAAATGAAGGTAGTTAGGGTTAGAAAAGAACTTGAATTTTTAAAATTATTTCTACTTGCCCACATCTCGTGATTCTCGTGGGTTTAATTTTGCTGTTCATCACTGACTCTGTTGTTCACCTGTAACATAAACAGACTTGAAAAAACCCCAAGTGGAAGAGTTTATTGCAACTGAAGAAACTCCTGATCCAATAACGATTTCTGGATCAAATGAGAACACAATTCCAAACTACACCACAAGCAAAGAACCATTAGTGAAAATCGATGACTTTGAATAAGCTGCTGTTACAACTCTCTGCAAACAAGCATAGATTCAGCCATGTTTCGAAATCCAGATGACTGAAAAAGTTTAGTGGAGCCAAAAAGGCCATGGAAGGTATACTTGGAAACGACGATGATCGCTAAGTTGCTCGAGAATTAGCTTGGCAAGACAATGGATAAACATATATTCAATATAACAGATCAGTTTGAAATATTACATTATATCAGTAAAAATAAAATGACAAATAGATCGAAATGTGTTATAAAAGAGCAGTGTTCTAAAGGAAAGCCAAAAAAAAACTGCAGATACCGAGAATCTGAAATGAAAATAGAAAATGCTGGTATTTGAAAAGCAGGTCATTCTTCTGTGGAAAGAGAAAAAGAGTTTACATTTTACATTTTAGGTCAATGACTTTTCACTCGTGAACAAAAACAGGTAGGTATTAAGTTGCAGAGAGGAATCCCATTCATTGAATTTGTGTTGGTCTTCATTGGGAAAGTACAGAAGGCCAAAGACAAACAGGCTGAAGCAGGAATGGGATGGAGAATTAAAATGACAGGCAAAAGAAAGCTTGCAATCATTCTTGCAAACTGAAAGAAAATGCTCTGCAAAGTTTTTGCTATCTCTATTTGATTTATCCATTGTAGAGAAGAACATAATAAACAGTAAATTGCTTCTTTATTTGGAAAGTCTGTGTCCCTAGTTGGTGGAAGGAGTAGAGTTAAAAGGCAGTTGTTGTATCTGCAATGGAAGTGCCATCAGAAAGCCAGTGGTTGGTGGTTGAGATATGAACAAGGGGTCTTGGAAATAACCATCCTACTGGAATACTGAATGGAAATGTAATTTTATAGAAGATAATGGAAATTATGGAGGATGATCCGTCAAGTGGTGAGCAGAAACGAGTGCTGGGCAAACCCAATTCTTGCTATGGCTGCAGGAAGAGAAGATGAAAGCAGATTTGCAGGAAATAGAGGTAATATAGTCAAGAGCTCTGTCAACCATGGTAGAAGTAAGCTATAGTTAAGATTAAAAGAAGTAATCTCAGAAGTACTCATATGGAAAGCCCCAATAATAAAACAAATACAACTGAGATGCAGAACCTGGGAGAAAGGAATGAAATTCTTATAAGAAGTAAGTTGAAGGGAGTAATCATCAAGACAGTTGTGAGAACCTGTGAGTTTGTAATATAAATAGATGGTTAATCAAATTTTTTCTTGAATTCCCTTGTTCCATTTCAGATGATAGGTAATTTGAACCTCAGAGTCATCCTTGCAGATTGAATTTAAGAGTTGTATAACCTAATTTCTATTTAGCTTGCAAGGGTGATCTGAATTTTCAGCTGTCTGTCACTTTAACTCACCATCCCATTCCGTACTCTGACCTCCAATGAATCCCAATGGAAGACCAAGTCATCATGTATTCTTTCCTGGAACATTGTAGCCTTCTGGACCCAACAATTTTAGAAAACAAGTCTTGCCTGTTTGTATCAGAACCTGTAAAAGGAATTCAGCTTTTTCTCACTCTACAAATGCATCTGGTAAAAATAATCAATGGTAGGCCTTTCCCCCTTCCTTTCTGGAGGAGGATCTTGGCCTGAAATGCCAGCTGTTTATTCTTTTCCATGGATGCTGCCCAACCCAGAGTTCCTCCAGCATTTTGTGTGTGTAGCTTTGGATTTCCAGCATCTGCAGAATTTTGTGTGTGAGATCTGTTCCTACTTCCTCCTTTCTTAAGTAGTGAGATCCCATTTGCTGCTCTCCAATCCACAGGAACAATTCTAGAATCTACTGCACAAGATTTTGAAAGATGAGAACTCGTGTATTCTCTATCCCTGCAACCATCTGTTTTAAAATTTGGGTCTTCTGGGTGTTTCTAACATTCTTTTTATTTCAGATTTCCTGAAAAACCGTGTTTTATTTACTTTACTTAGAGATACAATGTAGAACAGATTATTCTGGCCCAGTGAGCTGTACCGCCCAACAACCCACCTATTTACAGAACTCTGAACTCTGCTGTAATAACCTCACACTAACCACTGTGCTACCATGACTCCCAGCTACATTACCATGGCATGGCTACCATTGCATCTCACAGTTCCAGCATTTCATTCCCTCGCTTTTATATTCATTTGCCTCCCTCTCTTTCCATTCCTGTAAATAAATCAGCTGAAATTAACAAACATTGATTACGCCTTCTTAGGTTACACTAAGAACAATTCTGTCACCCAGACAAACTTGGCTTCTTTTCCTTATGATCTCTCAGCTCTCTGCAACTTAAATTGCTCATTTTCTCACTTTTCTATTCTGATGAAAGGTTTTAAAACTGAAATTTTAACCCTGTTTCTCTCATTTTATCATGTCCTCTGAGATATTGCTCTATGAAATACACTGCAATGTGTGTGCTGTCTATTATAATATATATAAAGTTTGAAGTGTTGATTTTAGGTCAAATCCTGTGAATTTAATAGAAAATCAGAGCAACTTCATCATCACAATGTCTTCCATCTGCGCTTTCTTGAAAATCTCTGATTATAAAGACATTGCGTCACTAAAATTGCCCTCTCCGATCCTACTTATTTTGTGTTACTTCCTCAGAGACACTGATTATTGTAAGTGAGTTGTGTTATAGTTACTGCACTGATATAATCCACGTGTTAAACAATATTGTATAAAGATTATTTTACAAAAACTATATTTCAGTAAGTCAGCCTCATCCACAATACAGTACATGAAAAGTTTAGTGAGTTTCTGATGTATCCTCAGTCAATAAAATTCCCCTGTCATAATGCAATACTGTCAAATTGCCTGGTTTATTACTATTACATGATATATTGTGTTGTCTGTTCAACTAGTCTCGGTTGAGAAAATAACTACCAAACAGACAAAAAAAATGTCAAGTAGTTACAGATAACAGATGAAAGAATCTGAGCTAGAATTTTCTGATGATTCTTTGTAACTTTGATGGAAAATCAGTAGAAAGATATGAAAAGAAAGCACATCGTACCCATATGAATTCCCACAGCCTTCCTTAACTACTTCACCAAATTGTCATGATAACCTTGTAGAATTTTAGCTTAACATTCACCATTGCTTTGAAAGCTACTTCAAGATTCAAGATTCAAAAAAACTTTATTGTCCTTCTAACCATACATCAGCTCTGCAGGGCAGAATGAGACAGCGTTTCTCAGGGGCAGTGCAATCATAACATAACAAACGCAACATTAAATAATAAACATAACAATAAATAGTAAAACACAACAGCCATATGTCAGTTAAAATCAGTTATAAGTGTCCAGTGCAAGTTAAAAGTGTCCAAAGCAGAGTCAGGTAGAGCAGCTATTTAGCAGTCTGACTGCCTGTGGGAGGAAGCTGTTTAGTAGCCATGTGGTTTTAGTTTTGATGCTCCTATAATGTTTGCCTGATGGCAGAAGAACAAACAGTTCATGGAGAGGGTGTGAGGGGTCTTTAACGATGTACCGTGATTTGCCTAAAGAATACTGGAAATTATGGCAGGTAAGAAGTGCTCGGAGATTACCATTAGGAAGCAGACTGGTTGCTTTACTAGGCAAAGATAAGCTTTTATAAGTACAAATAAAAGTGTCAACTCATGCGAGGTGCTATCTGCCTGACTGAAATGCTAGAACCAATGAGCAGAATTTCAGGCTATACCCAGAAAAAAAACAGAATTGGTAGGAACACAAAAAAATGCACAATTTACTTGTATATGTAGCTAAACGGAGTATTCCTTCATGCTATGCATTAAGTAATCCATTTCATTTCAACATACTGCCACCCTAATCCATTTTCACCACTATTGGCATCAGATTCCGAATCTCAAACTCCCCTTTGCACCCTCCTAACTTTATCATTGCTGCCTCCTGAATCATATGGGAGACCCAATGCTTTTTTGGTTTATTTTTTTAAACATCTGATCCCCAACCCAGCAAGTGAACCTACCAACTTTGTTTCTATGCACAACTTCTTTATTGACACTTCAGCAAACATAGCTAGACCATATCAAACACAACCAGCCCATTGTCTTTCCAAACTGCTCACTGTTTTAGGATGATCCTGGAATGTTAAGGTACCCTTGGCTTCTTTACTCCATTCTCAATTGACTCATTAACGGATCTTTAATGTCAAATGTATGGTGCTCATGTATTTCCAGTCATATCATCAAAACATTAGACCGTCCATTTATCTATGTCTTGGACTGATCCAGAAGTCCAGGCATCTGCAAGGACCCCTTCTTTTATAGCTTTAAATTTCTCTGTGTTTTTCACCTATTTCCCTTTATTTCTTCCTCATTTATATTCAATCTATTTTATCCCAATGTGCTCCTACTGACCTAAAACTTTCCTTACTGAGCCTCTTGTTGGATGGTACTGTAAATGGTTCATTCACATCAGTCACATGTTCCTTTTACTTGTTCCCCCTCAAAAATAAACATCCATTGACTTATCTAAACTTACAAATAGTTGTCTCATCATGAAACTCTTACCTCTTCAAGGTCCCCAGGCATGCTATCATTTCTCAAATCTGTGTTTGTCTTCTGTGGAACCACGTTCCAACTCGGAATCAGCAAAAACATGAGAGTCATTATAATTGATATTCTCTATAAGCTACACAGATTTATCTTCCCATGATCACCCCTTCACAACCAACAGCTATTTATAATGTCAATGCACATAGAAACAAAGTTGGTAGGTTCACTTGCTGGGTTAGGGATCAGATGTTTAAAAAAATGAACCAAAAAAGCATTAGGTCTCCCATATGATTCAGAAGGTAGCAATGGTAAAGTTAGGAGGTGCAAAGAGGAGGTTGGGATTCGGAATCTGATGCCAATAGTGGTGAAAATGGATTAGGGTGGCAGTATGTTGAAATGAATTGGATTACTTAATGCATAGCATGAAGTACAGGGGGCTGTGGATAGAGGTAGTACCTTTGATGTCTGGCATGCTTCTCCCTACCAGACAGGGTGGACGGGCATCACTGGTCCTCATCCATCTCCTAAATCTCTCACGTGTTGGCTCCAAGCGCCATACCCCAGTAAACTGCTTCAGCTGGTGGGCTAAACCACATGAGGGGGCGGTGTTAACACGGCACCACTGGGTGAATGACTTCCATGATGAAGTCACCGGCCGGGACGGAAAGATTCTCAGGTGAACTATAACGGCCACATGTTCACACCCAAAGCGAGCCACCTAGTTGGAGGAAATCGGCTGTGGGCAAACCTGGAGAGGGATGGCCTCCGCCAGGTTTCAGATGCCCAAGACACGCCGCAACAGTGCCCTGACGACTCCACCAGGAGTTAAGGGTGCAAGGCAAGGCAAGGCAATATCACCAGAGCCTTAACTCATCTATCACTGGATACATCAATGATCAAAGCACATTTTCCAGTGGTTTTCCATCTAGCCTCTTCCATAAGCACCAACTCAAGCAAAATTCTCCTGCCATATTGAGTGACATCTGGTCCACTAACGCTTTTTAAAACAGTTCTATCCACATTGACAGTCCCTCCATGGCATTTGCCCCTCCACATCTCTGTGATAATTTACATCTTTAAGCTGTGGGACGAAAACCAAAGCAGCTGGAAATGAAAGCTAAGCAGTCTCAGGGAAAACTTGCGAACTGCACGTGGACAGCATCAGAGGTCAGGATTGAACCCGGGCTGCTGCTCTACCTGCTATCACTCTACTTTTTTTAAATCTTTGTATTACTGAAACCTTTTAGATTACTTAGGGGGTATGTCAGGGTAATTGAGATGTTTCTGTTAGAGTGAGAATCTTGAATAAAGGTGTATCTTTACAAGATGTCACTGAAAACCGAGGTACACAAGGACAACTTCTCGAAAGGGTAGTGCAGGTTTGATCATTTGGAGTAGTTAAACAGAAAGTGGATAAACTTTCATAAGAAAGATCAGGACATTGTGGGTTCTGAGCAAATTAGCACAGATGAGATTAGATTTATGTCAATGATTAAGATTAAAATGGATTAGCAAATTTGAGGATGACACCAAGACTAATGGAGTTGTGGACCACATACAGGACTATAAAAGAACACTGGGATATAGATCAGTTACAGAGAAGTGGCAGAAGGGAGTGTGAGATGTCGCACTGGGAGGTCAAGTGGAAACAAAGCACACAGTTAATGGTGGCCTCAGTAATGGCATTAAGGTACAAAGTAATATTGAGGTTCAGGTCCGTAGTTCACTGAAAGGAGCCATGGTGATTTTATTTGGCATACTGCTTGAAGACTGAATGACCAAATCCCATTTCCATTTCCTATATACTTTTATTTACTAACAGGATGTACATAACAGGCATGCACAGCATAAACCATCCATTTCCAGTTTCCTTACCAAGTTACACACATCAAAGTTGTGTGTTGCTTGAATTTCCAGCATCTGCAGATTTCCTCGTGTTTGCGTCCTTACCAAGTTGGTGTGGGCAGCTTTGTATAAGCGAGGAGTTTAATAAGGCAACTACAGTGTCACGGGCCATCAATCTCCTTGTCCAGGTAAGAACAGATTTTCTCTCCTAAAGAACACTAGTGAACGAGTCAGGCTTTTACAACAATCCGGTATTGTTCTACTCACCACGGTTTATTTGGCCAGAGTTGCTAAATTAGTTAACCGAAGAACTAAATTCCTGCGGGGTAGCTTTAAATTTAATCAAGGGATCATTTGTTCTGGTCTATAATTTACGACCTTAATCGCAGTGAGGTATAAGGAAACACAATAGTAGTCCTTAATAAGCTCATTTGCACACCTGGTAAAACAGCAGATCACAAAACAGAAACTTCAATTGTACTTGATGGCGTATATCGCTAGAATTCCGTCTCTGAACTGTCAGAACACTAAACCGTGCTGTTCAAGCGAGAAACCAAATGTACTGAAGCAAAAATATATCGATAAATATTTGTAATTTTAAACCAACTATTGCAAAACAATAAAAAATGCCGAACTTTGTTACTGTGAGGAACGTTGAGCGTTCATATCGAGAGACACAGCAGATGATAGACGCTCTAACACCAGGCAGCACTGACCTGGTTGTGTATGAACACATGAGCGCTGGCTAGTCACATTAGATCAGACTGTTTCGATCTTTAATGACTTGCCCAGTTGTGGTCACGTCTCTGACTCCAACCGTACAAGGAAGAGAAGCTGTCAGTGCTTTAACATACGACATATTTCCTTCGGCACTATATTGCTGGAACATCTGAGTGGCAACGTGATCTCTAAATGTAGGCTGAGCGCAGGGAACTGCAGACATCACATTATCCTCGGCCCCGCTTGTGAACCCCCCCCCCCCCACCCCGGAACAAACTCGCACCAGTTTGTCGCGAAGCCCAGCAGCGGCGGCGGCGCAGCTCCGTGCACCCTGAGCGCGCGTGCCTGCCGGCGCCGCGCGACGTGAGCGGCGGCGCGGGCGGGCGGCCGGCAGTCACGTGAGCCGGGCTTTTGCTGGCAGAAATTGCAACTAGAAGAGGAAGCGGCGCGTTCGACTGTGAATGGGTTGCTTTCGTCTCTGTTGTTGTGGTTCAGTGTTGCGAATAAAGCACTTTCCACCAACGCTGATAACCTTACAGTTGTGAAGCCGGCACTGCAACAGAGGTGAGGGTCCTGCTGGTGGGTCACGGTTTGGTTATTCCGGCTAACGGTTCCTGTCTCCCTCTCTCAAAATGTATTGCCAACCCCACTCAGTACTTTGTCTTGTTTATTCGTTGTAACGTTTAATGTTTTCCTCCTGTTTGTGTTAACTAGTTGGTTGCTTTATCCCACCTCGCTCTTCCGCCGGGTGCCACCTCATCCAC
The DNA here is from genome assembly GCF_963921235.1 of Mobula hypostoma. Lineage (NCBI taxonomy): Eukaryota > Metazoa > Chordata > Chondrichthyes > Myliobatiformes > Myliobatidae > Mobula > Mobula hypostoma. Next base: position 193,847,083 of record NC_086097.1, read on the forward strand.
CCGGAGCCTCCTCGCGAATGGAATCAATACATACGGACTTGTTCTGTCATACTATACACTTAATGCAATTTGATGGTGCTGAGTACTTCTACCGGTCTGTATTTTTTTCGTTTATGAAAATGGCACCTCGACAGGCTCTGGCATTTAGAGTTAAATGAATGTTTGCATCTTCACTGGTCCGTTCGACAGGCACCTTACCGTAGTTATTCTATTTAAATGCCTCGGATGTCTTGATCATTTTCAGTACGCAACATTTACATGGATTCCTGATTCGCGGCCTTGAACAAAACTATTCAACGACTGTGAGTTGGATTGTTAATCTTACAGATTTGTGAGGTCATTAACAGTTTGACCCGACCCATTATTGATAAGGGAGTTGATGGCATTTATCAAGGATTTGTTAAAACAAAATCTCTGAAGATGATTACTTTCTAACCTCTTGCAGTAGTACTTTCGACGGGGGCCACAGTCGGGGGCGGGGTGGGGGAGGATGGTGGTCGGTTGGTTTTGGTGTGTTTGTGTGTAGCTTCTGTCTGTGAAGTGTAAAGGACGTGGGATTTTTTGATGGTTTGTTGTTCAGTAATCCCAGGGGGAATTGATCGAAAGGCGGTGACGTTACGTACATTTATTACCCTGAAACAGTTGCCAGTAGTAGAGACTTGCAGTTAGGCAAGGTATTGAAGATAAATATGTCGTCTTATCCTAAGGAGAAAAAACAGTAAACAGGGGGATAGTTTAAACGTTAATAGTGTGTGGCGTAGAGCCTCTTAGGAGACGAATGCTGTCATGAGACCCGATTGAAATTGTGATAGCTTCCTAAATAATACACAAAAAATGTTGGAGGAACTTGTGTTGCTCTGGATTTTCAGCGTCTGCAGGGATCTCTTGTGTTTGGGGTGGCTTCTTGTTATTTTCTTAATTTTAGGTGCTATTTTTATTTACATATCAAATTGTCGAGTATGTTCCGTATTGAATAAGATTTGGATTTGCATAGTAATTTGCACCATAACTAGGAAATGACCCGCTTTAAGCAAATCGTTGTATCCTTGATTTTGTTTTAGTTTTTAACACATGACTACTTCAATCACTCTTCACAAAAATGGACACGCGCTAACTGTGCTCTTAACTTTAAAAGAAATCTGTATTTCTTGTGAATGCTACTTGTATGTGTGCCTGTGATGCTGCTGCAGTTAAAGTTTTTCAACGCATCAGTGCGTATGACCATGAGCTCGACTTTGAGCACTGTAATATGTCTAATTAGGAATTTAAACAAGTGGGTCATGATTTAAATTAGAAAATGAAGACAGTAGTGAGCTAGAGTAGCCCTTGAGTTGTTCAAAAATGCACTCACAGTCAATTTAGAGGTATTGGGCATTGATATGTTAAGACATTCAGGAAAGAAACAAGGTTAATTGTTATATGCAGACGTTTTCACTTTGGGCTAAATTTACTTCTATAAATGAAAATAATTATATTAATTAATTTCATGTGATTTCTGAGCAAATCTAATAAAATTTGAGGAAAAAGGCAGTCTACTATGGGTGTCCTGGAATTCTTGCCATTTCTGTTCACACAATGAGTCCTGCCTTAAGCTTGTTTGCTTTTAAGAGCCTGTTGGATTTGCATATTATGATACATTTAGGATTAGAATACAATCACACTCTAATTTCATGCATTTGGCTCAATGTACAGGCTGGGTTGTTTGCATGTCTAACATTCAGACTGTGGAACCAGACACTCTGATCTGCACTCTGCCATGGGAAGAGATTACAAGTTGGACAGAGGGAAAGAGTCAAGTGTTTAAAGCCTCCTATGGTAGGTGGGAGGACAACAGCACCTTGGGAATCTCTGGCACATGAACATTAAAACTACAAAAAAAAAGCATTTAGGATGGCATTCACAACTTGATGATGCTTGTGATCACATAAGATCCTAGCAGAAGAATCACCCTTTTACAAGCTATGCCCAATTTGCAACAGCCATCTGTTTGTACTTTCGATGTTCATGTGCCAAAGTTGATGGGGCTTCATGTCCGCATTAACCTTATCAGGTACATTGGATCACACAGAAGACATCCTCAGTCCTGAGTTATTGGATAGTACAGTACTGTACAAAAGTTTTGGGCATATGTTAAAAAAAATGTAAAGCAAAGATGCTTTCTAAAATTTGAAGTTTCTAAAGATCAAAAAAAATTACTATAAAGAGCATTATTGTTCAGTTTTATAAGAAAATTGATTTTTGGGCTGTTCCAAAGACCTTGGAGAACTTGCTACCATTCTCTGCAGACTTTGGTTGCCTCACTTGCTTCTGTCTCTCCAGGTAATTCCAGATAGCTTTGATGATGTTGAGATCAGGGCTCTGTGAAGGCCATGCCATCTGAAACCATATAAAACTCTAGAGTGCCTAAGGCAGTATTATAGCATGAAGATGGCAAGTTTAGTGGCCAATTTATGTTAGAACTTAAAGAATAGCCCAGGTTTCAAATGGTTTTGAGAGGTGCCAATTAAATATGTAATTAATGCACTGCCAATCAATTGTTCTGCCTCACGCACAAGATGCTGGAGGAACTCGGGAAGCCTGGCAGCATCTATGGGTGGGGGAGGGGGGGGAAGTAGTGGACATTTCGGGCCTACCGAAGGGTCTCGGCCCAAAACATCAACTGTACTTTCTTCCGTAGATGCTGCCTGGCCTGCTGAGTTTCTCCAGCATTTTGTGGGCATTCCTCAGATTTCCAGCATCTGCAGATTTTCTCTCGTTTGTGAATTGTTCTGCCTCCAGGCCCTGCATATTATAAATACTAAATGGAGATTTTAAACTGAAATTATTTTTCTTCTCCCCCCTCTTTTTTGCTCAATAAACTGCTATTTATCATCTTCAGTTTGTGATTTGCCATTGAATTTGCTTTTCTGCATTATTCTTTTATTGAGCCCTGAAGTAAACTGGTTAAGGGCCATCCACTGCTGGCGACCTTCATCCCTTAGTCTTTTCAGTTTGCACTTTTGTCATTGTAGTTGAGCTGAAAGGCTGAGGGAAGCTTTATAACTGTAGTGAGACAAGGTCCAAAAATTTTGAATATTTTGTGAATCTAGGAAATGCAATTTGGAGTATTAATTTTAAAACACTATTTGCTTTTCTTTATATATTTTGGATATGAGATTAAGTTCTGCTGGCCACAAGGGGAAAGAATAATTGATTCCAGGGAACAGAGTTGGCATCACTGTTGTATTGTTTTTCTTTCCTACGTTCATTGCCATTTCCATGTGTGGTTTCAGTAAATTTTCCAGCACAAAAAGGTCACCATTTTTCAATATAATTCTGGGCATTGCTGTCACCTATTTTCAGTGATGTTTTTCAGATTGTTTATTTAGCAAGTTTCAGAACTAGATTACAAATCCATTTGACTGTCCTGCAGATATCAGAATATTAACTTTTCGATCTTTTAAGGGGGCTTAAATGTCTAAAGTGGGGACACATAAATATTTCTAAATTTGACGTTGGGTGCAAGTTTTATCCCAATTGTGGCCAGCTGCAGCACAACTATATAGATTAACTTTAAGCAAAAACCTGTAAAGTTTTGATTGATGTGATGAGTTATAGAAACTTGTGATTGTTTTGTACTGCAATTTCAACTAAACTATAAAACTATGCTACTATAGAGCTCTTTTATGAGGGAGAATGCTACATTGTTTGTGTTTTGACACAACATAAAATATATTGGACATACTTGCACTTTCTTGACTTAAATGTTAACTGGGGTTCCCAAATTTCTTTACGCCATGGACTTCTACCATTAATAGAAGGATCTGTGAACCCCAGACAGGGGACCTCTAATTTAGACAGTATGGGTGATGCTACTTTTAAACAGCAGGAAATAGTGTTTTACAGTCCAAGGACATGGTGAATGGGTAAAGTGGTTGATTGACTTGAGACTGTGATAAAGCAAGCTAGATTTTCCCTGAGGCATAAACTGCTACGTTGGTAAAGCCTCTGCTTCACAGCAGCAGAGACCCGGGCCCAATCCTGTGAACTCAGTCTTGTCTGAATGGAGTTTGCACATTTTCCCTTGACTACATGGCTTCTTCTGGATCCTTGAGTTTTTTTTTCCCGAAGATGTGGGTTATTTGGTCTAGTAAATTGCCCCTGGTGTGTGCAGGTGAATGGTTGAATCTGGGGATGTAGATGAAAATGCAAGGGGAAAAATAAATGGGTTCACTGTAAATGGGCGGTTGATGTTCAGAGCAGGTTCAGTGAGTTAAAGTATTTTTTTTGTGCTTTATAACTCTGCTACACAGAGTCATGGATGAACATTAAATTTTTAATTTATGTTCTCAGTTCTTCAAATTGGCATTTTAAGATAATTTTCTGCCAGAAGTTTTAAGAAAACTTGATTTTGCAATGTCTTGAGATTGTCCTTTTTAGATATGTTGGCAATTTAAATGGACTTCCACAGCTTTGTTACAGAACTACATGAATCAACTGAGACTTCCATTATTTAACATGCATATAGTGCATATTTCATGTTCTCATTTGTAAATGGGGTCAGCTTGAGAAGAGTTGAGAAAATAGGTGAAGGCAGGTGATTTGAGAGGGTTAAATTTGGAATTTAACCCCAGAACTTAAATCTGTGCAGCTTCACTGGTATCAGGTTGAACTGGCTGAAATTTTCCAATAAATTGAAGCTTCCAGTGTATGCATATTGTTGGATTGACTGCTTTCTTTAAAATGAGCAATTGATGCTGCGGGACATAAATCAACTGAAAGTTGTGTGGAGCAAAAGCAAATGCAAGTTAAATCAGACAACTGTGAGATGGTGCATTTTGGGCCATCTAATACTGGCTGGATATATAAAGTAAATGGCAGGTATTTTGGAAGCATTGATTACAGAAGGCCAGGGGACATAAGTCTCTCTGAAAATGACAGTATAGGTGTATAGGACACTGAAGAAGGTATTTAGCTTGATTGGCTTCATTGGAGAGGTTTTGAGTTTGACTATCATGTTACAGCTGTATGAGTATTGTACACAGTTCTGATGACTACACTGGAAAGGATATGGTAGTGCTGGAAGAGATTCATTAGGTTCAAAGATTCAGAGTACATTTTTTTAATCAAAGTATGTGTGCAGTAGATAACCCTGAGTTTCATCTTCCCATAGACAGCTGCAAAACAAAGAAAGCCAGGAACCCATTCAAAGAACAGCATCAACCTCCCCTCCCCCACATATCCAAAAACAAACAAGTCTCACAAACAGCACACAAACAGGTAAAAAGCAGACATCCCACCTCTCCCGGAAGTTCCGGGAGTCTCCCGCATACTAATAATGGCTCCCTGAGAGAGAGAGAGCGCGCGAGAGAGACCACGAGAGTGAGACCGCGCGCGTGAGAGACTATGTGTGAGAGAGAGAGCGCACGCGCGCTGTGGGAGAGTGTTCCGAAAAAAGAAAATATAAAACATACGTCACCCCAGACTACACTAAAGTGTACCCCTGCCTAATAGGGGTCAAAAATAATGACAGTGTTGTTCATTGCACTGTTTGCAACAGTGACTTTTCTATTGCCCATGGTGGGTTAAGCCTGTAAAAGACATGTTGAGGTGAGTTTAACAGGTGTCATTCATTCATTAGCATAGCTAATGTTATTTAAACTAGCTGGCCAGCTGCGAAGGAGCTACTCTATTGCAGACATCCCATCTTTCCCAGAAGTTCTGGGAGTCTACCGCAAATTGATGGTGCTACCTCCCTGAAATGAGTTTTTGCAGGGTGGGATGTCTGAAAAAGCACAATATAAAACTCAAAGAATCCAGACATATTCAGTTCAATTCAAACTAGCAGTGTGACATTCATTATCTGTGGACCCACCTGATCAAGATCACCTAAAATAGCAACAAGAAACACATCTGAACATGAACTACAGAGTCCAATCCACAAACTGCATCAATTAAACCTTGCCTAAGACCTAGCACAATCCTCTGTCAGCATCAAGCCAGAGCGACCACTCGAACGCAGGGACCTTCCTTCGGGAGCAGCGGGCAAGAAGAGAGAGACCATCACATGCTGGTAGATGGCACTGAACACACACTTACTTTCCATTTTCGCCTCAATAATTTGTGGGAGGGGCAGACGCACTCAAACCATGTAAAAAGCATTTTGGTCATGACATGGAGAGAAAAGAGATGAGCTAAATGCAGAAAAGTGGGATTAATGTAGATACACATTTCGTTGTTTGGTTGAGTTGGGCCAAAGGGCCTTTTCCCATATTTTTCTACTTCGACTCTAGCAGGGTATACTCCGGTCAAGATGGCACCTGCGTACAACGCTACTTTGGTCGACATCTTCCAGATCGATTATGAAACTATCTTTTTCCCTTCTTTTACACTTGTTTCTTGTCATGAATTTGATTCTGGAACCACTGAGGCCTGTGTTTTGCTGTTTGGAGATTGTTTGGGTGCTTCATTGCTCTGCAGTCTACGAGAGGATTCCAGGAGGCAGAGGTAGCACGAGTGAACCTCGTGGCAAAAAGGCTGCAGGATGGCACGCGAGCCAATGGAAGTGATGAGAAATTGAAGAATTGACATGAGTGCGGAGGGTGAGCGTTGGTTGCTCGGTCCCAGAAAGGGGAGAGCCTGTGGCTACACCTGGGGTGTTGTCCAGGTTTTCTCTGTATTTTGGATTTAGACTTTTGGTCTATAGACTTTTTTCTCAGTCTTATAGTTTTTATTATGTTTTTTTGCCTGATCTCATTATTTTTGTGCGGGGTGGGGGTTTTGGGGGTTGATGCACCTGATCGGTTTTGCTTGGTTTGTGTGCTGGAGGAAGGATTTTGGGATTGATGATCATGCTGCCTTTCATTTTCTTAATTTCATGGCTACCCAGAGAACTGAAGAATTTCAGAGTTGTATACTTTGATAATAAATGAACCTTTGAACAAAATGGAACAAAGGCTGCTGGATTGTGCAAAGCATTGGAAAATTCTAGCAAATGCTTGCTCTGTGGAGTTCTTTGAGCATAGGAAGAAAGAGGAACTAATATTGTGCTAAGCATTACGGCCGGTTCTGATAAAAAAAAGATTATTAAAATGATTGTCAATTCTTTTATCTTCATAAGTTCCCTGTCTTTCTGTATATTTTCAGAACTTTACAGATGCTGGAAATCAAAAGGTAAACTATTTTGTTTGGCCTGTTTTCCTCATGGATTGGGGGTGGTGGGGACAAAAACTGAAGTTTTATTGAAGTGGGATTAGGAAGTTTATTTCAATAGTAAGGCATTTTAAATCTGCCATTCTAGGACCCTTTACAATGCTGTGCTGAACTTCATTTAGATGGAATTTAGCATGAATTTCTCATCTGTTGTCCAAGAATATTGAGTTTAGATTGATGAAAGGATGTGACAGTTAGTGTTATTCATGTGCTTTGGAATCCTGTGACTGGTGGTATCCTGTAGTGATTAGTCTGTGGATCTTACAGTTCATTACGTGATTTTTATAGTCTGGATGTGACTGTAGGAATTGAATTGACTTTATTACTTTCATCCTTCATATACCTGAGGAGTCTCTGTCTAAATGTGCAATTTATAGTAATTTATAATGAATAGTATGTACAACAGTACAGTTAGTGTAACATGGAAATACATTTGTATCAGCATGAATTAATCAGTCTGATGGCCTGGTGGAGGAAGCTGTCCTGGAGCCTGTTGGTCCTGGCTTTTATGCTGTGGTACTGATTCCTGGATGGCAGCAGCTGGAACAGTTTGTAGTTGGGACAACTCGGGTCCCCAATGATCCTTTGGGCCCTTTTTACACACCTGTCTTTGTAAATGTCCTGAATAGTGGGAAGTTCACATCTACAAATGCGCTGGGCTGTCCGCACCACTCTCTGCAGATTCCTGCGATTGAGGGAAGTGCAGTTCCCATACCAGGCAATGATGCAGCCAGTCACGATGCTCTCAATTGTGCCCTCTGTAGAAAGTTCTTAAGAATTGGGGGCCCATACCAAATTTCTTCAACTGGGGTGAAAGAGGTGCTGTTATGCCCGTATTCCCTATTTGATGGCTGGACTGATTAGCCTGTTTTGTGTTGTATTGTGGAGGAACACCACAGGGAGGCAATGGGCAGACAAGGTAAGAAGGAAATGGGGATGGGGAATAGAGAAGGGTGTTCATTACCGGTAGTTCGGAAGTTCAAGAAATTAATGTTCGTGCTATCAGGTTGGAGGCTTCCCAGACAGAAAATAAGTTGTTGAAACATTGGCTATTTATTCCCCTCCATAGGTGGTGCCTAACATGCCAAGTTCCTCCAGCAGTTTGGTTGTGTGTGTCTTGCTCAAGGATTCCAGCATCTGTGGAATCTCTCTGTTTATGATTCGGATAGGAACGTGGATAGAAAAGGTTTAGAGTGACATTTGCCAAATACAGGCAAATTGGACTTGTGATGGAAGGCAGTTTGGTCAGCAAAGACAAATTGGGCTGAAGGCTGTGTACTGTGTAACTTGGTCTTTATTTACTGCATTTGCTAGTAATTCATTGCTAAAACTATTACTGTTTCCAACTCTTGATTTGTCTTTGTAGTTTAGCTTTGCCAAAATTCACGAGCTGCCTGGCACATGAAAAATGGACACTTAAGATTTTCCAGAATTTGCAAAATTATTTAATTATTTTATAACTACAGAAATTTTCAACTCATTTTGTTGGGTTATTTTAAATATAGGAAAATGCAATTAATATTTAATTAAGAATCCATTGGTAAATAATATTACTGAATCATCTCAATAACCTGTATTAAAAGTTCATTATTGCATGGTTCCAATTATCGCAACTAGAAATTCTGCAAATGGTCTTAAGCATTTGCTAATTTTCCTGTCGGATATCCTATTAATGTTAACTTGCAGAGCAAGGATTTATGACAGAATAGAGTTTGACTTGAGTCAATGTGAGATTCTTGCCTCCCTGTTGAATGCTTATTTGAGTTCAAGTTCAACACATGAAGAATGAGCATTTGAATGGTCAACTGCTCAGATTTTGGCAAGCTGGAAATTCCATGAGCTGTGTTTGAAAACTGACCCGTTACCCCCAGTTGATAAGTTAATTAAAATAATTGATATATTTTCTAATGACTTAATTTTTAACTACCTCTTCATAAGGGAGCTGACCAAAATTTGCAGTTTGCTTGCTCACTGAGCCTTTTTCTTTGGAAGCAAAAAATGTTAGATCATAAGACATAGCAGCAAAATTGGGCCATTTGGTCCATCGAGTCTGCACTGCCATTTCATTATGACTGATCCATTTTTCCTCTCAACTCAATCTCCCTGTATCCCTTCATGCCCTGACTAATCAAATATCTATCAACTTGTGCTTTAAATATACATTAAAAAATTTGCCTCCACAGCTGCTTGTGGCAACGAATTCTACAGATTCACAAAGCTCTGGCTAAAGAAATTCTTCCTCCATCTCTGATCTGAGGCTGTGTCCTCTGGTCCTAGACTCTCCCACCATAGGAAACATCCTCTCCATATCCACTCTATAAAGGTCTTTCACCATTTGATGGTTTTCTATGAGATCACCCGTTATTCTTCTGTATTCTAGTGAATACAGGCCCAGAGCCATCATACACTCTTCATATGTCAAGCTGTTCAATCCTGATATTATTTTCATGAGTCTCCTTTGACCATTCCAGTGTTGGCATATTCCTTCTAAGATAAAGACCTCAAAACTGCTTGCATACTCCAAGTGAGGCCAAGTTACTTAGTGTTTTATAAGGCCTCAACATTACATTAGTGCTTTTGTATTTCGGTTCTCTTGAAATGAATGCTAACGTCACATTTGCCTTCCTCACCACAGAATCAACTTGCAAATTAACCATGAGAGAACCCTGCACAAGGACTCACAAGTCCTTTTCTGCCTCAGATCTTTGAATTTTCTCTCCATTTTGAAAATAGTCAATTGTTTTATTTCTTCTACCAAAGTGCATGACTGTACACTTCCTGACACTGTATTCCATCTGCCACTTCTTTGCTCATTCTCCAAATCTAAGTTGTTCTGTAATCTCTCTACTTCCTCTGAGCTACCTGCCCCTCCCCCTATGTTTGTATCATCTGCAAACTTTGCAACAAAACCATCAATTTAACTCATTCATTATATGAAAATTCACTTTTTCACAGCATATCATTTTCATTTCACATGTTCACATTCTTTAATTCTGGTGTGGCAGAGTATTTTGTCCATTACAGACCACGTGTTGATATTTGTTAACTTAGCAGCAGCAGTTCAATGCAATACATGATAACAGAAAACAAAGAAAAATAAGAAAATCCATTGCAATAAGTATATATGAATATTTGTACTGTAATATTCACAACCAATGCTGGTGATAATAATCCTGATTCTGATATATAATGGTTGTAATTAAATGTAAAGTACTTTGGTTACCATAAGTTTGTTAAAAGCATGTGCAGTATATTTGCTAAAATTTAAACATATACTATGAAATGTACCAAACTGAGGATCCTGGGGCCCAGGGGGGTGGAAGGAACTGGAGCAACTTTCACGTGACTGGCTTTGTCGACCTGCTAGTTTTAGCGCCTGAAATTTCACTGAAGTTTTACCCTTTTTTAAAAAAAAATGTTCTGTACTCAAAAGAAGTTTGTCTGGAAGATCAGCCTTACCTTTTGATTGCATGTACTGGCAAGTAATGGATCTCCGTACGAAAAGAAAACAAGACTTGTATATTAAGCATATTTTTATATTAACAGAAAAAAATTATAGCGAAGTACCCCCAAAGTAAATCATTATTAAATATCCTTGTGCTGTTTGCAGTAGTCTGTGGGGCTAAGTGACTGATTAATGGCTCAGTGTATTCCAGCTGATTATTTGTAGGCAGGAATGCTCTCTACTGCAGTTAAAGATCTCAAATTACTTTCAAATCAAAGGCCCAAGTTTAAAGCTTTCTGGTACCATGCACTGCTGTTCAACATGCCATAAGCCAAGAAAGGTGTAACCTTTCCATAAGAATGCTATAAATAAAACTTCAATTTACATTGTTTGAACAGGGCTCATTAATTTTGATGAATTTCATTTACACTGAACTTAAATAATTGCAAAGTCTGGACACCAAAATTAGAATGCAGTGCACTTAAGTGAATTGAAAAGCAAAACCCAATGCGATGGTTTTTGTTTCTATGAGATTGTTTGCTTTGAGTCATCTTCCAAGTGCATTATTTCTAGAATTTAACTGAAGTAAGTTTAAATGTGATTACAATTTGAATCTGCTCATTTCTATTGTCTAAACTATTGTCTTTCAATCAGCAGCTAGGGGTCAGCTTTGAGGATTGTGCATTGTAAGGGAATTTAAATATTCCCACCCAGGAGTGGTTTGTACAAAGAAAGGACCCAGCTGCTTTGGTCTCTGTACAAATCAGAATTAGGTTACAGGTTTCCCCCACCATCCGAAGGTAGAGCGTTCCTATGAAGCGGTTCGTAAGCTGAAATGTTGTAAAGTGAAGAAGCAATTATCATTTATTTATAGGGGAAATTTTTGTGAGCGTTCGCAGACCCAAAAATAACCTAACAAATCATGCCAAATAACACATAAAACCTAAAATAACAGTAACATATAGTAAAAGCAGGAATGATATGATAAATACACAGCCTATATAAAGCAGAAATACTTTTCCACAATCATTACTGCACTGTTCTCCGTAGCGAAAATCTCATGCAAGTGCCGTCAGCAAAAACACTCTCTCCAGTAACCTTTAAGCTATGAAGTTGCCAAATCATACCAAATAACACGTAAGAATACACAGCCGATATAAAGTAGAAATAATGTGTGTACAGTGTAGTATCACTTACCGGAATTGGTTCAGTGCCGAGCACACTGATGATGATGTGTTAGACTGAGTCATCGCAGGTTGGGTGGTGCCGACCAATCTATTGCTGTGAAGCATGCAAAGGTGCAGCGGTAGCCGGGAGGCACACAGCACACCTTTAAGAAAAAAGATGAAATAAACATGCTAATTAATTAGGTGCCACCCGGCACGTAATTGTCGGCCCAGATCTGTGCCGATTTCCGATTGCATCGTCTCTGATCTGGGCCGACAATTATGTGTCGGGCGGCAACTAATTAATTAGCATGTTTTTTTCGGCTTTTTTCTTAAAGATGTGCTGTGTGTCTCCCAGCTACCACTGCCTTCTCCTTGAATCGGTATCTGTCCGGGGCCCAGGGGCTGGGGTGTCATCTCGTCGTCTGTTTCCATTAGAGCAGGCAGCTCATCTTCTCCTATGACTACCTGCCTTGATGTCGAAGGTCAAGGTTCGTCGTCTGCTGTGGCTGATGTGGAAGGCTTGCTTGACTGCAGAGCCTTGCGCATTTTTCTATCACACAGTTCTGTGTAAGGACTCGAACCATCTTGCAAATATCCCCTAAACTGACGTACCCTTTCAAAATTAAAGTCATACTTTATCATTGCAGCGAAAATCTCACGCAGTTGCTTCACGTTCAGTTCGCTACTGCATTCGGTTTCGATTGTTATCCTTTCCTCTTCCAATTGCATCAGCTCTTCATCTATCAGTTCTTGGTCATGGGATGCCAAAACCTCTTCAACATCATCTTTGTCAACTTCCACAAGCCAAACTCACTTTGTCCTTACTTTGTTCACCACGATGGATACGCTTAATTATGTCTAGTTTTACGCTAAGTGTAACACCCTTACGAGCTCTTTTAGGCTTTCCCAATACCATAGAACTCATCTTGCAAACAGCTGCTCCCAGGCACGTATTTAAGCAATGCCGGCAAGAATGCAGTTCTGAATCCGGGGGAGAGCGGCTGCTCGGGGCGCGCACTGCCTTTTATCGCGCTGCTTTTTTTTCGTAACAGTGAAAACACCTTCTGAAAGCGAAAACAGGGAACTAATGTAGGTCTTTCGTAACAGTGAGGTTTTGTAAAGCGAACGTTCCAAAAGCGGGGGACACCTGTATTACCATTGGTTTAGTGTGATATGGTATTTGTTTTGCAGTACAGTGTAAAGGCATAAAATTACAAAATAAGCAGAGCAAAATAAAATGAAGTAGTGTTCATAGACAATTGAGGGGAAAGAAGTTGTTTCTGAATTGAGTGTGGATCTTCAGGCTCTGCTTCCACTTCTCAGATGGTAGTGACAAGAAAAGGACATGTCCTTTGAAGGTCAGGGTCCTTGGTGATGGATGCCACTTTCTTGAGGCATCATCTGTTGCAGATGTCTTTGGTAGGAAGGGTTGTGCCCATGATGGAGCTGGCTGACTCTACAACCCTCTGCAGCCTCTTTCAATCCTGTGCATTGGAGCCTCCATGCTAGGCTGTGATGTCATTGCTCTCCATAGTACATCTGTAGAAATTTGCAAGAGTCTTTGGTGAAATACCAATTCTCCTCAAACTCCTAATGAAGTAGAAGAGTAGTTGTCATGACTCCTTCAACATTGTATCAGTGTCTTGGGCCCAGGACAAATCCTCTGAAAATGTTCTAAGTAAATTTATTTTCAAAGTATATATACCATATACAACCTTGAGATTCATCATCTTGTAAGCATCCATAAAACAAAGTAACACAATAGAATCCACAAAAAACACACACACACAAGACTGACTGATGTTCAGTGAGTGGGAAAAGAACAAATCATGCAAATAATGAAAAAGCAAACAAGTAATACATAAACATGAACTGCGGAGTCCCTGAAATTGAGTCCATTCAGCGTTGAGCCAAGTGAAGCCAAACCAGGAGCCTGATGGCTGCAGGGCAACAACTGCTCCCGAAATTGGCATCATGGGACCCAAGATTCCTGCACCTCCTGCCCAATGGTAGTAGCGAGAAAAAAGGGAGGCAGGTCGAATGCAGGCAGGCTGTTCAGGCTAAGATGGGGGCTGTTGGCACAGAGAAGTAGGCTGAATAATTCATCATCTTCTCTTGGGCTTTGATGTTTTAGTCAATATGGAGTACTGAGGTTAATTTTCCACCCTTGGGCCTCATCCCTTTAATCTGGCTCAGCACTTCAATTGGCCCTGGAATTTGAAGCTGTTCACCCTTTCCATTTGGAACCCCTCACTGAGGGCTGTGATGTTTCCTGACTTCCCCTTCATGAAGTCCACAGTCAATTCCTTGCTCTTGCTGACTTTGCAAAGTTTGTTGTTGCAACACCATTCAGCTTGCTGATCTGTTTCATTCCTCTGTGCTGCCTGGTTGCTGTCTGAGATTTTACTAACACTGGTGTCATCAGTGAATCTATAGATGGTGTTTGAGCTGTACTTAGTCACGCAGTCGAGAAGAACAATGGGCTAAGCCTGCATCCTTGAGTTGCACCTGTGGTGATTGTCGGAGAGGCAATGCTATAATTGGCCTTACTGGTTGTAGTCTCCTGATGATCCAGTTGTTGAAGGAGATATAGACCCAAGATTTGAAGTTTGATGATAAATACTGAGGGAATGATAGTATTGAACACTGAGTGGTAATCAATAAACAGCAGCCTGGCATATGTTTTGGCTGTGTCTAGACTCCAAAACCTAGCCGGAAAGGTAGTGAGATTGTGTCCGCTGTTGCGGCAGTAGGTGAATTATAGCACTATGTGCTGAATTTGTGCAGATTAAAAACTTTCGACACTAGGAGCTGTGAAGGAGGCTTGAGCCTTGTTGCTAGGAGCCCCAGTGCATCTGGTGTGCAGTTGGTTTATATTGGGGAAGGAGCATGGAATAAATGTTGTATGTCATCATTCTTTGAAACTCATTGTAGAATTATTGTGGGCCACAGTGCTCTAAATTTAAAAGTAATACCTAAAAGGTTTTCGAAACACCCTTTGAAGAAGCTTGCATTGTTTTGACTAAATTCCACGAAATATTGCAAAAACACCATCATTTCCATTTTTGCCTTGACTTTCAGAGAAAGTATTTTAAATAGCAACTGTTTGATCAGAGTTCCTGAATTAGCTGGGGGTCACCTATGTTAGTAAGATTTTAATTTTGAGCAACACACACACAAAGTGCTGTGGGAACTCAGCAGGCCAGGCAGCATATATGGAAAAGAGTACAGTTGATGTTTCAGGCCGAAACCCTTCAGCAGGACTGGAGAAAAAAGCTGAGGAGTAGATTTAAAAGGGAGAGAGAGAAACAAGGTTATAGGTGAAACCTAAATGGGGAGGGATGAAGTAAAGGGCAGGGAAATTGATTGGTAAGAGAAACAGATGCCATAGAAAAAGAAGGGAGGCGATGGGTGGGCAAGGAGATGAGGTGAGAGAGGGAAAAGGGGATGGGCAATGGGGAAGGTGGTGCATTACCGGAAGTTTGGGAAATTGATGCTCACACCAGCAGGTTGGAGGCTACTCAAACGGAATACAAGGTGTTGTTCCTCCAAGTGTGGCCTCATCATGACAGTGGAGGAAGCCATGGATAGACATACCAGAGTGGGAATAGGAAGTGGAATTAAAATGGGTGGCCACTGGGAGATCCCGCTTTTTCTGGTGGATGGAGCGTAGGTGCTCGGCGAAGCGGTCTCCCAATCTACGTCGAGTCTCACCAACATACAGGAGGTCACACCAGGAGCACCGGTCACAGACCCCTACAGACTCGGGTGAAGTGTCGGCTCACCTGGAAGGATTTGTTTAGGGCTCTCAATGCTAGTGAGGGAGGTGGTGTAGGGGCAGGGGTAGCATTTGTTCGGCTTGCAAAGAGAAGTGCCAGAAAGGAGATCAGTGGGGAGGGACGAATGGACAAGGGAGTCGCGTAGGGAGTGATCCCTGCAGAAAGCAGCAGGGTGGCGGCGGGGAGGGAAGTGAGGAAAGGCCTGCTTGGTGGTGGGTTCCCGTGGAGATGCAACTCTCTTGTTTGAGAGAGGAAACTAATTATGTCGCTTGTAGAAACAAACATCTGTACGTATTTCAGACTTTTGAATTTAATCATATTATGGGAGCCCACAGTGTGTAGGGAGTATCATGTGTTTTAACCCAAGGTTGAGTTACATTATTGAACAAAAGTTAAGCAGGTGAGAAATAGAAAAATGAGTAGGCAGTCAGATTCATCAATCCTATTCCACTGCTCATCAAGGTCCTTTATCTCCGTGGCATTTTACCACGCTTTAATCACATTCCTTAATTCTCTAAATGCCCAGAAATCTATTGGTCACCATTCTGAATAAATTCAGAGGTTCCTCAGCCATGTGGGTAGATAATTATGAAGATTCACTGCAGAATGACTCTTGCCCAGTCCTAAAGACTGATCCTTGTTCTCAAACTGTCGTTTTGTCTTAGATAACCCACATTACACTTTCTCTGTAGCTGTTACACTTTATTTCACATTATTTTACTGTTTTACTTTTTACTACCTCTAAGCACTGTGTAATGAAATGATGTATATGAACAGTATGCGAGACAAACTTTTGACTGTACCTTGGTACATGGCAATAATAAATCAATTCCAATCAATAAGAGGAAATTACCTCCTTTGTTTCTAGTCTGTCAAGCCCATTTAAGAATCTTATCAATTTCAATGTAACCTTTTCCCACACCACCTTTGAAGGATAAATTTAAAACAAAGTGTGCTGTTTTTATTGTATTTTATTGGTGACACTTTATCAGCTTTGCCAGAATATGTATGCAGGCATGGCAAATTCAAGTGTTAATGTGAAGAGTGACTTTGTAAACTCTGGTTAGTACATTGGTTTCACTTCTGAATAAGATAAGAGGTAATCTTTTCCTAGCAGCTGTTAGTATTGATGCAAACTGGTTTACAGATAAGGCAATAATATTTGGTAATTCCCATTTTAAACTCAGCATTTTCAGTAATTTTCCATGTCCAAAAAAATTGTTCAGAATCCCATGAACATTATTTTCTTTGTTTGCACTAAATGTTTAATTTGTAATTTATAGTCATAATGTGTCTGCACTGTACTGCTGCTGCTACAAATTTAATGTCATATTACTGACAATAAACCTCATTCAGATTCAAAACTGCAAATTGGAAAGTGCTGGCTTAGGATCATGTTAACTTCACAATTTTCCAAGCTTCAGTCTATCATCCCTTTGCAGACCAGTCTCCAAGAATAAGTGGCTAGAGTCAGTTTATTTCTCATTTGTTATTTGTTATTTAATGCGTTATGCGGATGGAGAAGAAAGAGCTTTGGAATTTGGAGTTTCAATTTAGTTCTTGGCCCTAGGCTTAAATTCATGATACAGATGTCCCCCGCTTTTCGAACGTTCGCTTTACGAAACCTCACTGTTACGAAAGACCTACATTAGTACCCTGTTTTCGTTTTCAGAAGGTGTTTTCACTGTTACGAAAAAAAAGCGCACAATAAAAAGCAGCGCGCGCCCCGAGCAGCCGCTCTACCCTGGATTCAGAACGGCATTCTCGCCAGCATTGCTTTAACATGAGCCTGTGAGCAGCCGTTTGCAAGATGAGTTCTGTGGTGTCGGAAAAGCCTGAAAGAGCTCGTAAGGGTGTTACACTTAGCGTAAAACTAGACATAATTTAAGCGTTTCGATCGTGGTGAACGAAGCAAGGACAAAATGAGTTTGGCTTGTGGAAGCTGACGAAGATGATGTTGAAGAGGTTTTGGCATCCCATGACCAAGAACTGATAGATGAAGAGCTGATGCAATTGGAAGAGGAAAGGATGACAATCGAAACCGAATGAGTAATGATGAAGTACAACTTTAATTTTGAAAGGGTGCATAGGTTTAGGGGAAATTTGCAAGATGGTTTGAGTCGTTACAAAGAACTGTATGATAGAAAAATGCACGAGGCTAAGCAGTCAAGCAAGCCTTCCACATCAGCCACGGCAGACGATGAACCTCGACCTTCGACATCGAGGCGGGCAGTCATAGGAGAAGATGAGATGACACCCCCGTGTCCCACCACCCCAACACCCGGGCCCCAGACAGATACTGTACCGAATCGCAGAGAATGCAGCAGTAGCCGGGAGGCACACAACACATCTTTAAGAAAAAAGCCAAAATAAACATGCTAATTAATTAGGTGCCACCCCACACGTAATTGTCGGCCCAGATCAGAGGCGATGCAATTGGCAATCGGCACTGATCTGGGCGGACGATTACGTGTCGGGCAGCACGTAATTAATTAGCATGTTTATTTCGACTTTTTTCTTAAAGATGTGCTGGGTGTGTCCCAGCTACCACTGGACCCCTGCGTGCTTCGTGGCAATGTATCGGTTGGTGGCCTGGAGGGTGGGGGCCACTGCACCACCCAAACTCCGACTCAGCCTAACACGCCATCATCAGTGTGCTCAGTGCTGAGCCAATTCTGGTAAGTAATACTACACTGTACATACATTATTTCTACTTTATATCGGCTGTGTATTTTTACGTGTTATTTCGTATGATTGGGCAGCTTCATAGTTTAAAGGTTATTGGAGAGAGTGTTCTTGCCAACAGTGCTTGTGTGAGATTTTCTGCCGACGGCGCTTACGTGAGATTTTCGCTACAGAGAACAGCTCAGTAATGATTGTGGAAAATTATTTCTACTTTAAAGTATTTATCATATCATTCCTGCTTTTACTATATGTTACTGTTATTTTAGGTTTTATGTGTTATTTGGCATGATTTGGTAGGTTATTTTTGGGTCTGCGAACGCTCACAAAATTTTCCCATATAAATGGTGATTGCTTCTTCGCTTTACGACATTTCGGCTTACGAACCGTTTCATAGGAACGCTCTACCTTCGGATGGCGGGGGAAACCTGTGCTTGGAAGGAGGAAAAGGTTTGCATATTTACCAAGAGGTAGAAAAAAAGAATAAAATCAGTTTTCTTTTGCTCATTAAATTTCTGGCACAGTAAATCTCATTATTTATGGGTACTCGTTATTACTTATGTTCAAATAAGGAATATTGTCTGCAGAAAATGGCTCAGAATTTGCAGTCGGCTGCAAAAGATGTGAGCAAACTGACAAAGCGATGCAGCCTAATTAATTGGATGTTAAAATTGTCAATTGTGTAGTATTAGGTCCTGCTGAATTTTATTAACATTTTAGTTGGAGCTACCATTACTCAGCCATTGAAAATGATCATCTTGATTTGCTGATTCGAACACCTAATTTTCTTTGCCACTGCATTTTGTGCCCACTTAAACAACACAGAAACCAAAGATCCAACTAAATTCAGTGGTGTTCTTGGGTGACAGTGCAAACCCCAAACTCCTTAAGTGTACATACTCTATCATGAGAAGAGGTTACCACGCAAGCAGAGGAAAGTATTCTGGGTGCACAGCCTCTCTCAAAATATGCATCACCCCACCAACTCGTGATCTCTGACCCATGGCCACTCAAAGCAGAGAAGGAGCATTGTTGATGGTATTGATAACCTCATCAATTCATTGGGGGGGGGTACACAGGAATCCTGTGGGAACAAAGGGTGTACATTACCCTTGGAGTGCCTATCCAATTGCTCCAAAAAAAACAACTCCCACATAGTAAAATTTGATTTCCCACACTGCTTCATGGGTCAATTCGTCCAACAGTCAAAGAAGCCCAAGAAAGTACCATCAATTGGTTAAAGCTCCTTTTTAAACTATTATGCTTTACCCTTTAAATTAAAAAAATCTTGCGAAATTTATTTCAGCTTTAGACATGCAGGCATTTTAAAGTATTAAGATCAAAAACTGCTTTTATAGTTAGCAAATTTCTGTGCCTTGTTCTCATGTATTTTGGAGATGATTGCTTCATATTGTGCTACCAAAGCACAATCACTGATACTTGATTCCAACTTGTGGTTGGTTAGCAAAGTGGGTTCCTCAAATCCAGTTGAAGTATAACTAGAGAAGAACCACCACTAGTGATACTGAGCAGGAAGACCACTTCAATACAGTCAAGCCCAAAATGTGTGTGTCAATATTTGACCTAACCATTAATAACTCGTACCCTTAAAATAAACTATTTTTAAAGCCAACTCTTAAAACAAATGCATTACACAATGTCCTGTATAGATAGTCCTATATAGAAATCTATTAAAGTGTGGAGAAATTCTTTCTTTAGAAACAAATAGGTACTTTCATTTCTCTATCCTAGTCAACAGTCCGATAGCCCAACCAACAATTCGTACAGTGGCTCTTAGGTAAGGTGGGCAAGGTCATGGTAACCCTTGGAAATGTGCTTAATTAACTAAATAGATGCAGGATATGGATGTTGAGGTACATGTCTGTATTGTGGTGTAGTTCACATAATTGGTGATGATGAATATGAAAGCAACTTTAACAAAGAATCTCACCACACCAGCTGAATATTCCAGCCATTCATATTAATTGTGAGATAATGAAACGTACAACTACACTATGTAACGGAACTTCAGTAATCTTGCAATTGGATGATAATGAAAAATGCATTGGTAACATGTACTGTAGTATTTTGTGGAAATGTCACATTTTGACATGATATTGGGGAAAATACATTTTTAAAAAAAGTCTTTATCTTTATCCTTTGTAGCTATTCCTTCTCCACTGAAGTCTGTGGCAGAACAGCTGCTCCACCAGGTCTAACCTGACACAGAATGTGTCATGAATATTGGGGAACAGTTACAAATTTCAACTCTCACGCTGATAAAAACATCTATTTGAAACAACATCTATTGACTGAAAATTCTGGTCCACATTCATTCAGGAATCCCTAATTTTTCTCTCGCAAAGGAAGGGTATGTCCCACTACGCCAGATAATTTTGAAAACAAAGCTTTTTTTTCTTCGTTTTGACCTTCTGTCCACACTGAAATGGCGTTTTCATCCCCCGAAAACGGAGATTTTCAGAAACGGTTTCCAGAGTGAATAAATCTGAAAATGCCTAATATCCGTTGCAGTGTGTACGGGGTAAACGGAGAGATTTAAAAATGCTGTTGTGACAACATCACAACAACAATGCTTGTTCTGCTTCTGCTTGGTACTGCGCAAGCACTACCGTACGGCTGTTATAACGCGCAGTCGGTGTGAACGGTGTGAGAGTTAAATTGTAAAGTCAGCTTTTTTGACTATTTAAAAACGCTGTCATGACGTGCCGGAACAGATGGCGGCAGCAAGGCATTTCATTGTTTTCTTGAACGGAACCCCCCACACAACCTAACAATTTCAGAACAGACGGCAACAAGATTGAAGCCAGAAGAGTTAGGAATGTACTCACCAAATACTTTGACCCACAGCTTACTGAATAAATAAGTATACTCACTCTGCCCTGTTTTCTGTCTTGCTTGTATGAAGGTGGTTTACCTATTTATGCAAGTACTTCTCTGACAATAGATGTGTAACAGCCTAATGTAACATTGTATGGAAATACAAGATAACACTAATGCAGACATGTTTTATACATTTAACAAGGTACTTTATTAATGCAACAGAGTTGGTCAGTTTTTCAATGTTCGTCGTCAGCCGGGTCATACTGTCTGTGAACTCCCTGTCAGTTGCCTCCATACGCTCCAGTATTTGTTTTTTTTTAGTTTTAAGTCCTCCTGCGCGAGAACCAACACCAATTCCTTTAAAGTTTTTCTACTCTGTAACTGGACAAACGCGCACCAAGTATACTGTTTCCTCTTCGCTTGTGTTCTGTGTGTCCTGCGCATGCCCAGTAGGAGGAGATTCACCCAAATATCCATCTAATGTGGACAGATATTTTGAAAAATGCTTAGTGTGGACGCCTGTCGTTTTTACTCAAAACCAGCGTTTTCAAAATTATCCGGCGTAGTGTGGACGTAGCCTAAGATTTTGTTTCTCAATGGCAATGGAGCAGAGATTTAAATTTTATGCATTCCTCTGAAGCTCCTGTGCTAGAATTGTTGTAATTTAAATTGTGTATTTCGTTCCTAATAAAAGAACCTTCATTGAACATCTTCATCTACTTCTAAATTTTGAGTTACAGTCACTTGACAATAGAATCTTTCCTCTCTGGATTATAGGATTCCTTCACTAACATGTCAACTTGGAACATGCACCCAAATTCCACAGCAGTGCTGGTGTCCTCAGGTTTCTGAACACTGGCACCAGTTAATGTGACTGGATAGGGTCAATATTCCTGTTCAGCTCCCGAGTTGTATGGATTACAGAGAAATCTTGCTCAATTTTAAAGAAGTTTGTTAACCCAGTTCCGTATTTGTTTTAAAACTTCTGCTTTCTTTTATCAAAGTGCTCTCTTAAGTTGTATTTTGTTGTAATCAATGCAATACTGAAGTATTAGTAGGTCTGGGCAAACCAGCATTTTTAAGTACTACTATATTTTTTGAGCTGCAAGTTTTATTTAATAACAGGCTTGTGTAAATTTCATGGAAATTTTACAAATAGATGTTCATAAAAGTGATTTGTTTTGACTTATCAGTTCAAACAATAAACAGCCTTTGACCATGTACTTTTATCTTTTGTAAAGAGGTTGGAACAGATTTGTGTTTTCTATTGGTTAGCGACTTTTGTTTTTCAGTCAAGGTACTTTGTAACAGCACATTTAGTAAACTTGAAATTCCATGCATGTTGACTATGTCTTCCTGTATGTTGTTGTATTGCTGCTGTATTGAACGTGAGTTTGTAAAAAGTTTGGGAAATACACTCTAAAATGTACATGTACAAAGAAAAAATTGATTCCTTGGCTGAAAGTAACTGTGAAGATAACTCTTTTCAAAAATCGTGGATCTGGGTAAGTGAGAAGTTGTATAACTAAGTCAAAATCCTTTAATAGAGTGAGATGTAAAACTTGGCTTTGTCTATTTTGATAACTCTTGTTTATATAATTTGCTTTGAATCCTAATGCTCTGGGTCATTTTAGAAGGGTTTTGTCTTTCCGTGAATTTTTTTTGTAAATCAGAAAATGTACTACCATCACTCTAGATAACCATACCTTTCAGTTTTGCAATGAATGACATTAAAAGTACACAAAACTAGTGATAAAGAATAGTTAATAAAATTGTAAAGAGGGAACTAGTTCTGCCTTTCACATGAGCAAACGTGTGCACATCAGACTTTTAATAGTATTATGAGAGCTCATTTGTATGTAGGGGTGTCCACATGTCAAATATTTGTAACCTGGGTCAGCCTTCATGTTAAAGCCAGAAATTGTAACCCTTTGTATAGTCATGGTGGGAATGTTGAGAATGTTCAATATCCAAAACTGAACAGTGTAATCTAGAATCCCTACAACCAAAGCATCACCCATAAATTTCAAATGGATTCCAGTGTATGAAACCAGTTTCATCTCTTCAAACATCATGTTTTAATTACAAATAGTTGTTTTAAAAGTTATGAATCCACGTAGATATTTGGGCAAGAAGTTTGCTAAGTAATTAGCTTTTGCACATCATTATATATGCCACAAATAAGTATCCTTGATCGTTTGAAGATAAATATTGCTATAAATCTGCAGGAGGTTTCATGATTTTTGTGTAGATTTAAATAAATGAGAAGTTTAAACATGGTTAAATTCTTCAGATGACGAGCCGGCTGGTGGTGCAATGACATTGGCGCCAGACCTGGGAGCGGAGGTTCCCAGGTTCGAAACCAGTCGGGTCCGCTCCCTAGTACACTTTCCATCCGTGCCAGGTTGAGTGTCGAGATCACAACTAGACCTCGTAAAACAAAGGGAAAAATACTTCAGAAAATGTCTGTGTGAGGAGTGGTGCACCACACAGTCTCTCTCTGGCTCCGCGCCTTGTAAAAGCCATGAAAAAGACATCATCGTAGACGCACGCATGCACAGACACACGCACGCAGGCACACGTCAGAAAAAAATCTTCAGATGACAACCTTTTTACTTCATGCTCATTTGGTTTGCTTCCAATGGCATCTTGTTTTCCAGCACTTTCAGTGTAAATACATACTGAATTCCTTCTGAAATATAATTTATGTAGATTTGTAGGTGCAGGAAACATTTCCCATCTATATCTCTTACTTTATATACGTCAGTTATGTCCCCTTTTAACCTCCTCTGGTCCAGGGAAAACAGACCTAGTTTCTCCATTGTCTCTCTTTAACTGAAACACCACATCTCAGGCAACATCTTGGTGCATCTCCTCTACTCCCTGTCCTGTTTTATCACATCCTTCCTATAATGTGATGACCAGAATCTGAGCAATGTTTTATAAAGGTTTTGTGTTCTATTGCTGAGCAGCAGTGAACCATCAGATATGCCTATCAAAGTTCTCTTTGGGAACTAGTTGACTTAATCAGCATTTCTGATCTGGCTATTGTTCACGATTGCACTTAATTTAAAAAAAAGTTAGACCACAGTGTCCCTGCTCTTATATTCACTGCCCTGACTAATGAACCAGTTAGAGTGGTGCTAGAAAGTTTGTGAACCCTGTAGCATTTTCTGTTTTTGCATGAATATGACCTGAAGTGTGATCAGATCTTCATATAAGTCCTAAAACCAGATAAAGTCCATTTAAATAAGTAACCCAAAGATCATTATTCTTGTTCATTTATTTATTGAGAGAAATTATCCAATATTACACGTATTTGTTGGAAAAAGTATGAACTTCTGGGGTAATGCCTTCTACCGAAGCTCTTTGGAATTAGATGTTCCAATCAATGAGATGAGATTGGAGGTGTAGGCTGTAGAAGTGCCCTGCCCTATAAAAAGGACACATTCAGTTTACTGACAAAGCCTGCTCTTCTCAAGAAAGATCTGTTTATTTGCACCATGCCTTGATCAAAATAACCTCCAGAGAACCTTGGAATTGTAGAGATGCATGAAACTGGAAGAGGCTACAAAAGCATTTCTAAAGACCTGAGTTTTATCAGTCCACAGTAAGAGAAATTGTCTATAAATTGAGGAAATTCAGTACGTTGCTACTCTCCTTGGGAGTGGGCATCCTGCAAAGATCACACGAAGAACACAATGTGCAATATTTAAGGAGGTGAAAAAGCACCCAAGGGTTACAGCAAAAGACCTGCAGATATGTCTAGAACTTGCTAAAGTCTCTGTTCATATGTCCACTATAAGAAAAACACTGAACAAGAATGGTGTTCGTGGAAGGACACCAGGGAGGAAACTATTGCTCTGCGCAAAAAAAAATTCTGCACGTCTCAAGTTTGCACATTACCATCTTGATCTTCTGTGGACAGATGAGATAAAAGTTGAACTTTTTAGCAGAAATACTCGTTGCTAAGTTTGGAGGAAAAATGCCACTGCAGACCATAACTAAAACCTCTGAAGAAGCATGGTGGAAGGAGCATCATGGTTTGGGGCTGTTTTGCTGCCTCAGTGCATGGACAGCTTTTAATCATTGAAGGAACAATGAAGTCAAAATTGTATCAAGACATTTTACAGGAGAATGTCAGGGTAGCAGTCCGTCACCTGAAACTTAATAGGAGTTGGATAATTGAACAAGACAATGATCAGAAAGATGAGGAAATCAACAACGGAACGGTTTAAAAATAAAATTTATGTTTTGGGATGGCCGAGTCAAGTCCTAGAGAAATGTGTGGAAGGACCTGAAGCAAGCAGTTCATGCAAGGAAGCCCAGTAGCATCCCAGAATAGAACTGTCTTCTGAGGATGAATGGCCTAAAATTCCTCCAAGCCGATGTGCAGGACTGATCAATAGCTACCAAAAACATTTGGTTGAAGTTATTGCTGTACAAGGAGGTCACACCAGTTACTGAAAGCAAAGGTTCACATTTTTTCCAACAAATACATGTAAGGCTGGATCAATTTTCTCCATAAATAAATGAACAAGTATAATATTTTTTGTTATTTATTTCACTGGGTTCTCTTTATCTAGTTTTAGGACTTGCATGAAGATCTAATTACATTTTAGGTCATATTTATGCAGAAACAGAAAAAAATCTACAGGTTCACAAACTTTGTAGCACCACTGTATCCATTTGCACTGCCACCTTTGGATGTGCATACTAAGGTCCAATTCTCTGTAGGACTTGGCTATTCATAGTGTATGAGTTAGCCTCATTAGTACTCTCACAGTTCATTACCTCACAAACTCCATATGTGATTTCTAAGCCCATTTCACTCACACTTCAATATCACCTTGTAGTCTAAGAATATGCTCCACTTTGTCAGCAGCTCTGTCAATCTTAGTTTCACTTAGAAACTTGCTCATCATGCCACCTACATCAACTCCAAATCATAAACAGCAAGGATCCTGGTATCAATCTCTGTGGAACACCGAACCTAATCGTATATAGTTAAAAGCATTGTCAAAATATTTGAGTCGTATTGGGAAGCTTGTGAAAAACCTTCACCAGATTCAATTCTGGAGTTAAATGTTTAATTTTGGGGAATGATTGAGAAAACTTTGGGGTGAAAGGGATACAGCATTATGAACCTGGTTATTGGATTGAAAACAAGGCAGAAGCATAAATTTGTCGTCAAGACTCCTTAGGGTTGAGGTAATTGAAGGGTTGAAGAGACACAAGTGAAATAGAACGTAGAGAAGTTAGTGCTAATAGTGACTAATATAACTGAAAATTTAGATCTGTTTCTGTATAATGTGCTGCTGAAGAGGTCATTCCAAAACACATGGTTTTTGACCTCTCTGATTCTGGTGAATTAATTAAATCTCAGGAGATGGATGTAAGGCAGGTTCCAGCATTTATTTTGCTTAATTTGTTTCCCTGTGGTTCCCAGATGCAGGAAAAATATCGGAACTGATTTTACGCAAGGGAACTGCCGCACAAGTGGAATGAAGTAGAAACAAAGAGCTAAGCATTGCCTGTTGCATCTTAGCTTCTGTGCTTTCATCCCTCTCATACTCCTCCATTCACCAGTCATACGATTTAAATAGCCTTATTCTGTATGTAGTCTAAAACCTCCAAATGGGCATTTAAATGACGTACTTCTACAGTGAATGCAAGAAATTGAGTTCTTACGGAAACTAAAAATGTTGCCATTTGTGAAATCAGGGTTGTTCTTGCCTTGCGGGGAACAAAAAACAGATGACGTTTTGTTTAGAGCACATTTCCTATTGTGCATTACTGGTTCTCTTTGTTCTCCTGTTTGCTTTGCTCTGTCCTTTTGGTTTCATGTGGTTTGGAATTTATTTTGGAAGTTCATTTCACCTGACATTGAACTTGATCTGATTTTAAAAAGTAATGCACTCCCCCCCCTCCCCCACCAATTTGGTCCCTTTTGATTTGTGTTTGACTGATTCACCTTTTAAATTACAACAAGATAGTTTAGAATGTCCATTACCAGAGTGCGTAGTTTTTACCTGTTTCAGCATGTTATAGAAACACAAGTGATACTGCGGTCAAGCGATAACTCAAAAGTGCTGCAGTTGTACTTGACATACATTTATGAATAGTGGTTTACAACTCCCAAGAAGAATATTCAATGAACACCACTAACCTTGATTACGAAGCACAACACAAGAAAGCAAGAAATGGCTATCATTAGTGAGAAATGGTAAGTGGCTAATCAATCTTTGCCTCCTGAGGTTCCTATTATTACAAGTTGGGATTGAGCCATTTGATTTGATCTATGTGATTAAGGTTAACCTATGTGATTTTTTTTTTAAATGCCCTGATTTTTTTGGTTGTAGTTTTAGTTACATTTTCCAAAACCATCTGCACCTTTTGGCCAAGTTATTGAAATGTAGCTTCAGCATTCATGCTATCCTATAAACTTCATATATCTACAAAATGTAAAACACAACAACCATGGCCATTATCAGATTTGTTATCAGCCAAATTGATAGGTGGCGATAATATTGTGTCAGTAACTTAAAAATCTACTCAGTTATGTTTGATTAAGCCCATTCTGTTTTAAGTTTCATTGCAGCCGATACTTTTGTCCCTTGGTATTGACTTGCTGTTTGGCTGTGTTTGATGGAGGCTATCCTTGTCCCAGAATACCACAATGAGTTCCTTTGGGTTGTTTCATAGGCCACCCAACTTCAATTAATAACCTATCCTCAAATCAGAAGTAGGATTGTGCTATCTGTTGTTTGTGACCTTCTGCAATCTACCATGTAGAATGAAGAGATCTGGTGACCTTAAGATGGGCCAAAATATGGATTTCCATTACTAACCATGTATATATAACTCCTTACCCACCCCCTGAGTCAAAACGATAGTTGTAATCATCATGAGGGAAATTGGGCATTAATAGTGCTTTCTAGTGATGTTAACATGCTAAGAATGAGTTTGAAAGAAAACCCTGAACTTTTCCTTTTGTGCATAATTTTCTAGGCAATCACAAGTTTTATGATGGCAACACCTAATAAAGCCTTTTTCTGTTGAAATGACAAAACATAGTGCAGTCACACATGTGTATATGATTTATATTGAAAGCCAAACCCCCCTGTAAATATCAAGAGTAGTAGAATTTGTAGGAAATCTCACATTAAAATAGTTCTATTTTTCAGGTAAAGTTTTTATCTTGCCAATTCCATAGAAAACTGTGTCAGAAAAACATTATTTACCAATATATACTGATATATTTGTAGATTTGGTGTTGGTTCAAGTTTCAAAATTTCAAAGTACATTTATTAGCAAAGAATGTATAAATTCTACAACCTTGAGATTTGTTTCCTTGCAGACAGCCACAAAACAAAAAACCCAAAAGAACCCAATTAAACGAAAATAAAGACCAACCCCAGTGTGTGCAGAGAAGGGGGGGGGGGGGGAGAGACAGACAAACCATGCAAACGATAAAAGCAAGCAACAGCATTCTGAACCAAATTGAGTCCTTGGGTCACAATCCCCAGAGCAGGCCCAAGGCCTACTCTGCAAAGTTCAAATTTGCAGAAAATATGAAATCATAAGAATAATTGTGGAGGCCAGTGGGGTTATTAAAGGGTCATATAGAGAAGGAGATTCCAAAATGGGAGAAGTGGACTTGTAGTGGAGAGGTGTGGTTTGTTGACGTCAATGTGCCCATTAATGTGAAAGAAATTTTAGTGCTGACTGAACAAACAGATAATATTGCCTTCTGTGTTGTTTAATTGACCAGAGTCCACATAACTGGAATTCAGTTTATCTCATTTCAGTTGCATAATACACTGCCAACAAAGATTTGTATCTGAAAGTTTACAAGTATTTTGCAGGTCAATACTGTCATTTCTCATTTACTGCACTACAGTAATAAAATTCTCCATTTTATTCTGGGGACGAATTCAATGAAACAAGTTCCTCCCCAGTTTAAATTCAAAAGTTTATCAATGTCGAGGGAACATGTTGATCCAAAGTCAACTTTGTCCACTAGTTGTAGGTGCAAACAATGCAGCTAGTGAACAAAGTTAGCAAATGGCCAGGGGCAATAATGGCATTTTGAAAGTGGTAAATTTCATCCATGTCTGCCTTCACTGATTCTGAAAAGTAGTCTGTGTTCTCTCTGGACACTTGGAGAGCTTCTATTTTCAGGGCAGGGCACGCACCAGAAGATTCTTTCTGTGTATGCTTCGGTGAAGAATTCAATAAGAAATGGAGCTCTGCTTCTGTGCACACGTGTATCCATCCACAATATTTACTCAGCTCTGTACTGAACTATGGGTCTAGGACACGCTTTGTGGACGTTAGTTCAGAACACTATTTGCTCGTGGTTATTATGTCTCTGCACATTAGGTGTCTGGTCCTTTTTTTATGGGTTCTTAACGGTTTCTTTGTTTCATGGCTCCTGTTAGGAGACGAATCAAAAGGTTGTATAATGTATACATACTTTGGTTCAAAATACATTATGAATGTTGAGGCTGCTCATCCGATCCATCTGTTGATCTTGGGGTCTAGGGAGAGGCTGTCCGTGATGGTGGAGCCAAGGTATGTAAACTTGTGAACTACTTCCAGCTTGTAGTTGTTGATGGTAATGGCAGGGGGGTGCTGAACACCTTGGCCCAACACGTTGGTCTTCTTCAGGCTGATGGTTAAGCTGAAGTCCTGGCAGGCTGTTGACAAGCTGTCCCTGAGGCGTTGCAGTTGCTCTTCAGAGTCTGTTGCCAGTGCCGCATCGTCTGCAGACAACATGTCCCTGATGAGTACTTCACGAACCTTGGTTTTTGCCCTCAGCTGGGACAGACTGAACAGTCTCCCGTCCGATCTGGTGTGGAGGTAGACACTATCAGAGAGCACAAGGGCAGCCCCATCTTCGTTTCAAAGACGTTTTGCAAGAGAGACATGAAGTCATTCTTATTGAAAATGAACGTTGAGAGGCAGGAGGACATCGCAAGCAATCGTTCTCACTGGAGGCTGGAACTACGCAGAGGTCTAAAAAGAGGAGAAGAGAAGCTGAGGCTTGCTGCTGAAGATAAGCGCACTCATCGGAAAAACAGCACCAAGACAACACTGGAGGACAGTGCCTTCGAGTGCAGTCGCTGCAGCTGAGACTGTCACTCGTGTGTGGGCCTCTACAGCCACAACAGACTCTGCTCTAACACAGACTGAAGCAAGACTTTCCTGGTGCAGATCCACGGTCTCACGAGACTAACGGATGCCACCTCCACATTATGAATATGCTGTAGCACTAACAGCTTGAAACAGTGCTGCTTCTGGAACAGAATAATATGGGTTGAACAGTTCCCCATGTATCCTGTAGAATATCAGCAGTCCAGAGAGAAAATTTATGGAGGTGAAGTGCAGCATACTCAGAGAGAATATTTACTTGGTGCCTCTCTAATTGACATGCTGTCAGCTCATTAGTTAGGCTCACAGTTTCCATGTCATCATGAAATATGCAGGATGGAGACTAGGTCCAAAAGAGAAATTGAGTAGGATGTCTCATGTTTTTGATTGAACTTGTAAATTCCTTTTGACCCCCAAGTTCATCGATCAAATTGCCATTGCCCTTTTAAAGGATCACCAGTTTGGTTAGACTGTACAAAGTTATTGATTGATCTACATGGCAAACAATACACTTGCTCCCCTGGATGCAACTTTATTGCTCAACTATATGGATTGAATTATTATTATTATCTTCTTCTCGTGACAGGGGCAAATGTACTGTTTAATTGAAAGTATCTGAAACCAATTTGAATTCACTTGTGCCTTATCTAAGGTTTTTTTTAATGTGTGAAGTGGACGTCTTGTTTCATAATAAGAGAGCGATTGGTGTAGGTATGAAAGGAAATGGTACTGTAAATAGGGTAATAATAATGTCCTAATCAAGATTAACTGACTGCAGTTCAAAGTGAAACTGTTCAGAGATATTTTTGAAGTGCCACCACCCATAAATGCTAATCTGTTATTTGTAACTTCCTGTTCTTTTGTCTTCTTTATTTGAATCTAGTGGTTAATTATGAAACCTGTTTGTACCATACCTGATGCCCCAATTAAAAATCAACTGTGGAAGTTTTTCAATTAATTGCCTACAATATATTTTAAAAGTTTCATTGTGAGAAACATAAGCTCTACAGCTTTTTCTAAGTATAGCATGCTACTGATTATTGGAGGTTTTGTTTTGCAGTAGGCCTACGTAAGCTAAATAACCTAGAATTTTTTTATATACATCAAACACAGTCAAATGCACAATTTGGAATTCCTTTGGCCATCTAGAAGCTTTGTAAGGTTGGGATCTCATAACCGAATCTCACTCTTCTGTCACGTGGAAAAGCTTGTGGTTGCTGTAACTGCGTAATGTACATTTACTGGACATGCCATATATGGTCATTTCCTGTACAATCTGAATTTTTTAATAGCATGTGATATCTTGAAGGCTGCACAATGTTACAGGCAATGGAAAAGTAACTAGTACAAATGTGGGCTCACATCCTTTTATATTCTGCAATATTATTGGAAACGTTGAGAATAAAAATTCTTCCCAGTAATTTTCTGGAAAGTGGGTATTGTGTATTCAGAAAGCGGGTGGGTTTTACAGTGGGTAATGAGGGATTGACTGCATAATAGATCAAGTTAGAAACTGATTAAGTACTTGCAGAATGAATTTAACTGGAGCATTTTGGGCAGATTGGGAAATCACTTCACTAAATGCAAATTCCTATTTTTTTTATCATCTATTGGGATACTTAACTGATACTTTTGGATTTTATGTCACAACTGACTTTCTGGAGCTCTTCAAACATGCTAACAATAAAGCAGCAATCTGGCATTTGCAACTGTTATTTTGTTTGACACCGTTTCTGAGCATTCACAGGAAACTTTGAAGAATTTTAAAGTGTTGATTGTTGACTTTGGTGGCTCTATTCTGTCCTGGCTTTGTCCCTTCTGAATTCAGCTGATTTCCACAAAAATAGTTGGGTGGGTCTTTGAGAACAGCTGGAGAGATAACTCTAAAGGTTTGAGTACTGCTGAGATTAAAGATTAAAGTCTGTCACGAGTCTTGTGGCCCATCAAACCAGTGCTTATGCCGGTTTCCATGGCGTGAAGCGACTGAGAGTACAAGACAAGACTCCCCCCCCCCCCCAGCCGGGTAGGATGCCAGTCTATCCTGAGGGGGTGTTCAATATACACTAGCTAATGTACCAAGTATAGTGAAGGTCTTCTGTGCAGTCCACAACGTTGCACATAGAAAATAGCGTGTTTGGAGGAGCAGGCTGATGCTGGGAGAGCTGTGTACAGTTAGAGTGGAGATTGAGATGCATCCAGTAATGTAGTAAGATCAAACAGAACAGTGCTGGAATAACACAGCAGGTTAAGTGGCATCTGTAGAGGCAAAAAAGTGTCAATTGATCCTTCAGGTCAGAAGCTGCATCAGGACTGGGGAAGAGGAAAGATTGCAGTATGAAAGGGCAGGATAGAGGCTGGTAAACAATAGATCAAACCAGACAGGAAACGTGAACATTGAGAGTGGAAAACTAGGTGGATCAGTGAGTGCATGGGAGGAAAATGATGGTGACGTGTGCTACCTGAATATGCCATTTGGGTTGTAAGCTACCCAAGTGAGATATAAAGACATGCTTCCAATTAGCAATAGAGAAAACAGAACAGACAGGCTGGTGTGTGAAGAAGAATTAAAGTGGTGTACATCCGCAATATCAAGATGGCTGTTGTGGGCAGAGAGCAGGTGCTCTGCAAAATGATGGCCCAGTCTCTGTTTAATCAAGACAGAGGAGGCTACTAAAGAGTACCAAATGGAGTTGATTTGGTTAGAGGAGCTGTTTAGATCCCTAGATGGTGATGAGAATGTGCCAGTTAAAGGGGAAAGTGCCAGAGAACAAGTAGTAGTGGCTTGGGAGGGTAGAGCAGACCAGGGAGTTATGAAGTGAGTGGTTCCTGTAGAAATCAGGCTTGGTCGGTGGGGGGGGGGGCAGGAAAGAGGGGAAATTGTCATGGGTGGTGGAATCACTTTGGAGATGGTAGAAATAGGAGAGGATGATGTTGGATGAAAGTTGAAAACCAAGAGAACACGATTGTTCTCTTTGGTAAGGTAGGGAGGGAGAATGAAAGAAATGCTGACCTGTATGTCATTTCCACTGCCACACTGGTTTGTCTGTCTTTTGCCACCTCTATTGCAGTTGAAAGAACAAATTCTATGTTGGGCTTTGCAACCCATAGGTATGAACATAAAAATTTCCAGATTTGGCCAACACATACTTCTGGTGTTTTCTTCCCACACACGTTTGCCCTTGCACCTAGTTTTCTTCTCTCTGTGTTTACTTCTATTCTCCCTCCCTGGCATGAGTCCATCTGCTTTTCCTCTCTCCATCTAGTTCCACCCATTACCTATCTGTCTCTATCCCACACCTCATTTGTACTGCTTTATACTTTACTCTTTCTTCCCTATCATGATGTATGATTTAGACCCAAAATTTCAACTTGATCTTTTTGACTGCAGAATATTTCTTATGAAACAATGGACGCAATTGGTGAGAGTCTAACATGCATGTCCACTATTGACATAGCACTTATGGTGCTTTTTCCTGCTAGCCTGGAGTTATTGTGGATGATGCTGCTGCTGGTTAGTATGATGCTGAATAGTCAAATTGGTATTTGTACTAAGCAGATGAGTGATACTTTATTCTTCTAGGTTATGACTTTCGTTACAGTTGAAGAGGCATCATTACAAATACCTGCAACTTAATTGGCTTCTTTCTTCTCGACAAGCTTTTCTTTCTACTCTTGTCCATAACCAAAATCTTTCTACAAGAGTGCCCAGTGCAACTGAAATGCAATCATCTTTCATTTATTGCTGCTTCAAGAAGCATCCTTCAAGAATGAGCAGTTTTGCAACCCTTGGAGGCTCCTGTGCTTTCTGACATGGTGATACTTATGGTCATGTGATGTTTGAGAGCTTGTTACTATGAGTGTATGCAGTAGTGAATTGTTGTGTGATAATGCACCTTTTGTGAAAACCCTGTAGGTGATTTGAAGAATATGAATTGCCCCATCTGTTTACCGCTGAGAGCAAAGTTTGTTCCAGTGCTATGCTTCTACCCTTCTGTGTATAACATTATTGAACCTTAACATTCAACTTACATTTTCTACCTTTTAATCTTGAGACTTCAGCCACATCCTCTTTTAGATGCTTTTCAATGCCCTTAACAAAAATGACGACACCACCTCTCCACACACCCTGTCTTTGAGCATTTACTAAACACCGATGCATTGAGAGGAACTTGAAAATGAAACCAAATGCCAATGATAAATTGTCCCTTGTTAATTCCTATTTGTTTGTTTTGGTTTTGCTTCAATTATCCACTGTCTTTGCTATTCCCAATGGTGCTGTTCTATTTAATTAACTGTCACTAATAAATATGTTGGATAACACATGAAAGCGCTGGCCCTTAAAGATTGCTTTTCTGAATAGTATATTCAAATTGATTTTTGGAATCAAGTCAATATTTGTGTCTCTTTGGTTGGTGTGAGATGATTAATATATTAGATAACCAATTTGTTAAAATTGTGATTTTTAAAATTAATTGTCTTTTATCTTGACATTTGAAAAGCTGAAGTACATTATTCTGTGTTTTCAAATATTTGGCATGGCATGAGTTACTTAAAGTGCTAACATGGCACAGTAGCAAAGTCGTTAATACAGTACTTTACAGTAGCATTGACCAGGGTCCAATTCCCAGCATTGTCTGCAAGGAGTTTGTATGCTCTCCCCACGGTCACGTGGGTTTCCTTCCACAGTCTAAAGATGCACGAGTTGGTAGGTTAGTTGGTCATTATAAATTGTCTAGTGTTAAATCAGGGGTTGCTGGGCCGTGTGGCTCGAAGGGCCTATTCTACACTGTATTGCAAGAAGAAAGAAATCTCACACCATTCTCCTGATGCCATTATGTGACTAGAAATTAAACTTTAAATAAGTCTGATAATTGACAAAAAAAGCTTCCCTTCCTCCACCATCAATGCTGCCCTCACCCACATCTCTTCCATTTCGCACGCATCTGTCTTCATCCCATCCTCCCACCAGGGATAGGGTTCCTCTTGTCCTCACCTACCACCCTACAAGCCTCTGCATCCAGCATGCAATTTTCTGTAACTTCCGCCATCTCCAACTGGATCCCAACACCAAGCACATCATTCCCTCCTCTCCACTTTACACTTTCTACAGGGGCTGCTCCCTACGTGATACCCTTGTCCGCTCGTCCTTCCCCACTGATCTCCCTCCTGGCACTTATCCTTGCAAGCGGAACAAGTGCCACACCTGTCCCTGCACCTTTTCCCTCACTACCATTCAGGGCCCCAAACAGAGCTTCCAGGTGAGATGACACTTCACCTGCAAGTCTGTTAGGGTCATCTACTGTATATGGTGTGTCCACAAAAAGCAGGATTTCCCCGTGGCCACCCATTTCAATTCTACTTCCCATTTCCATTCCGACATGTCAGTCCATGGCCTCCTCTACTGCCGCAATGAGGCCACACTCAGGTTGGAGGAGAAACATCTTGTATTCCATCGGGGTAGCCTCCAACCTGGTAGCATGAACATCAATTTCTTGTACTTCCAGTAATTGACCCCCCTCCTCTCCTTCACCATTCCCCATTCTTGTTTCCCTCTCATACTTTCTCTTCTAACCTGCCCATCACCACCTCTTTCTCCCCCCTTCCCTTTCTTCCATTTGTCCTCTGTTTAGTTCCCCGCTTCTCCAGTGCTTTATCTCTTCCACCAATTGACTTCCTAGCTCTTTACATCACCCCCTCACCCTCTTCTGGTTTCACATATCACCTGCCATCTTCCTCTCTTCCCTCCCTCCTCTCCACCACCTTATTCTGACTTCTTCCCCTCCCTCTTCCTTTCCAGTCCTGATGACGAGTCTCTGCCCAAAATGTCGACTGTTTATTCCCATCCATTGACGCTACCTGACCTGCTAAGATCCTCCAACACATTGTGTGTTGCTCTAGATTTCCAGCATCTGCAGTACCTGTTGTGTCTTAGTGTTTGTTTTAAAGAATGTTTCTCCTAATGAAAACAAAATAGTTTTATCAATTTCTCACCCTCTTTGAACAGTAGTTTTTTTTTTAAAGCCCCTTTAGAGTCTTTATTATTTTGGATAATGCTACACATCATTTGGATAATACATCATTAAAGTGTTGAGAATTTAATGTTCCCTTGGGAAACTTGAGTTTTCTACTATAAAGCAAGCAGCTGTGATAGACTTCTGTATTATTACCATTTAATATAAGCAGTATTGGGACAATGACTGGAATTGGCCATTAAAAATCTGATATGTTACAGTAACTTTTTGATCTGTACACACTTTAAGTAGATTTGTTTTCATCCCACTGCTGGGGTTGAATTGTGGCAGGGTGAACAATCCTAGAGGCCAAATGATTTCAAATAATTGTCGGGGTCTTCATTCAGGTTTGTTTGGAGAAATCTCTGCCCGCTTATCATTAACGTATAACCTGCAGCACCAGGGGTCCCAGCACAGTTGGCCACTGGTATATGTACTACATTTAGGAATGCCTACCATTCCATGCCTAGACAGCATTTCGGGAAATCTGATCACTTGGCTGCCCTCCGACCTGCATACAGGCAGAGGCAAAAAACAAGGTTCCGGAGATGAGGACTACAAAGAGGTGGTCATAGGAAGCTGAAGAGTGGCTACAGGATTGCTTTGAGTCAGTGGACTGGAACTCAGTTCAAGAACTCAGGATCTAGATGAATGTACCACAGTTGTTATGGACAAGTGTGCCGAGCACATCTACACAAAATCATGTAGACTTCCCCAACCAGAAGCCCTGGTTGTAGATCCACAGCCTGGTATCACAGTAGCCTCTCTTAAAGTGCCATTCTTCTCTGGTGACTACAGTTAGAGGGGCAGCTGATCTAGGTAGTGTGGCTGTGGTTTCATTTTTTTTCCACTTTTACATGATGGACTGCACTGTGCTCTGAGGTACGTTCAATGTTTTTGAGATGGTCTTGTACCCTTCCCCAGATTTGTACTCTTTCCTTTCTCTATTATCATTTTCCTGACTTGTCTTGAATGCTCTTTTGTCCAGATTTTGGTTTGGTCTGTTGAAAAATTACAGGGAGGGGTATTTAATCTTATGAATTCATTGAAAACAGGTGATCCTTCAATTTTATACAACAACAAATTGGGTGAGTTGGTAAGGGAATGCTATATATTACACCTGAGGAAAGTTAGTGTAGTAATTTTTTTAAATTTCAAAATACGCTTTATTCAAAAATAAAATTATGTACAATAAACCATTCAATAACTTCCCATCCTTTACATACATTTCCATTATAGTCTGTACATATCCATACTTATGGTCACCCACATGGCACTCCAGTTGTTCACCTTACCACATCATTGTTGAGGGGTATACTCCCTGCCACCTGACCCCTCCCACTCCCGCGGCTGAAGAAACCTATACCGTGCTCCTTCCTCACCGGGCCTTTGCGGTGGCTGCACCGAGTTTCAGTGCGTCCCTCAGCACGTACTCCTGCAACCGAGAATGTGCCAGTCGGCAGCATTCTCCCACGGACATCTCCGTGTGCTGGTAGATCATCAAGTTTCGGGCCGGATGTTGGTCTCCGTTATGAATTCTATTTCAGCCTCCTAATTTTGGTTTTAATTTCTAGTAAATTGTTGAGAGGATTTGGAATTTTTCTTTTGATTGGACCATGCATAATGTTTTGTAGATTAGCTAAAAAATCTTACTTAAATATATTTTATATTTAGAAAATGAGGCAGTAAAATGTGAAAATAGTTGAGGCTGATTTTTTTTTCAATGCAGTGTAAATCCTGTATGGGCAGCTAAAGAAAATTTGTATATCTGACTTGAAGAAAAATCAGGTTACAGATGTTTTTCATGAGCAGAACCCTAATGTAACCAGTCTTCCGAAACATTTGCACTTGTTATAAGCAGAATCTGTGTAGATCAAATTAATGAAATTCAGTTTCAGATGAGTAGGACTTGAATGCAGGATATGAATAAAATGTTACAATTGCAATTTAGTTGGAATAAAAATCCAGATGAAGATGAGTCAAATTACATATGTTACTATATGCTACCTTGGGATTCTTTTCTTGTAGGTATTTGCAGGAAAATAAAGAAATACAACGGAATTTTTGAGAAGTTACACTTAAAGACTGGCAAATTGTGCAAATAAAATAAACATAATTAATACTGAGAATATTCCTTCAGTTAGTCCTGACGAAGGGTCTCAGCCCAAAACGTCGATTGTACCTCTTCCTAGAGATGCTGCCTGGCCTGCTGCGTTCACCAGCAACTTTGACGTGTGTTGCATCCTGGCGGAGCCTTTATTGTCGCTGGGGACTTTAATCATTATAACCTACGTACCGTGCTTCCAAGATTTTACCAAAATGTATCATGCACCACAAGGGGTAATAAAACCTTAGATTATGTCTACACAAATGTGGTTGACATTTACAAAGCCACTACCCTCCCCCACCTGGGTCAGTCCAACCATCTTTCACTGTTTCTGCTTCTCAAGTATAGCTCGGTCATTAAACGTGTGAAACCCACAATGAAGACTATTAAGATCTGGCTGGAGGGTGCTGACTCTGCTCTTCAGCACCAATTCCTGCACACAGACTGGAGCACGTTTGCTGCCCATGCCACCACAGACTCTCAGATTAACATTGACTTGTATACCAACTCTGTCCTTGAGCACATCAAGTGTGTAGATACAGTGACATCACAAAAACAAATAAAGGTTTTCCCCAATCAGAAACCATGGATGAACAGAGAAGTTCACCTCCTGCCCAAAGCTAGAGATTCATTCAGCCTTCAGGTCTGGAGACCGGGGGGCTTACAGCTCAGCCAGGGCCAACCTGAGGAGGGGAATCTCTCAGGCTAAACACACATACAGACAGAGAATCAAGGAGCATTTCAACTCCTCAGACCCCCGGCGCATGTGGCATGTCATACCGGTCATTGTAGACTTCAAACCGCCTAGTACAGTGCCCCCTTCCAGCTCTGCTCTCCCCCCCACCCCCGGATGAGCTCAAGTGCTTCTATGCTCGCTTTGACCGAGAGAACAAGGGGGTCACCCTCAAAGCGGATCTCCCACCTGCTGAACTGCCTCTCTCACTTTCCACCTCCGATGTTTACGCCACCCTGAGCAGGGTGAATGTACGGAAGGCAGCTGGTCCGGATGGAATACCTGGCCGTGTGCTCAGAGTCTGTGCAGGGCAGTTGGCCAGGGTCTTCATGGACATTTTTAATCTGTCCCTGGCCCAGGCAGTTGTCCCCACAAGCTTCAAGATCGCCACCATCATGACAGTGCCGAAGCATTCCACTGCCACCGGCCTGAATGACTTCCACCCAGTTGCATTCACCCCCATCACTGCAAAGTGCTTTGAGAGACTGGTTCTATCACATCTGAAATCCTGTCTGCCCTCTACCCTGGCCCCCATCAATTTGCTTATCGTAGCAACAGGTCAACAGAGGACGCCATCTCCACGGTACTTCACTCTGCCCTGACCCACCTGGACAGCCCCAACTCTTAGGTCAGAATGCTGTTCATTGACTTTAATTCGGCATTCAATACTGTGATCCCCTCCAAGCTGATCGCCAAACTTCGCCAGCTTGGTATCAGCTCATCCCTCTGCAATTGGACCTTCGACTTTCTGACTAACAGACCTCAATCAGTTAAGTTAGACAACCTCTTCTCCTCCACTCTCACCCTGAACACCGGCGTGCCTCAAGGCTGTGTGCTGAGCCCTCTTCTGTACTCCCTTTTCACCAATGACTGTATTCCTGTACATGGTTCTAACTCCATAATCAAGTTCGCAGATGACACCACGGTGGTTGGCCTAATCAGAGATGATGATGAGACAGCCTACAGGGACGAGGTCCAGCACCTGGCCCTGTGGTGTGCCAACAACAACCTGGTCCTTAACACCCAGAAGACCAAGGAGATCATTGTGGACTTCAGGCATGCTAGGAGCCAGACTCACATCCCCATCTACATCAATGGAGCTGTAGTGGAGTGTGTATCAGGCTTCAAATTCCTTGGTATCCACATTTCCAAGGATCTCGCCTGGTCCCTGAACTCCTCCATCCTGATCAAAAAGGCACAACAGTGCCTTTATTTCCT
The DNA here is from genome assembly GCF_963921235.1 of Mobula hypostoma. Classification (NCBI taxonomy): domain Eukaryota; kingdom Metazoa; phylum Chordata; class Chondrichthyes; order Myliobatiformes; family Myliobatidae; genus Mobula; species Mobula hypostoma. The sequence goes on from NC_086097.1 coordinate 193,887,415, forward strand.
GCGGAGCATCAAGAGAGCTCACCTCTGTCCCAGGATAATGACGGACTTTTACCGCTGTACCATTGAGAGCATACTCACCAACTGCGTCTCTGTGTGGTTTGGCAATTGTCCCATATCAGACCACAAAGCACTCCAGCGTGTGGTGAAAACTGCCCAGTGGATTATCGGCACCCAATTGCCCACCATTGAGAACATCTACCATAAACACTGCCTGGGCAGGGGAAAAGCATTATCAGGGATACACCTCACCCTAACCATGGACTTTTTACTCTCCTCCCATCCGGTAGGCACTACAGGAGCCTCCGTTCCCGCACCAGCAGGCACAGGAAGAACTTCTTCCCTGAGGCTGTGACCTTGCTGAACCTCACATCACAGCACTAAGCAGTATTGCACCCATATTGTACTGTCTCAGTACTTCTATATTTGTGTGCTGTAGCACTTACTTTTTATTCGCAGTTATTTTGTAAATAACACTATTCTTTGCATTTCTGGTCAGATGCTAACTGCGTTTCATTGGCTTTGTATCTGTACTCGGTACAATGACAATGAAGTTGAATCTAATCTAATCTACTCAATGGTGAGACGGGATTTTACTGTAAAGGACCAGGTTGTATCCACAACTTTTTGTAGACTTTTCCATTCCTGGCCATTAGTGTTTCATACCTGGCAAAGTTAGAATACTTTATACTGTGCATCAATAGAAGTTTGTCAAATATTTTAGTAACATACTGAATGAATCCATGCAAACTTCTAAGAAATTACAAGTGCTGTTGTGCCTTTTTTGTAATGGCACTTGCACAATGGTCCTGGGACAAATCCTCTGATAGAATAATGACAGCGAGTTTCAAGTTACTGAGCCTTTCCACCTCCAATCCCCTAATGTGGACTGGTTCATGGACCTCCAATTTCTTTCTCCCGCAGTCAATGTTCTCTTTGGTTTTGCTGACATTGAGTGAGAGGTTGTTGTTGAAGCACCCTATATGCTGATTCATCACCATCTTTGATTTGACTAACAACAGTGATGTTGTCAGCAAACTTAAATACAACATTAGAGGTGCTTTTTGTTTGTTGTTCCTCTCCATGTGCATCGGGCAGCAAACTTGTTATTTCTTTTAGCATTTGCCTGTTTTTTTTGGTTTTTTTATATATGAGGTTGAGTTGCTAGCTGAATGCTGAACCCAGAATGGATGGAAAACGTGCAAGAAGCCAACCTGGACCACTCTCCTCTAAATCCAGGGCGGATGCCACTACACCACCGGCTGGAACATACGGAGGTGTACTTAGCTATATAACCAGATGTATAAAGCAAGTAGAGTAGGGGGCAAAGCATAGTCTTGTGCACCTGTGCAGATGGACATGTTGCCAATCTGCATAACTGGGATCTGCAAGTGAGGAGATCGATGATCCAGTTGCACAGGGAGGTATCAAGGACCTTCCAAGTCCTAATGTTAGTTAGTTTAATGTTGGTTTAACATTAAAAGTTACTAGTGCCAAGCAACTTTGTTTAAGAAATTATAGTTGGAATATTCTGTTACATCTATTAATCAGTGAATTTTGGTTTCTTTTTGAGAAATTAATAGTTTGATTTTAAAACTTTGCATTATATTATTTGAACTGTAGTTTTGCACTGTAGGGTAGCGTTGCTTCTTCACTTTCAGATTTTTTGTTGATTTTGTTCAGGTACATACAGTGGCATGGAAAAGTCTGGGCACCCTGGTCAAAATTTCTGTTACTGTGAATAGCTAAGCTAGTAAAAGATGACCTGATTTCTAAAAGGCGTAAAGTTAAAGATTACACATTTCTTTAATACTTTAAGCAAGATTACTTTTTATTTCCATCTTTTACAGTTTCAAAATAAAAAAAGAAAAAGGGCCCGAAGCAAAAGTTTGGGCACCCTGCATGGTCAGTACTTAGTAACACCCCTTTTGGCAAATATCACAGCTTGTAAATGCTTTCTGTAGCCAGCTAAGAGTCTTTCAATTCTTGTTTGGGGAATTTTCACCCATTCTTCCTTGCAAGAGGCTTCTAGTTCTGTGAGATTCTTGGGCCGTCTTGCATGCACTGCTCTTTTGAGTTCTATCCACAGATTTTTGATGATGTTTAAGTCGGGGGACTGTGAGGCCCATGGCAAAACCTTTACCTTGCACCTCTTGAGGTAGTACATTGTGGATTTTGAGGTGTTTAGGATCATTATCCTGTTGTAGAAGCCATCCTCTTCTCATCTTCGGCTTTTTTACAGACGGTGTGATGTTTGCTTCCAGAATTTGCTGGTATTTAATTGAATTCATTCTTCCCTCTTCCAGTGGAATGTTCCCCGTGCCACTGGCTGCAACGCAAGCCCAAAGCATGATTGATCCAACCCCATGCTGAACAGTTGGAGAGTTGTACTTTTCATGAAGTTCTGCACCCTTTTTTCTCCAAACATACCTTTGCTCATTGCGGCCAGAAAGTTCTATTTTAACTTCATCAGTCCACAGGACTTGTTTCCAAAATGCATTAGGCATGTTTAGATGTTCCTTTGCAAACTTCTGACGCTGAATTTTGTGGTGAGAACGCAGGAAAGTTTTTATTCTGATGACTCTTACATGAAGGTCATATTTGTGCAGGTGTTGCTGCACAGTAAAACAGTGCACCACCACTCCAGAGTCTGCTAAATCTTCCTGAAGCTCTTTTGCAGTCAAATAGGTGTTTTGATTTGCCTTTCTAGTAATCCTACGAGCATTTCTCTCTGAAAGTTTTCTTGGTCTTCCAGACCTCAACTTGACCACCACCATTCCTATTAACTGCTATTTCTTAATTATGTTACAAACTGAGGAAACGGCTACTTGAAAACACTTACCTTCTTATAGCCTTCTCCTGCTTTGTGGGCGTCATTTAATTTTCAGAGTGCTAGGCAGCTACTTAGAGGAGCCCGTGGCTGCTGATTGTTGGGACAAGGTTTGAGGAGTCAGGGTATTTATAAAGCTTTGAAATTTGCATCACCTGGCCTTTTCTAATGATAATTGTGAACAAGCCATAGCCCTAACAAGGTAATTAAGGTCTGAGACCTTGGTAAAAGTTATCTGAGAGCTCAAATCTCTTGGCGTGCCCAAACTTTTGCATGGTTCTCCTTTCCTTTTTTTTTCCACTCTAAAATTGTACAAAACAAAAATAATACACTAATCTTGCTTAAAATGTTCAGAAGAATGTCTCATCTTTAACTTTATGACTTTTGGAGATCAGTTCATCTTCTACTCAACTATTCACAGTAACAGAAATTTTGACCGGGGTGCCCAAACTTTTGCATGCCACTGTATACCATTCAAACTAGTTAATCAGTATAATCTAGCAGTGGTCTAAGTGAGCTGTGCTATAATTTGTACATCCTAATTCTCACAGCATGTGTACTTGCTGAAATGGGCAAATTGAGTTTTCATAAATGTGCACAATTCTGTGTAATGTGCATATCTTTCACATTGTTTATTGGTGTGGTCAGGGTTTTGCATTGCAATGGGAATAGGCCATGTGCACAAAATTAATAAGTTCAGTTGAATGTGTATTTTTACCTTTGTGTTTTCCTTTCAGTCACAAACCATGAACTATGTTGGACAGTTGCTGGTAACAGTCAAGGAATTGTACAAGGGGTTGAATCCTGCAACACTCTCTGGGTGCATCGATGTCATCGTGGTTAAGCAGCAGGATGGCACGTACCAGTGTTCACCATTTCACGTTCGTTTTGGAAAGCTTGGGGTACTTCGGTCAAAAGAAAATGTGGTAGGTTCCCAATTTTTATTGTTAATAAATGTTATGTTGAAGGGAATGAATAAACAAACTTTCACTTGTCAAACTCTTTATCAGCTTATTATAAGAGATATGTGAGGGAAAATAAGCTGCAGGAAATGTGTCGGGAAAAGAGACTGATAGGGACTGCTCTGAAAGTCAGCAACTGTTTGGTAGCTGAATTGGCTTCTTTCAGTATTTATAAGAAAATGTAATTCAGATTTGTTTCTCACATGTACATCAAAACTGAAATGTGTTTGTGTTAACAACCAACACACCAAGTATGCTATGGGGCCTTCCCATAAGTGTCGCCATGCATTCTGGCACCAACTTAGCATGCCTAACATGCTAAACAGAACAATACAACACAACATAACAAGTGACAAAGTAACATAGCAAGACAAGCCTCATTCATTCCTTCCTTCCTCCCTCCTTCCCACATATGCACATACAGTCTTCTAACCCCAGGACAGGTTTCCTTTGGCTGTCAGCCTACAGTGGACGCATGGATTCACAGATATTATGACATTGACTTCTCCAGAGATTCTCAGACACAGCTCCGGCCATCAGGCCTCGACTGCTGGACTTCCGATTGACCCTTTAAGATTCCATCTTCGGTATCAACCCAGGACTTGCTGATGACGACAAATGAGATACTTGCTTGAGGACTCAAACTCCAGGCTTCGAACTCTGAACTCATCAGTAATGGGACCCTGAATACAGATTTCCCCCGCCATCCGAAGGTAGCGCGTTCCTGTGAAACAGTTCGTAAGCCGGAATGTCGTAAAGCGAAGAAGCAATTACCATTTATATAGGAAAAATTTGTGAGCATTCGCAGACCCAAAGATAACCTACCAAATCATACCAAATAACACACAAAACCTAAAATTACAGTAACATATAGTAAAAGCAGGAATGATATGATAAATACACAGCCTATATAAAGTAGAAATACTTCCCTACAATCATTGCCTGCACTGTTCTCCGTAGCGAAAATCTCACACAAGCGCTCTTGGCAAAAACACTCTCTCCGGTAAACTTTAAGCTATGAAGCTGCCGAATCATACCAAATAATGCATGAAAATACACAGCCTATATAAAGTAGAAATAATGTATGTACAGTGTAGTATCACTTACCAGAATTGGGAAGACAGCGCAGAGCACACTGATGATGGTGTGTTAGGCTGAGTTGTCGGAGGTTGGAGTAGTGCAGTGGCCCCCACCCTCCAGGCTGCCGACCGATACCAATCTGTAAAGCATGCAGTAGTGCAGCGGTGGCCGGGACACACCCAGCACATCTTTAAGAAAAAGCCGAAATAAACAAGCTAATTAATTAGGTGCCGCCTGGCACGTAAACATTGGCCCAGATCAGAGGTGATGCGATCGGCAATCGCCTCTGATCTGGGCCGACATTTACGTGCAGGGCGGCACCTAATTAATTAGCTTGTTTATTTCAGCTTTTTTTCTTAAAGATATGCTGGGTGCCTCCCGGCTACCAGTGCACTCCCCGCAAATCAGTATCTGTCCACGGACGGGGGGTTGGGATGGTGGGACACTGAGGTGTCATCTCATCATCGTCTGTTTCCATCAGGGCAGGCAGGTCATCTTCTATGTCTGCCTGCCTCGATGTCGAAGGTCGAGGTTCGTTGTCTGCTGTGGCTGATGTGGAAGGCTTGAAAAATGACAGTATGCTTGACTGCTAGCCTCGTGCATTTTTCTATCATACAATTCTTTGTAAGCACTCAAGCCATCTTGCAAATATGCCCTAAACCGACGTACCCTTTCAAAATTAAAGTAGTTCTTTATCATTGCAGCGAAAATCTCACACAGTTGCTTCACGTTCAGTTCCTGGACGACTTCATTTTCGGGCCGTTCGCTACTGCATTCGGTTTCGATTGTTATCTTTTCCTCTTCCAATTACATCAGCTCTTCATCAATCAGTTCTTAGCCATGGGATGCCAAAACCTCTTCAACATCATCTTCTTCAGCTTCGACAAGCCAAACTCATTTTGTCCTTGCTTCGTTCATCACGATCGAAACGTTTAATTATGTCTAGTTTTACACTAAGTATAATACCCTTACGAGCTCTTTTAGGCTTTTCCGATACCTTAGAACTCATCTTGCTAACGGCTGTTCACAGGCACGTGTTTAAGCAATGCCGGCTAGAATGCAGTTCCGGGGGAGAAGCAGCTGCTTTTTTCGCGCGCTGCCTTTTTTCGTAACAGTGAAAACACCTTCTGTTAGCGAAAATAGGTAACTAATGTAAGTCTTTTGTAAGAGTGAGGTTTTGTAAAGTGAACATTCGGAAAGCGGGGGACACCTATATTTTCGCTGCTCTGTTGGCCTGATGTCCAGCCACGTAATGTTGCTGGACTTTGAACATGGAGCAGAGGTTTAGACTCCTGCCTGTGCTCTAATTCCCCACATTGCTGTCCCTAAATCCTAATCTGACCCCCTAACTCCTCTCTCTGTCCCCAAAACCATCTCTGATTCTTTAAAATAAAAAAAAAACCTAAAATCAACTAAGTCTGAACCACAATTTCAATGGGGACCACAGCTTGGCGCCATCTTTACTCAGTTTTGTTACATGGAGTTAATTCGATTATAAAATCATAAACCCTTCTGTGGTGGGCAATGTACTAATTTTTGACTGTATTCTCTTCATATATTCATGTATTCGTGAAGCCAAAAGTTTTTAATGTTTTCTGGGATGAAAACTAAGAGTTGGGACATCACGGAATTTGACCCTTGGTTCTTCTGTTCTTGAAATGACTCAAGGAAAATGATAAAATGCCTTTTCCAAAGTTCAAGGCATATCACCATATGCAACCCTGAGAATCATTTTCTTGTCAGCATACTCAATAAATCTATAGAAGAGTAACTAAAACAGAATTAGTGGAAGACTGCTCAACTTGGGTGTTCAACCGGAGTGCGGAAGATGACAAAATGCAAATAGAAAAAGAAATTATAATAAATAATTAAATAAGTAATGAATATCGAACATGAGATGAGTCTTTGGAAATGGGAATGTTAGTTGTGGGAAGATTTCAATGTTGGGGCAAAGAAGTTGAGAGAAATTATCTCCTTTGTTTCAGCAGCCTGATGGTTGAGGGGTGGTAACTGTTCCTGAACCTGGTGGTGTGAATCCCAGGAGTCCTGCTCTAGCTTCTTGATGGCAGCAGGGAGAAGACAACATGTCCTAGATGGTGGGAGTTGTTAATAATGGATGCTGCTTTTCTGCAATTGTGTGGTAGCTTATATCTCAGGCTAAGGTCCAGGATGCTTCTGGTCGCTTTCACGATATCCTGAAGTAGGAAGGTGAACATCCTGAGGTCGTGGTACATATTGGTACCAATGACATAGATTGGAAAAGGGAGGAGGTCATGAAAATAGACTACAGGGAGTTAGGAAAGAAGCTGAGAAGCAGAATTTTAAAGGTAGTAATCTCGGGATTACTGCCTGTGCGATGCGACAGTGAGTATAGGAACAGAGTAAGGTGGAGGATAAATGCATGGCTAAGGGATTGGGGCAGGGATTCAGATGTCTGGATTATTGGGACCTCTTTGGAGGCAGGCGTGACCTGTACAAAAAGAATGGGTTGCACTTGAATCTGAGGGGAGGGTTGCTAAGGCTATTGGGGAGAGTGTAAACTAAAATTGCTGGGGGGTGGGAACTGAACTAAAAAGATGGAGGAAGTGGTGGTTGGCTCACAAAGGGAGAAAGCTTGCAGGCAGAGTGAGGGAGGATAGGTAGGTGATAGACAAGGGATGCATTCAGACTGATGGTTTGAGATGTGTCTATTTTAATACAAGAAGCATCATGAACAAAGCAGATGAGCTTAGAGCATGGATCATGAACAAAGCGGATGAGATTGGAGCTGTGATGCTGTGGCCATTACAGAGATTTGGATGGCCCAGGGACAGGAATGGCTACTAAGAGTGCCAGGCTTTAGATGTTTCAGAAAAGACAGGGAGGGAGGCATGGCACTGCTGATCAAAGATAGTGTCATGGCTGCAGAAAGTGAGGAAGTCATGGAGGGATTGTCTACTGAGTCTCTGTGGTTGGAAGTTAGAAATGGGAAGGGGTCAATACCTCTATTGGGTGTTTTTTTTTATATAGACCACCCAATAGTAACAGGGACATTGAGGAGCAGATAGGGGAACAGATTCTGGAACAGTGCAATAATAACGGGGTAGGCATGATGAGAGATCTTAATTTCCCCAATATTGATTGGCATCTCCCTAGAGCAAGGGGTTTAGATGGGATGGAGTTTGTTAGGTGTGTTCAGGAAGGTTTCTTGTCACAGTATTTAGATAAGCTTACAAAAAGAGAGGCTGCACTTGATCTGGTATTGGGAAATGAACCTGGTCAGGTGTCGGGTCTCTCAGTGGGAGAGCATTTTGGAGATAGTGATCACAATTCTATCTTCTTTACCATACCATTGGAGGGGGGATAGGAACAGACAAGTTAAGAAAGTGTTTAATTGGAGTAAGAGGAAATATGAAGTTATCAGGCAGGAACTTGGAAACATAAATTGGGATCAGATGTTCTCAGGGAAATGTACAGCAGAAATGTAGCAAATGTTCAAGGGATATTTGCGTGGCGTTCTGCAAGAGTACGTTCCAATGAGACAGGGAAATGATGGTAGGGTGCAGGAAACGTGTGCAAAGGCAGTTGAAAATCTAGTCAAGAAGAGGAGAAAAGCTTATGAAAGGTTCAAAGAAACTAGGTAATGTTAGAGATCTAGATGATTATAAGGCTAGCAGGAAGGAGCTTAAGAATGAAATTAGCAAAGCCAGAAGGGGCCGTGAGAAGGCCTTGGCGAGCAGGATTAAGGAAAACCCAGAGGCATTCTACAAGTAAGTGAAGAGCAAGAGGATAAGATGTGAGAGAATAGAAACAATCAAGTGTGACAGTGGAAAAGTGTGTATAGAACCGGAGGAGACAGCAGAGGTAGTTACTGAATACTTAGCTTCAGTATTCACTATGGAAAAGGGCCTTGGTGATTGTAGGGATGACTTACAGCAGACTGAAATGCTTGAGCATGTAGATATTAAGAAAAAGAATGTTCTGGAGCTCTTGGAAAGCACCAAGTTGGATAAGTCACCGGGACTGGACGGGATGTACCCCAGGCTACTGTGGGAAGCGAGGGTGGAGATTGCTGAGCCTCTGGCATCATTAATGGGGATGGGAGAGATTCCGGAGGATTGGAGGGTTGCAGATGTTGTCCGCTTATTCAAAAAAAGGAGTAGAGATAGCCCAGGAAATTATAGACCAGTGAGTCTTACTTCAGTGGTTGGTAAGTTGATGGAGAAGATCCTGAGAGGTGGTATTTATAAGCATTTGGAGAGGCATAATATGATTAGGATTCATCAGCATTGCTTTGTCAAAGGCAGGTCGTGCCTTACGAGCCTGATTGAATTTTTTTTGAGGATGTGACTAAACACATTGATGAAGGTAGAGCAGTAGATGTAGTGTATAAGGATTTCAGCAAAGCATTTGATAAGGTACATGCAAGGCTTATCGAGAAAGTAAGGAGGCATGGGATCCAAGGGGACATTGCTTTGTGGATTCAGAACTGGCTTGTACACAGAAAGCAAAGTGTGGTTGTAGATGGGTCATATTCTGCATGGAGGCTGTTGTTATGCAGGGATCTGTTCTGGGACCCCTACTCTTTGTGATTTTTTATAAATTACCTGGATGAGGAAGTGGAGGGATGGGTTAGTAAGTTTCCTGATGACACAAATGTTGGGGGTGTTGTGGATAGTGTGGAGGTCTGTCAGAGGTTACAGTGAGGAATTGATAGGATGCAAAATTGGGCTGAGAAGTGGCAGATGGAGTTCAACCCAGGTAAGTGTGAGGTTCATTTTGGTAGGTCAAATATGATGGCAAAATATAGTATTAGTGGTAAGATTCTTGGCAATGTGGTGGATCAGAGGGATCTTGTGGTCCGAGTCGATAGGACACTCAAAGCTGCTGCGCAGGTTGACTCTGCGGTTGAGAAGGCATATGGAGTATTAGCCTTCATCAACCATGGGACTGAGAGGTAATGTTACAGTTCTATTGGACCCTGGTCAGACCCCACTTGGAGTACTGTGCTCAGTTCTTGTCACCCCACTACAGGAAAGACATGGAAACTATAGAAAGTGTGCGGAGGAGATTTACAAGGATATTGCCTGGATTGGGGATCATGCCTTATGAGAATAGCTTGAGTGAACTTGGCCTTATCCTCAGTCGCTCCAAGGAGCAGAGAGCTGATTTGATAGAGGTGTATCAGATGATGAGAGGCATTGTTTGGATAGTCAGAGGCTTTTTCCCCAGGGCTGAAATGGCTAACACAAGAGGGCACAGTTTTAAGGTGCTTGGAAGTAGATACAGAGGAGATGTCAGGAGTAAATTTTTTTTTAACGCAGAGAGCAGTGAGTGCCTGGAATGGGCTACCAGCAATGGTGGTGGAGGTGGATACAATAGGGTCTTTTAAGAGACTCCTGGATAGGTACATGGAGCTTAGGATAACCCTAGGTAATTTCTAAAGTAAGTACATGTTCGGCAGAGCATTGTGGGCTGAAGGGCCTGTGTTGTGCTGTAGGTTTTCTGTGTTTCTATGTCTTTCATGTAGATGTGGTCAATGGTGGGGAGGGATTTACCCATGATGGACTGGGCTGTATCCACTACTGTTAGTAGGATTTTCTGTTCAAGGCATTGCTGTTTCCATACCAGGCTGTAATGAAGCCAGTCAATACACTCTCCAGTACATATCTATCGAAGTTTTCAAAGTTGTAAATGTCATGCTGAATCTCCACAGACCCCTAAGGATGTAGAAGTGCTGCTATGCCCCCTTCATTGTTAGACGAAAAGCAACTGTCTACATTTCTTACCAAGTCCTCTTTGGGTTTTGTATTCAACCAAACACATCAGATTTTATTGATGGGTGATTAATTCTGGGCATGGCAGCAGAAAAAAAAATGCAGACAGCAAAGTATTCAGTGGTCCATTTCTTCAGCTGGATCCTGGTGAATGGCCTGAACATTAAATGCTACTCTGAAGTGAAAATAAATAAACCATGTAAATGATTCATTTTGACTTCTATGGGTCTCTTGACTTTTAGTAGACAAATATTAGAGTTGTTCAGCGTATAATGGACCCTCTGCTCACCAAATCAATTTTGACCTTATTGCCCATCTTTCAAGTACGATTTATTTATCATTACTATTATTTGTTATCTTTGTATCTGTAGAGTTTGTCTTTTGCACTTTGATTGCTTGTCAGTCTTTGTGTGCAGTTTTTCATTGATTATATTGAATTTCTTTGTTGAGCTGTGAATCCCTGCAATAAATCTTGATAGTATTTGGTGACATATACGTACTTCGATAATAAATTTACTTTGAATTTTGATCGCAGTAATCCTGTTAGCCCACATTGTCTGCAGCCTTCAATATCTTGTCTATTGAACTGCTGTTTTTTTTTAAACATGGTGATTCTATCCGATTTCACCACTTCCTCTGGTAACACATTTTAGATATCAGCCACTGGTTTTTTCTAAAGAAACTGTTCCCCTCAAATCCTCTGTGAAACTTCTTCCTCTCAAGTTAAACCTATGCAATTTTGTTTTTGAAGTAGGAAAGGCAAATTGGAACAAGTTGTAAAATATTTGAAACATTTCTTTCTAGAGCATAGGTCATCAAAGAATTTAGTTGCTAGTTGTTCTTTAGTGTATTTAACAAGATATTAATATGTATATCCAGTAAGGTCTCTTTCTACAGAAAGAAATTTTGAGATGAAGTGTTATCTGAGCAGTGGCATAGACAACCACATTGGGAATATTAAGACATACAAATCTTCATAGCCTAAAAGGCCATTCAAAATCTATAACAGCACATTATGTATATTTATCAAGTAAGACGTGCTTCATTTAATTTGTTTGCTAAGATGATTTACTGATTTTTCAGATTTTTTTGTCCTTCTCATTTGTTTGCAAAAGAATGTAGTTGTTGGTATTCAATGAATACACATCAACTGTTCAGATGTTTGGCACAGTTAAAGTTTGCACAATCGAACTATTAATTGGTCCAAAATAATGCCAAAGACTAAATCAATTTTCTATCATACCGCTCACAAGTATGACCATCTCTCAGTAGCTAATGTTATCGAACACTAATGTAACAAAGGCTTGGTAATTCATTTTGGTTCAATTGACATTTTTCTTTGAAGCTTATCAAACTGTTCATGTGGAGCTCATTTGTTTTCTGTTGACAGTAGTAGCTGCCAGACTCTTCTCTCCAATGTTTTCTTCTCAATGGGCATTTTAAATGGATGTTTATAAGCAATTTAATTTTCTGTGTGATACTCTCTTCACCATTAAATGCTCTTGAAGGTGTTGCTGCACAGTTCTTTTCACTCGAGAATATGGAAAATACAGTATAATGTTAGGTTTTGAAATGTGTTTGATGGCTCTGGGCCTCTGTATTCACTGGAATTCAGAAGTATGAGGGGTGTCCTAATGGAAACTGTATGTTGAAACATCTTGACAGAGAGGATGTTTCCTTTGGTGGGAGAGTCAAAGACCAGAGGATGCAGCCTCAATAGAGGGGTGTCCTTTTAGAACGGAGATGAGGAGGAATTTCTTTAGCCAGACAGTGGAATTCTTTGCCACAGATAGCTATGGAGTCCAAGTCTTTATATATATTTAAGGTAGAGGTTGATTGATCCCGGATTAGTCAGGGCATGAAGGAATACGGGGAGAAGGCAGCAGATTGGGGCTGAGAGGAAAATTGGATCACCCATAATGAAATCGCAGAGCAGACTCGATGGAACAAATGGCCTAATTCTGCTCTGATATCTTATGGTTATTTATTGACTACCATTTTAAGCTGTTTTATAATTTTGAAGCAGATAGAGCCAATTAATTCAGATTGCCTTTGCTATCACTGAATCACTAGTTTTCCTGTAATCTAGGTTGTATCTTATAAACCATGGCTTTAGAGTAAATTAGATATCCTCATTCTCCTTTCATATCAGATATATTTCTTCCTCCTAATTTATATTCTGTATTTATCGACTTGAGTGTCAAAGTCTACTGTGAACGTGCAAGTCCTTACATAGTTAAAGGATGTGGATCGGAAACTTATGTCTCAGATGTGGTTAAATCCAGCCAAGCGCTGAACTTCATTTGTGTCTGATAGTTGCAACGTGAGCTGTGCGTTCTCAATCCAGTACTAAATAAAAGCTAACAACTGTTCCCTACTACATGGTTATCATTTACATTAGAGTACTTGTAAAAATGTCAAAAACTTATAGCAAAGAGAAGGTAGCTTTTGGACCAATACTAGATATTATTATTAGAGTACATACATGTCACCGATTACAATCCTGAAGTTCTTTTCCTGCAGGCATACTTAGCAAATCTATAGAACACTAACTGTAACCATCAGAAACTGTAAACAAACTGTGCAAATGCAGATATAAATAAATAGCAATAAATAATGAGTATGCAATAACAAGATAACAGAGTCCTTATAAGTGAGTGCAGCTATCCCCTTTTTGTTCAAAAGCCTGATGGTTGAGGGATAGGAACTATTTTTCAACCGGGGTAGTGCAAGTTCTGAGGCCCCTGTACATTCTACCTGATGGCAGAGAGAAAAGAGCATGGCCTGGGTAGTGAGGATCTTTCATGTTGGATGCTGCTTTTCTATGGCAATGTTTCATGGAGGTGTGCTCAATGTTGAGAGGTTTTACCTGTGAAGAACTGGGCCAAGTCCACTACCTTTTGGAGGATTTTCCTTTCAAAGAAATTGGTGTTCCTGTACAAGGTCGTAATGTAGCCAGTCAGCACACTTCCCATCACACATCTATAGAAGTTTGCCAAGGTTTTCGATGATATGCCAAACCTCGACAGACTCCTGAGGAAATGGAGGCACTGTTGTGTTTTCTTTGCAATAATATTCATAAGATGGGTCCAGGGCAGGTCCTTTGAGATGGTGACACCCAGGAATTTACAGTTACTGACCCTTTTCACCTCTGTTCCTCCGGTTAGGACTGGCTCATGGACCTCTGGTTTCCCTCTTCCTGAATCAGTTCCTTGGTCTTAATGACATCGAGTGAGAGTTTCTTATTATTGCACCACTCGGCCAAGTTTTCAAATTCCCTACTGTATACTACTTCATCTTCCCCTCCAATACAGCCCACAACACATTAAACAAAACACTTGTATTGCAGATTATTCTTTTATCTTGCATGCTAATTTAAATGGACAAAAAAAAACTGTACCTCCAGGCTACATGGGCAGGTGTAGATGTGTTTGAGAAGGGTAATAACTGTTCCTGAATGTCGTGGTGTGAGATTATAGCAGCGAGAAGAGAACGTGGCCTGGATGGTGGGTGTCCTTGATGGATGCTGACTTCCTGCGACAGCACTCTGTATAGATGTGCTCAATGCTGGGGAGGGCTTTACCCAAGATGGACTGGGCCTTCTCACTACTTTTTGTAGGATTGCTCATTCATGAGCATTGGTGGCCCCATACCAGGCCATGGTGCAACCAGTCAATATGCTCTCCACTACACATCTCTAGAAGTTGGTCAGATTTTTAGTTGTCATGCTGAATCTTCACAAACTTCTGAGGAAGTAAAGGAGCTGCTGTGCTTTCTTCATAATTGTATTTGCATGCTGGAGCGAGGACTGATCCTCTGAAAAGATAACAATGAGGAATTTAAAGTTGCTGACCCTCTTCACCTCTGATTTCCTCCAATGAGAACTGGCTCATGGACCTCCTGAAGTCAATAGTCGGCTCCTTGGTCTTGCTGATATTGAGTGAGAGGTTGTTGTTGTGGTGCCACTCAGCCAGATTGTCAATCCCCCTCCGTATGCTGTGGGAGTCGTGAAGGTTCCTCCATGTTTTGAGAGTTGAAGCAAGCATAGAAGGCATTGAGCTTATTTGGGAGTGAAGCCTTGTCGTCATCTATGTCGCAAAGTTTGTGACAACGGTGGTGTATTCATTGAGATCTTCTGAATCCTTGAACATGGTCCAGTCCACTGACTCAAAGCAATCCCACAGCCGATCCTCAGCCTCTCACAACCATCTTTCTTTTATGGAACCTTGCTCTTTGTCTCTGCTAGTATGCAGTTAGGAGGCCACCCAAATGATCAGATTTCCTGAAATGCAGTCTAGGCATGGAATTGTAGGTATTCCTAATCGTAGTATACCAGTGGCCAAGTGTATTGGGACCCCTGGTGCTGCAGATTATATGTTGATAATTTGGTAGAGATTTCTTCAAATAATTGTGATTGAAGTCCCTAATAATGATTTGAAATTGTGTGGCCCATACCCCCCTAAACCTGTCCTAACCAAGTACATGTCTAAATGTGTTTTAAACACTGCAGTTGTACTTGCCTCTATCACTTCATCTGGCAGATTGTCGGGGGGGGGGAGGGGAACTTGATTCTCAAATCCCCTTTAATTCGTTCCCCTTCCATCTTAATCCTATGATGTCTCTAGTCTAGTTCTGATCCCCCTTTCTCTGGGGAAATGGATTGTGTGACTATCCACCTTATCCATGCCTCATGATTTAATAAACCTCCTGTAAGGTAGCCCAGATCCTCCTTTGTTTGAAGGGGGAAAAAAAGCTCTGCCCTTCCAGTTTCTCCTTGTAACCTGAGCTGCCTCCTCCTAGCAACAAGACTGATTAAGGGTTTTTGACCTGAGACATCACTTTTCATTTCCTCCAGATCATTGTGGCTATCCCTCGAGGTCGAGGATGATGGTCTTCATTCTATTGATTTACTTACGGGCTCTCAAGTGGCTTATGAGTCCAATCTTGGCTTTGAAAGTTCTTCCGCATTCAGGGCAGGTAGTTCCAGATGGCAGATCGGGCTTTGGTTGTTACTGCCTCTCTTTCCATTTTCTTCTCTTTTCTTCTAATTCTGCACATCTGTTGGCTTCGATAGCCATACTTTATTGATCCCGGGGGAAATTGGTTTTCATTACAGTTGCACCATAAATAATAAATAGTAATAAAACCATAAATAGTTAAATAGTAATATGTAAGTTATGCCAGTAAATTATGAAATAAGTCCGGGACCAGCCTATTAGCTCAAGGTGTCTGACCCTCCAAGGGAGGAGTTGTAAAGTTTGATGGCCACAGGCAGGAATGACTTCCTATGATGCCCTGTGTTGCATCTCGGTGGAGTGAGTCTCTGACTGAATGTACTCCTGTGCCCACCCAGTACATTATGTAGTGGATGGGAGACATTGTCCAAGATGGCATCCTGTTTTCAGACACCACCGTCACAGAGTCCAGTTCCATCGCCACAACATCATTGGCCTTACGAATGAGTTTGTTGATTCTGTTGGTGTCTGCCACCCTCAGCCTGCTGTCCCAGCACACAACAGCAAACATGATAGCACTGGCCACCACAGACTCGTAGAACATCCTCAGCATCGCCCGGCAGATGTTAAAGGACCTCAGTCCCCTCAGGAAATAGAGACAGCTCTGATCCTTCTTGTAGACAGCCTCAGTGTTCTTTGACCAGTCCAGTTTATTGTCAATTCGTATCCCCAGGTATCTGTAATCCTCCACCATGTGTACACTGACCCCTTGGATGGAAACGGGTTACCGGTACCTTAGCTCTCCTCAGGTCTACCACCAGTTCCTTAGTCTTTTTCACGTTAAGCTGCAGATAATTCTGCTCACACCATGTGACAAAGTTTCCTACCGTAGCCCTGTACTCAGCTTCATCTCCTTGCTGATGCATCCAACTATGGCAGAGTCATCCGAAAACTTCTGAAGATGACAAGATGCTGTTCCTTCTCGGATGATGGCTTGCAAGAGTTTCCTGTCCTTGGTTTCCCAATTGTTGATGTCGTTGTTACATTTCTTCATATTAGCTTTTAAGATGTCTTTGAATCTCTTCTGTTGTCCGCCTCTTTTACGTTTGCCTTCTTTAAGCTGGGAGTAGAAGATTTGTTTCAGCAGACGTTCGTCTTTCATCCAAACAATATGACCACTCCATCGTAGTTGGTTCTTGATGACATAGGCTTCAATGCTCATTGTTTTTTGCTTCATTTAGCGCACTGACATGGTTCTTCTGTCTTACCAGCTGATATTTAAGATGCTTCGAAGACAGCATTGATGGAACTTTTCCAGTGCCTTCAGATGTCGTCGGTATGTTGTCCAGGTTAAATACTGCCTGACCTGTTGATTTCTGCCATTTTGTGTGTGTTTATTCACCACGGATTTTAGGCTCTTTGTATTGCATTTCCTTGGCTTGTCCTTGCAGCCCTTCATAAATAAAAGCACAATATTAGCTAGCTTCCATTCTGGTTCCACACCTCGGGGGCGATGGCGGCAGTGTTTAGGAAAGATGCAAAAAAATCTGTCAGTGCTCCATCAGTTTCTTAACTTGCTCCCTACAATGTGCAAGGATACATGTAGCACAGCTCCTGTGATTTATCCACTCTTAAGCACCTGAAGATTGCCAAAACATCCTCTATCATAATATCAGTATGTTCCAGGATATTTCTTCCCTTTATTCTGTAGTTTCCTTGACCTTTAGGTAACCGTTGATGAAAACTATTCACTTGCGACCTCATCTGTCTCCTGTGGCTCCACTTTGAACCTTAAGGGGACTTGCTTTCTACTGCTTACCTTTTTTGCACTTAATATGCACATCGAATTTCTTGGATATTTTTGTCTACCAAGGATATGTTGTGTCTCCTTTTTACTCTTCCGATTTAAGTATGCTGCATCTTTGTGCTCATCAATGGACTTGCTTGATCCGAGCTGCCTATACCTAATATGTACCTCTGTTTTCCGAGCCAGAGGCTCCATGCCTAGTCAGCTGGGGTTCTCTAATCCTGCCTGTCTTGCTTTTCACTTTAACAGAAGTATCTTGACCCTGAACTCTGTATACTAGATAATGAGCCTGCTGTCCAGTGTTTGATTTAATAAAAGTCATATTGATGTGGAGCTATACATTGTACCTTTCTGTGAAATCAAACTGAAGTGTTGACAGCTCAGCATATGTGCTACTGCTTAATCCATATAAGTACTGAAATACCAACTGAGGGTGCTTGATTTCAATCTTTTACAAGCCACCCATTACATATGCTTGCAATGAGCACTAATCACAGTGAGAAAGGTACCATATATTTGATTCCAGAGCCATTGTGGCTTAGAACCTGTTATGATCTACACCCCAGAGTTTTGAAAGAGGGGATTGTGGAGATCCTAAACCCGTATCTTTCAAAATTCTAAGGCTTCTGGAATTGTTTCTGTGGTCTGGAAGACAGTGAATTTGATCCTATTGCTTAGACATACAGAAACATAGAAAACGTACAGCACAATACAGGCCCTTTGGCCCACGATGCTGTGCCGAACATGCACTTACTTTAGAAATTACCTTGGAATCCCCATAGCCCTCTTTTTTTCTAAGCTCCATGTACCTATCCAAGAGTCTCTTAAAAGATCCTATCATATCTCCCCCCACCACTGTCGGCAAAGGCCCATTCCATGCACTCACCATTCCTGTGTATTTAAAAATACGTACTCCTGACATCTCGTCTGTACCTACTTCCAAGCACCTTAAACCTGTGCCCTGTCATGTTTGCCATTTCAGCCCTGGGAAAAAGCCTCTGACTATCCACATGATCAATGCCTCTCATCATCTTATATACCTCTATCAGGTCACCTCTCATCCTCTGTCACTCCAAGGAGAAGAGGCCAAGTTCACTCAACCTATTCTTGTCAGGCATGCTCCCCAATCCAGGCAACGTCCTTGTAAATCTCCTCTGCACCCTTTCTAAAGTTTCCACATCCTTCTTGTAGTGAGGTGACCAGAACTGAGCACAGTTCTCCAAGTGGGGTCTGACCAGGGTCCTATATAGCTGCAACATTACCTCTCAGCTCTTGAACTCAATCCCATGGTTGATGAAGGCCAATGTATGCCGTTTTAACCACAGAGTCAACCTGCGCAGCAGCTTTAAGTGTCCTATGGACTCGGACCCCAAGATCCCTCTGATCTTCCACACTGCCAAGAGTCTTACCATTAATACTATATTCTGCCATCACAGTTGACCTACCAAAATGCACCATCTCACACTTACCTGGGTTGAACTCCATCTGCTACTTCTCAGCCCAGTTTTGCATCCTATCGATGTCCCGCTGTAACCTCTGACAGCCCTCCACACTATCCACAACACCCCCAACCTTTGTGTCATCAGCAAATTTACTAACCCATCTCTCCACTTCCCCATCCAGGTCATTTATAAAAATCACAAAGAGAAGGGGTCCCAGGACAGATCCCTGCACAACACCGACCTCCATGCAGAATATGACCCGTCTACAACCACTCTTTGCCTTCTGTGGGCAAGCCAGTTCTGGATCCACAAAGCAAGATCCCCTTGGATCCCATGCCTCCTTACTTTCTCAATAAGCACTACATGGGGTAAATTATCAAATGCCTTGCGGAAATCCATATACACTACATCTACTGCTCTAACGTCATCAATGTGTTTAGTCACATCCTCAAGAAATTCAATCAGGCTCGTAAGGCACGACCTGTCTCTGACAAAGCCATGCTGATTCTTCCTAATCATATTATGCCTCTCCAAATGCTCATAAATACCACCTCTCAGGATCTTCTCCATCAACTTACCAACCACTTAAGTAAGCCTCACTGGCCTATAATTTCCTGGGCTATCCCTATTCCCTTTCTTGAATAAGGGAACATCTGCAACTCTTCAATCCTTTGAAACCTCTCCCTTCCCTTTTGATGATGCAAAGATCATCGCCAGAGGCTCCCCACATCTCTTCCCTCGCCTCCCACAGTAACCTGGGGAACATCCCCTCCAGTCCCGGTGACTTTTCCAACTTGATGCTTTCCAAAAGCGCCAGGCCATCCTCTTTCTTAATGTCTATATGCTCAAGCTTTTCAGACTGCTGTAAGTCATCGCTACAATCGCCAAGGTCCTTTTCTGTAGTGAATACTGAAGCAAAGTAATTGTACTTGTTATATATACCTATTGGGGTGCATTCTTCAGATACCTTTTCAGGTAACGGTAGTCTTCAGCCAGGAGCAGGTGTCATCAGGTGGTTCCCAACCTTCATAGAGTATTTCGACCCTTTACCACGACACTCTCGAGTCGGTGGGCACTGCCCATCTCTTTCTGGATTCCAGCTTCCCTCCTCTTGCCTACTCCAAATCCAACAAGAGGCTCGTTCTGCCTCTTCCCCCCATCCTACAAGCTGCTTGTTTTTTTTTTGCTCCTTTCATCCAGGCCCAGAGCTGAGAACAGCCGCCGTGCTGATTTGGCTGGGAAACTTCTGCAGCCGATCTCCACAGGGAACAACCATGCCTGCCATCCCTTGTCTTTACACTCCTGCACTAAGGGCTGGTACTTCAAGGCCTTTCTCTCATGGGCCTCTTCTCATCCCTCCTCCCATGGCACAGTCAGCTCAACCAGAAGTATTTTCCTGTCTTCAGTTGACCACAGTACAATGTCCGGGCGTAGGGTTGTGTGCACCACATCCGGGAACTGCAGCCTCCTTCCCACATCGACTCTCATCTCCCAGGACCTGACCGTTAGCAGCAGATTGGGCTTTGGTTGTTTGGTTACAAAAGGCCTGGCTCCCTCTTTGATGAAGGTGCTGGCCTTCCTCAAATCTGTGCCAGCCGTCCTCTTCTTGCATCTCTCTTGCTCTATTGTGTCAGCAAGACCCAGAAGCACCTTATCATGGCGCCACCTTTACCGTCCTTGAGTTAGAGCTGTTTTGCACCCGGACAGTATATGAGCCAGTGTCCCCTTTTGACCACAGAGCTTACAGTTCGGGTCCTCTCTCATCACCCATGTGTACAGATGTAATGGCAAAGGAAGGGTGTCGTACATGGATCACAAGAGGAGGGAAATACGGAAGGGCTCTAGTCTCCATAAGTCTGCCCATGAGATCTTGCACTTGGGCAGATCCTATTTTGTCCATTAAGTACCTCTGCTATCTCCTCTGGTTCCATACACACTTTTCCACTGTCACACTAGATTCGTCCTATTCTCTCATATCTTATCCACTTGCTCTTCACATACTTGTAGAATGGCTTTATAATCTTCCAACTCTCTATCATCACCTAGTTTTTTTGAATCTTTCTTAAGCTTCTCTTTTCTTCTTGACTAGGTTCACAACAGCCTTTGTACAATGCAGTTCCTGTACCCTACCATCCTTTCCCTGTCATATTGGAATGTACCTATGCAGAACTCCACGCAAATATCTCCTGAACATTTGCCATGTTTCTTCTGTACATTTCCCTGAAAACATCAGTTCCCAATTTATGCTTCCAAGTTCCTGCCTGAAAGCCTCATATTTCCCCTTACTCCAATTAAACGCTTTCCTAACTTGTCTGTTCATACCCCTCTCCAATGCTATTGTAAAGGATCTTCAAAATGCTCTCCCACTGAGAGACCTGACACCTGACCAGGTTCATTTCCCAATACCACATCAAGTACAGCCTCTTCTCTTGCTGGCTTATCAACATACTGTGTCAGGAAACCTTCCTGAACTCACCTAACAAACTCCACCCCATCTGAACCCCTTGTCGTAAGGAGATGCCAATCAATATTGGGGAAATTAAAATCTCCTATCATGACAACCCTGTTATTATTGCACCGTTCCAGAATCTGTCTCCCTATCTGCTCCTTGATGTC